>NW_004567122.1:9588197-9589392 GCF_000260355.1 Condylura cristata
GAAAGAAGGGGAGGGGTGCAGGCAGCTGCAGCTGGCAAGTTGGCCATCCAGTGGGCTGAAAAGCCAGGATCAGACCCCACGGTGCTGGGATCCCTTCAGTGCAGAGGAAGGTCGGAGCTGCATGCAGAGGCGCTAGGGCTGCAGTGCAGCCTCCCAGGAGCCAGCGCCAGCAGTGGGTGGCCCAGCTGGGTGATCAGAGAGGGAAACCGCCCACACCAGAGACAGCGGCGGGAGGGAGCCTGCAGCTTGGGCTCCCTGACGCAGGAGAAGCACTAGCTCTGGGAAAAGGGGGGGAAGCAGCTGTGTGAAACTCACCACCTGCAGCAGCCCTGGGTCCCCACCAAGACTTTGGAACCCCCAGCTCTCATCCTCTCTCTCACTGCTGCCAAGCTCAACAAAATCAAAGACACAGCGCCCAGCTGGGAAAAAGCAGGCTGGCCAAGGAGGCGCCTGCCCGTGAACACAGCAGGATGGGCCTAGCCACAGCAGAGCCCAGCACTCCGCACACAGAAGCTGAGCCCCTGAGCCCCTGGAGGACACGGGTTTCAGGAGGCCGTCAGGGAGCTCAGGGGAGCCCTGGAAGGGCGGCTAAACAGAAAGGCAGGCGCAGGCTTTCAGAAGAGAGACACAGGGCCAGGCGGATTCTTCACGAGAGTGAGTGAAGATATAAAAGCGACACAAAAGGGCACGGAATGAGAATAAGCGTGGGAAGCACATCAGGCAGAGCTCAGCTGGGAGAAGTCTCAGAAATTCCAGTTGCAACAGCACAGAGGACTCAAGTGGTAAAAGATAAGATTTCATGAGAAATGCAGACCGTATGAGAAAAATACATGCAAAACCATGTAACTAACGGCAGTGGACAGCGGAGGTCAGGGGCGCAGGAGACATAGACTGAGGACACCTCAGGATGACGTATATCCCAGCAGTGGGGACAAACAGCCCGGAGAACCACTCAAAAAATACTAGCTCAGCAGCTCCCAAACCTAAGGAAAACGCATCTCGCGTCACCTGACGTCTTGTAAAATTCTCCTCCGTCTGTAACTGCCTTTCTTTCCCTGTTCCTACGGTGTCTCTTCTTACCTACGTTGTAACCTACGTTGGAGGCTTAGTCTGCTTGACAAGATCTAGTCTTACCCTTTCCATTTCAGAAATTTAAGATTTCAATTTCTTTGCTTTCTTTCTATTGTTTTTTGTT
>NW_004567122.1:9590172-9616430 GCF_000260355.1 Condylura cristata
GTGGACAATGGAAACATCACTTAGAAATGGAGATGTCCTCAAGGATTTTTGTTTGGATGGGATGACACTAATTTGTTCAAAATCTGTCCTGAAATTGGCATGGGAAATAGCTTCGGAATAGTTTCTGGGAAATACGATATGGGAGACAGGGTCAGCCTAATGAATGGGGGAACTAATCGGTGAGAATAAATGGACATTAAATAAGGAAACATCTCCTCAGTCGTGCTGGAAGCGGTGCTGGACGTGCTGTGCGTTAGGTCAGAGCATCAGGAGAACATCTGATAGGGGACGACACAGCGGAGGATGCGTGTGGTGATACAGCAGGCTCCCACCCGTCTAATGTCTGTAATTTCATCTGAATGTCAGTAATGGAAAAAGTGAGGGAGAAGGAAAATTACAAAAAACACATGGGCCCATCTGTCTTTCTTTCTGCATGTAACTCAGTAGGGATTCTCTACAAGAATTATGAATTAACAGAATCTGGTCTGTGACATCGAAGAAAAATGATCTACCACCCTGATATTTTCCATGCTGCATCTGCGGGTACAGAAACAGAGTCAGGAATTCAAATTCTCCATTTTGACACACTTACAAAACAGCAGGGACACTGGGAAGTTCCCTCTGGGCCTTGGAATCAAGGGGAGCCCACCCCTCCACCCCCAAAAAATTCCCAATGGGAAAATAATTTTTCTTTCTTTTTTCTCCACAGGGAATTTATTTACAGGGACTTTCTTTTCCTTTTTTTTTTTTAAACAGGGAATTTGTCATCTCCAAAAACACTGACTTACTTAAGCTCTTCAGCAAGTATGGTGACATAAAATGTATGCTAAAGAGGCCTGATTACTTTTTTTTCGGCACACTTGTGACAGAACTTAATAACATGGATTCCGAAGAGATGTGAAAGGGTATTTAGTTCACTTCCACAGAGGGGAACAGCAGCCCTGTAACCATCAAGTGGGTTAAAGGAAGAGTGAAGCCAAGAGGCTGCTGGGAGAGGCATTTCCTCACTAGGTGTTTCTTGATAATCTGAAAACCACCTTTTAGCTGACATCGAAGCCTCTCACCACTGTTTATTATTATTATTGTTATTGTTATTATTATTCCAAAGATGCTGCTGGGCAGAAATGAAGATGCCACTCGAAGTGGCAGGCTGTCTCTAGCCCCCTTCTGATGAGAACTTTCTGGCAAATAACGCGCCGATGCTGGGGCTGACATGAAATGTGTAAAGGCCAAAGACAGTTCACAGAAAATCTTTATGCGAGATCAAAAGGCATTTTTTAAAAAGGGTAACATTTATAATGTAGTTTTCCCCGTGAACTTCCTAGGGCAAAAAGTTCCATAACAACGTTTCCTGGTGTCATGCTGTGTCATCCAAAGCTTATGTTAGAGCTCAGGAGTGTATCTACACTGTGCAGCACAACTCAGGGATCAAAAATGCCAAACTCCTGCCATTTGCGCCAACATGGATGGAGCTGGAAGGGACTGTGCTCAGTGAAATAAGCCAGATGGAGAAGGAAAAATATCTGATGCTTTCACTTATAGGTAGACTACGCAGAAACTGAGCAACAGGTAAGATACAACTAGCTGATTACAGATCTGAGACAAAGAGCAGGGGGAGGGGAGACCAGGAGCAGTCAAAACAGGGGAGGGACTGGTGGCGCAGCGGGTTAAAGCACAGCACTGAGAATCTGAAGCCGCTTCCTCATGAGTTCGATTCCCGCCTGAGGTGACCACGTGGAGTGGCAGACCTCTCCTGACCCGCCCGCTGCTCCCCTCAGCAGTGTACTTCATCGATCTGCCTGTTCTGCTCCCCACTCTGTCTCTGGTGAAGCCTCTCACCATCTCTGAGCCTCTGGCCCGTACCCCAGTTCTGTATGCACAAATAAAATCATAAAAAAAAAAAAAAAAACCAGGGGAGGGAAGAGCGCAAAGGTCTGTGCTGACAGCCCTGGTGAGCTGGTGGCGGGAGAACTGGGGCCTACACCTGAGGGCGCAGCAAAGGCTGTACAACAGTGAACAGTGCTGGTCGACAATAAAAAAGAATTTTAAAAACTCGAGGTTTTTAAACGTGGCACATGGCCCAGCCCAGCAGGTAGTCACTGGGCTGGCTTATGGGTGCCCCTCACTGAGGTCAGGCCCTCACCCCAGTCTGCCGGACCTTGATTCCCCGCCAAGTTCAGACCCATCTCCCTGGGATGGACCTCAGAGCCTCAGCAACCAACCAATGAACACAGCTAAGAGGATGCGCTCTTCCTGCAAGTTAACCCATCTCAGGAGTAACGATGATCAGAACAGGAAAGGCAAACTGGTGGCAAGTGTAGAGGGGTAACATATTGCAGGAAGGATGCACCCCATCACAGGGGAGGGAATCCCCGAGAAATCACCAGCCACTACCCGCGTGGTCAGGTCACTGCCAGCAAGCTCTGCACGTGCCCTTCGTCTAAGCAGTAAAGGGCTCTGAGTCTGGCACAGAATTGACGGCACTCTCACGCCTCCCCCTGTGCTGTGTCGTGACACCTCCTCGCCTTTGGAACTGATACGCTG
Source organism: Condylura cristata (assembly GCF_000260355.1). Taxonomy (NCBI): domain Eukaryota; kingdom Metazoa; phylum Chordata; class Mammalia; order Eulipotyphla; family Talpidae; genus Condylura; species Condylura cristata. The sequence goes on from NW_004567122.1 coordinate 9,592,717, forward strand.
CTTTCATAATGTTACAACCAAGTCTTGAAACCTGGAAACTATAGACTTTCCAAAGTCAATGTCTGCAGTTGAGTCTCACTCTAGTAGGGCTTTCGTTTAAAAGCTAAGGCTTTAGAAGGTGCTTACCCTACTTACTTCATTTCCAAGTTTTTGGGGAATGTCAATAGTTCAGACTATTGTTATTGTCACAGAGTTAATCATGCCTAACTGCCATATAAAACCACTCAGCATTTTCTGTTTTACTCTTAATCATAAACTTCGATGCCAAGAATCAATCAACCATAGAAAATACTGTTTTTGTTTTTTAACTATTTTTCTATAATCTTTTAAGAATGACATCTCCTGGGGCCTCCCTGGTAGTGCAGCAGGTTGAAGCACAGCACTGAGAAGCCAAAGCCACTTCAGTATGAGTTCGATCCCCACCCTGTAGGTGACCCACATGGTGCAGCAGACCTCTCCTGACACGCCTGCTGCGCCCCCTCAGCAGTGTACTTGATCAGTCGGCCTGTTCTGCTCCCCACTCTGTCTCTGGTGAATCCTCTCACCACCCCTGCACCTCTGGGTTGTACCACAGTATACATTTTTGAGTAAATGTAACCTCCACCCTCAATCAAACAAAAAAGAAAAATCACAAACCAGAAAACATCTTTAAAGTATACACATTATCAACTTCATATTTCAGTATACATCATCCTTAAAAATTCTGTTGAAAAGGGATAATGATAATTACAAAAATACTTCATAGAAAGGTATTTAACAAGTGCCCACTGACACTACCAATGTAAACATCACAAAATCCTTATTCCATTTATCTTTTTTGCACACATTATTCATTAAATTTACACGAGAGAAAAAAGTTCCTGGTAATATTTTTTGTTTTTTTACTCTTTAATAGCACAAAGAAGAGGTTAATGAAAAGTCTTTACCTATCACTTTATTCTTCTTTCCATTTTTTATAGGTGTACAAAGCAAACTTCTAATGCACTGCTGGTTAACACTTCCTGTGTTCTCGTTCTAAACAAAAACAAAAATAAAGCAACTAAAAATTATGAAGACTGATTGCCCATTAGCTGCTATGAAAAATATATTGTGCATATGAAACCTCTAGTATAATCATGTCTTAGTAGCTGGAGATAACATCAGAGTGCAGAAAACTCACATATAATGAAGTTCACATATAGTAGAAAGCAATTTTTTTTAACATTATTAATAACCATAACCTTTCTAGTCTCCCTTTTTAAACTTTCCAAAGATTATAGTAATATCAATGCATTTATTCAGTACCTACTGTATTTGTGCAGATGTTTCAACGTACCTAAAAAGAGTAGAATTACAAAGTCTCAGGGGACCTCGGACAGCGAATTGCAAACCTGTCCTTCTATAGTTTCTATTGACCCTACTGTTGATGTTCTACAAAGTCTTCCAGATACACAAATGACAAAATCAAGGCAGCTCCCCCAATGAGCAATGCTTTTCTAAAGTTGTGAGCAAGCTCTAGGTTTCAAAGTTTTCTACTCTGAAAAACTTTACTGTCAAGTAAATCAGATACTCCCTGGGTCAGGGTACCAATTACGTAAGTTCGAGACAGATGGAACTTCATTTCTGGGGATCAGCACCACTGACACTGAGAACTTAATAGTTACACTGCTGTAGCATTCAAGAGCTGACCACCTCTCAGTAGACATTATAAATGATTTTATGCTCCTCCGTGAGCTTAAGGAGAACTAGGATACCTCCAAAATAGGAAATTCCAGGGCCCGGTCTCGGCTGAGGAGTCAGTGTAAGTGCTGATCTGATGGGAACGAAGCCTTCAAGCTGCAAGTTTAAAAGTGGATCACTTACTGTCCAGGGAAATCTTTGGTCCTTACTGACATCTGGGATATTAAGTGGTTCCATAGTGTTTTTGACATACTGCGCATAGATGTAATTGATTCTGCTGGCATCACGTTCCCTGTGGAAGTAACAGACACGAGTTCTTTCTGTTCAGTGAAAATAAAACGGGTGGAGTTAAATGATTACAATTGAATCTTACCACTCACAGATGACAGGGCCAAATGCATACCGTAACTGGACAATTAACCTCTAGTTGTGCTGATGACTCACAACTTCGGTAGTTAAGATAATTGAAATGTTTTCAAAAAAAAAACAAACGATAGCAAGTATTGCACCAAGTTTCTGAATGTCTTATGTCATCTTATCACCGTTAATGAGCATTATGATTTTTGTCCTATTTGTTATGAAATCCCTATCAATGACTCCCCTGTGTTTTATTTTCCCATTGGGATTTTGAGATTATAAGGACTAAAGTCTAGTGCCTGCTTTACTTCAATTATTTCCTATATTCATCCCAATACAACAACCTTTCACATACTTCAAAGCAAGGGCAAATCAAGCAGCCCTGGAAGAATTTTATTAAGTCCTTTTCCTTTTTCTCTTTGAGACCCTTTATGATACTTTCTAATTGAAATTTCATCTCCAACTTTTTTTTTAAATTACATTTCCCAGTCTCTTTCTCTCTACTTTTTACTTAACGGGTTTAACATACAAGATATATCTGATGTCAGATGGTATGTAATTACTCTCAGTGCAGGATTCAAAACACAAAATATGGATCTTCTCATCAAGAAAACTTCCTATATTCTCTGGTAGTGGGGATAAAACAGGTATCTCAGGTTAAATGTCCGCTTGTTCTGAATCCTTGAAGTTCCAGGGTCTTTCCTATCATTTCTCATCCGAGCTGCTTCTCAACTGCTTCTCAGGAGAGTGGTTTGTAGGGTTTGTGGTCACAGCATTTTAAATCTGGCAACTACTCCATACACGGTGTGATATTTAAAGGAAAAAAAAAAAAAGAGCAGGAAATACTCGCACTAACATAAACAATCAAAAGGAAAGGAGAGCCAAAAACACACTGAAGATACCCTCGTACGCAACTTCATCCAGGATGATAAATATGACCTATTCCTCTTGTCGTCATCATTAATGTTAACAGGGGAAGCCAGATGAAACCCCAAAGAGTTTTAGCCAACTTGTCAGCCACCACAAATTTAAACCTACAACGGAATAGACAAGAGATTCTAAAATTCCCATTAAACAAACAAACCTCATTTTTTTAATTTCCAATTTTTTAATTTTCCTGATGGTGACTTCAATGAACGACAACTGAATAAAGATTCGCGGTATTGTCACACTGGGGTATTTCACCCTATGTAAATCATGCAGCTACAGTGAAGTTGCTGCACTCAGATACAGACTGAGCACCTGGCTACCTGCGAGGCACCTTAGGGTTACATGGAGACAGACAAGTCAGTCAGCTGCTGTGCTAAGAATAAGAAGTGTACAGTCCCTACAGTGCAGTGAAGACATGTGACACAGAGCCGGCATCACCACAGTTACTGGAGGTAAGGTGTGGGTAGCCCTAACTGCAGATGCGGCAAACATCCCCCCGAAACTCCTCTCTCTTCTCTCCACCTAGATACATAATGAAGACCCCGTTTCTTCGTCACCTTAGCTGGCTGGGCACGTTCACCCAACTGAGCTCTAGACAAAGGATGTAACAGGAAGCGTGACCATTTCCAGAAGCCCTATCTAAGACAGTTGGTCACTCCCTGCTCTTCCTCCTGCCCACCATCCCGCCCTCCAAAACAGGGGTACGGTAGGGAGGAGGGTGCATCCCTAAATCTGAAGGGGAGCAGAGAGCTCTACACATGCAGAGGAAACAGGCTGCAGACTCTGGGCCTCTGCAGATACCAACCCCAGCACTGGCCCTGGGCTGTGAGCACCCCTTCACAGGAAACACTGTAACCTCGTGTAGGCTGTTTTCATCTAGGGAAGTAATGATTCATGGGCAACCTTCCTCCCCAGTACTCCCCAGTGAGGTGGCGAAGAAGTGGCATTCAGGAAATGTGTAAAAGGTTGGAAGAGAACTAGGGATGCAAAGAAAGCCATGAGCAAGAGGAGAGAGGGTACTGCAGGCAGGGGAAGGAACGCCCAGCGCCAAACACGTGGCTGCGGCATAAGCGTGGCACACGCATTTGGGAAACGTGAAGTGTTACAGGCTGTTGGGAATGAAATGCTGGCTTCGGGCAGATGCCAGGCTGGAACACACAGGCTGGATGATTTTAAAAGTGCAACAGGGCAAGGAAGGTGGTTTCCATTCTCTGAAGAGCATGGTTATGGGAGCCTTGCTACGGTGGCTGGTATGGTGTCCCTCGCTGGGCCAACCGCAGGACGCTTAGGTGGCCAGGGTCTAGGCGGCTGTGCCTAGCACTGAGTGTCCACACGCACAAGCCTCCCGCATTGTTCCTGTTTTGGAACTTCAGAGAAACTGAGGCAGGTCCCCCTCTGGGTGACGCGGGATTCTTCTCCAGCCAAGTCTCCTGTCAGGGCTCCAACAGCCTTGCCAAACCTTCCTTAGGACTGTCTGGCTGTCCCAGGCATTCCACACAGCTTCCCTCCTCTCACGCTGGCCTGAAGCTTCTCCAGCCCTCTTTGCTTGCCCAGGGGCTTTGCCCCAATATATTCTTGTACGTTTAATCCAGCCTTGTTGTCTGCTTCTTGGGTCGTCTGGAGTAATTTGGACATATCTAGAGCATTTGATACTGGGACTGCCAGTGGAGCTGTGGAGGCCTTCATCCCTGGGGAGATTTGGACATGGAATACACCAACACGGACCAATTTTGGCACCAAGTGGAAACCTAAACCAGAAAAACACGTGGAAGGCACCCAGAAAAAAATGCTCCCATTTACTCAGTACTGATTTTGTGCTGGAAGTTTTCTGAAATATTTTATGTATATCGTTGCACTCAATCCAGACTACAATTTACTACCTGTTCCCCATTTCATAGATAAACACGTGGAGGCTTTCTGCGATTACATCAGTCACACAAAGCCCTAAAGCCAGTAAGTGGTGAAACTTAAATTTTAATACAAATAGTCTGATTTCAGACTCCACATTCTTCTGGTCTGTATCCAATTTCTGAAAGCAATGCAAGTCTTTATTTTTTAATGTAGTGGGTATGACATTTAACTATAGTTATGTTTTCTAATATCAATACCATTCATTAATACATACGTCAAGAAAGTTAAGTGTAAAGGATTAGATCCACACATTAACCATAAAGATGTGCTTCTACAGATCAACAAAGCTGACTAACGTAGAATTTTACCACAGAAGTATCCATATCTTAAAATTTACATGACGTTGTCCCCTGTAATTAAGTGGCTTTTTGAATTAAAGCAAGAAACTTTATAATTCACCACTATCTGGAAATGAGTTTCCCTTCTCAAATTCTTGGGCAACCTCACTCCCCACAATTTAACTGTGCTTGATCCCACCAGTGACGTGATTATACTAATAATTATGTGTGACAGTCACCCCCCCATATTTTTTAGTTTTACATTTAACATTTCAAGATTGTCTTCAATATGTTATTTTAATTTATAAAAGACAACTAGTGGGTTGTTTGGGAGAATCCCAAAGGAGATGTGCTTTTCAAGGGTAAATAGTTGCTCCAAAGGAAATGACTTGCTTTCAGCTCACACCATCAAACTGCCTTCCTTCTCATCTTGTGGGAGAACATATGCGTTGGTAAAGTATATAGTAACAACTGGAAGGTCCCGAATTCCATAAACACTGTCAATTCAGCCCTGAAGCCATCCGAAAAGTATTAAACACTGTGTAGCTTACCCAGTCATTTACCCATTAGGGTGAAATGATTTTCTCCGATAAGGGGTTATACATTTGCCTCTTCCAGTACCCACCTCTATGAATCAATCTTACTTTAAAAAGGTCTTCATACTGCAACTGTTTTATAATGACTAAAAATCATACGCGGAATGCCACCTTCCATTCAGCCTACACAGAAGGAAGATGCTACTCATCAGAAGCAGAGTGTCAACACTCGGTGGCTGCTGCTTTGCATGAACATCCACCAACAGAGGTCACTATGGCACCGAGTCCCTGGGCTTGCTCAGCTAACACTACTTAGAGGTCCTGGCTTAATTTGAAAAAAAGATGACAAGACATAAAATATAAATAAACAAAGGCTGGGCCGTAGATATTCCAGTGTAAGGTGCAGATGACTCATTTTAAATTTTTCAATATGAACTGGCAGACCGATTTTCCTACTGTCCTATAGCTATGTATAGTATCCACGGACAGTATACAGACAAGTATAATATTCATGCTCTACATATAAAAATTCATTATTCATCCAAGCCAAAAGGTAAAAACAATCAAGTCTTACATGTGTCTTATTTAGACGCCCTAGTAAATGGCGTCTGAAAAGCAACAAAAATAACAACACAGCATCAAAAGCCAGAGTAACATAGGTCATTCACTCACTACACCTCCTGAAAAGAGACACTTCGCAGCTGAGGAGGCGGCACAACTCAGGGAATAAACACACACTCCGGACACACACATGGTCACACGCCCCGACAGCAATGCCAAATAAGCCAGGAAGCACAATGGCACAGGGCTCGGGAAAGAACAGGCTCTGTCTCCTGTCGGCAAGGGCGGGAGGGAAGCAAAGGCCAGCGAAGCAGTTTCAGCACGTGACACAGCCTGCAGCTGGCGGGAAAAGCCTGCGGGTTTAGGCCTGTTTATCTGACCACCCACCTCACCCAGCCAAGGCCCAAGTCAGGGGCCATTCTGAATCCCAGGCACTTCCAAGTTACTTCGTGCCCCTTAGCCCATTCCTAAAACCCTTGTCAGCAGGAGACACAACCTTTCACACATCATGTTAATAAAACGCTAGTCTAGAAATCATGGAGTTCGGATTGAAATAAAGTCACTTAACAAATTAATAACATCAAGTCACTCTGTCAACCACTGCTTCCCCTTGATGGCAGGCAGAAGATGTGAAAAGACAGGAAATGTGAGGCCAGGGAAGAGGGGAAGGGGAGCCGGATGGGTCCAGGAGAGCGAGGGGCCTCCTGCAGTGTAAGGGGTCAGAACTGAGCAGACTGTCCACTGGGATGTTTTGTTCTTGCAGCTGCAAACTCAGGCAGATCTAATTTGCATGAGCTAAAGATACAGTTTTCATTTCATTTTGTTTCCAAGTTTTTATAACAAGCATTTTCTTCCAATTTTTTATGATGTGTGTATTTGAATCTTCCAAATATACCAAAAAGTCAAAATACAGTTAAAAGTAAAATGAGTATCATCCTCCCAGACAGAACAAAGCTTAATGTTTGCTCCATCTGCTTATCTATACATTTATTTGCAAACATAATTGCTTAAAAAGATGAAATTTTATCTCTTTGACTGAACCACTTTAAAGGAAAATGCAGACATTACAACATTTAATCCTTCAGTACCCAAGTGTGAATCTCCTAACAATAAACAGTTAGCAATTCCTTATAATAAATAAGGAATAAATCTCCTTATAATAAACAGTTAGCCAATTCCTTATAATAAATTGATTATATATCAATACAACTTAAAAAACATTATCCAACTCACCTATTTCAAAGAAGAATAACAGTAATTTCCCATTACACCTATTATTCAATTCACGTTCTAATTTCCACTTTTCTTCACTGTTTTATTTGGTTGAACCAGACTCTAATCATGATTCACCTATCACACAGGCAGCAACAGTCCTTCCTTCCCTCTCATCCAACAACACTCAATTTGCGAAGAAATCAGGCTGGCTACCTTGTGCTATGTTCTAGTCTAGATTTACATGGAGGCTATTTTTAAAGCATCACAACCAAGATGCTTAATTGTTGACAGTTGTGCTAATGAGTCCCTACATGAAATAATTCTGATAGGTCAAATATGGTGAATATATTTTAGAACTTCAATATAAAGGAGTCATGTTCAGAGCATTTTCTCATCCCACAATCTATGGGGCGTTATATGAAGTAGAGTATCTTGTTAAGATGAGTCACAACATCCATAATTAATAGAAAAATAATTTGAAACAGATGAACAACGAACCACGTGGTAAACAACGCTGAACCCAAGAGTCTCTGATGCTTTTCGGTCCTTAGGAGAGCCTGTCACTTATGCAAACTCCACTCATTTGGGGTTAAGGGTAAGAAGAGGAGCCTGAGAAAGACTATTTGCTAGTTTACTCTAAATCCTTTTCAGTAGTTTACTCTAAATCCTTTTCAGAAGTCTTCAGGAAGCACGTAAAATTGGAGCAATAATACCCCAAACCACTATCAGATTAATCCCTCAGGTGTTTCCAAGTGCCAAACAACAGTAAATGAATACACACTTCAACATTAGGAGAAAGGAGCCGCAGCGTTGCTCTGCCGGGCTCCTGCCACAGGGTTATGTCCATGGGATCAGGCAGAGCCTCCGGCTTCCTGCCCAAGTGCGTTGCATGTCTGGGGCTGGCTCCAACCCTAACCAGACTCACAAAGGGGTGTACTCATAACCTGATCAAGTTGCCACTGAGGGTCCAGTAGGTGCTGAAAAAATATAATTTAAACTAGCACGAGTGGGCCTTTGAGTCAGTTGCCAAAAACCCCTGCCCAGGCCCATACGCATCTCAACATCACTGTGTTGAGAGAAGTCCCTGAAGGGCGACTGCCGTGGAACACCCTGGAGCTTTAACATCAAAGAGGAAGCATTTCACATAAAATGAAATGGGGGGGGGGGGACAGGAGGTGGATGTGTGGCAGAAGCCTTTGTCTATCTAGCAGGTCCTGATTACACAGGCCATGAAGTCACCAGGACAGCACTGCACACTGTGGTAAGGACTGCAAGCACATTGTTTACCTTGTTAGACTGTCTGATGATTTCTCTAATTCCTCATACTCCATGTGAAACACGCTGGAGAAAGAATCCTGAAAGAAAGCAATGAGAAAGATTTGAGACGTCTGACAAGGTAACAACAACTGGCTAGAGACACTCACACTTACGCTATTATTTTAACTTTGCCTCAGACTAAACTGGCCCAAGTGCCCATTTCATGTTATCCTCAAATCTGCTTTCCAGTATTAAAAACCATGTGCTTTGGGTGACTCGGTGATGGGAAACCCACGGAGATTACAATTGAGATGAGAAAAAAAAAAATGTACAGTATGATGTAAAAATAGACTATTATATTATAAATATATATATAAAAAAACACGTGCTCTCGGTTTCTAATAGGCACTTGTAAAAATGCTGAATTGACTTGCTTTGGTTTTTCTATCACATACTGATGAATTGTTTAGTTTCAAAATAATGTTTCTTCAAAACTCTCAAGTTCTTAAATTTCATTCTGCTATTGCAAGATCCTCTATAATGCTTCAGTATTATTTTGTGAGATCATTAAATCACAATTATTTTAATGATCTCACAAAATAATACTGAAGCATTATAGAGGATCTTGGAATAGCAGAATATGCATGAAATTTAAGAACTTGAGAGTTTTGAGAAACATTATTTTTGGATTTTTGCTCATGTTGATGTATTTGTCAACAACAAATAACTGTAAATGATCAAGCCACTTAATTCCTAAATCCAACAAATTAAGTTCAAAAAAGAAAACTATAGAGTATAAGTTCTGGGTTATACTTGAGTTGTCATTGACCGAAATCAGTTGCTTCCATGATGGGTTTTAACAGGTACAAGGACAAACTGAATATTAATGAAAGTGACATTTAAGATGACTAAAAAAGGAACACCTTATGTATAACTTCCAAAAATTAAATGCTAAAGATCAGGTCACAGAGCCAAAATGATAAATTGACATGCCGCATTAACGAGTTGTGACCTGAACTTTAAAAGGATTGCTATCATCTGATCTCTACATGAATATGAAAGTATGAAGTAAGATCTATGGAATACTGATTATCCTACAGCATCAAGAATTCACATTCACTGTTAGGAGACAGTGACATATACAAAATTTTGTCAGATAATGCTGAGTCACATGATACAATATTACTATCTAAAACAATTTTTAAATGTTTAATGTATAGTTTAGTACTAAGTATCTTCTATGAATCTACTTCCTAGAAGGCATCAATTCAGATCTCATGTATGAGCTGGAATTGACCTAGGCACAAGCAGTCATCTCTACACTCGTGGCTGACCCACCAAGTAAGGACCTATTATTGTCAGGGTCTAAAAGAAAAAGAATAAGTAATTGACCAGTATCCCAAGAAGCAGTGGTTCCCAGGCTGAGAAAGAGAGGAACCGCTGAAATAAACAGGGCTTTAGGCCAGAGTCCGGATCTCACCAGCAAGCTCGGATGGGCTGTGTAGCAGCGGCCAGCCTTCCATGGGAACAACCACCCTTCCTCACTGACACGGCCCCTTATGTTGCAAGTGAGTGGATGGAAGTCTACTAGCAGATTAGCTTAGTCATTTTATACTACCAGTAAAGGTTTTAATGACATCCAGGGAAACTTTAGTAATACTATCTTTATTGGGTCATTCCTTTTGGTCTCCAAACAATTCCTGATAAAAGGAAATTCTTGTGTTTGAATATGATGATGTATCTCTCCCTCCTGGTAGTGTAGCACAGGGACTTGGCTATGGTGACGACTTGGCAGAGGGCACAAAAGTGGCAGACAGGAAGCGCCCGCAGCATCTCTCTCCTCACCTCTGCCCCTCTTCCATCGGCATTGCTCATACTCTGACCGGCTTTTCATGAACTACCACACCCAGCTGGGTCTGTGAGAAGGTTAAAACTGAGCTGCAAGGAATTAACGGTTGCCTTTCTGAAAAGAAATAAATCATACTCTGTACTCACGGAGCAGTCTTCATCCACGATGAAGATGGTGCATTTTTGCACCTGCATGAATGAGATAATAGTGGCAGCTATTTTCTTTAGAATCACTTCTAATGATTGCTGTTCTTCAAAAATTAAGCTAGCAAGGTCAAGCAGCACCTAGACAAAAATTTTAAGACCTGTTACTTTGTAATTGTAATTACTAAAGCATTGAGGTGATTATCAGTTATAACTCACTTATCTATACCTATGAACTTTATATTCAAGAATGTCATGTATGTGTCTCTGCTTACTAACAAAACACCCTGTGATTGTCAATACAATGCTTACAGTCACAGATCCTAAGGCCAGAGTCATCATTTCTTAACCATGTTCCCCTTCCTGCTAGGTGACCTAGGACAAGTTTCTTTAAAATGGGACCAAGAGTAGCACCCAAATCAGTGGGCGATTGTGAGGACTAAACAAGTTCATGTTTATAAAGCATTCGTAAAATGCACTGTTTCTGCTAATGTTCCAAACTTCAGAGACCAAGTTTATCAGTGTCATCACCATTTTCACAGAGCACAAAAGATACTATCCAAAGTAAAGAAAGCTTCGGGAGTTTCTTTAAAAGTTCCTTTGTGGGTTTTTTTTTTTTCTCTTTCTTCTATTTCTTTCTCTTTCCACTAAGTCCTAAAGCATCTCTTCTAGTCTTACAAAGCCTTTAGGTGATGAGGGGTGAGGAAAGGTATTTCAGAAATTTACACTAGAGGTGTTACTATTCTATCTTTGATCTTAAAAACCTATAGGATTCAATCTGGTTGCGTGGAAAGGGAAATATGTTAGTGTACAAGAATTTAGTTGAGAGAAAGTAGCCTACATTGACCAGAATGTAAAGCAAAGAGCTGGGGAGATGAGATTGTAGATGTATACAGAACAAAAAGCCTTGTATGTCTTCTGAAGCAGTTGGCACAGTGATGAGGCACAGGAATAAAGGGACAAGATCGAAGGCATGCTCAGGACAGGGTCAATGTGAGCTGAGAACAGTGCACGAGTCTGGACAATGTCTCACAGGCAATGGGCTCTCTAATAACTTACAAACAAATTCTTAAAAAAAAAACAGAGGCAAGGGAAGCTGATCAAAGAAATAATGATAAACTGATAAAAACTAAAGAAATTTAAGTCACCGGATTAAAAGAAGCACAAGTACAGAGCATGGTGAGCATTGCATGTAAGGGACAGGAGCTACCTACGACTGCATGTCTAATCAGTTAGTGAGGAAATCAAAGAAGAAATTAAGTAATAGCTGGAGATCAATGAAAATGAAGACTTGAAGTCTTAAACCATTGGGATTCAGCTAAAGCAGTAAGGGAGAAGACATATATAGCAATACAGCCCTGCATGAAGAAACAGAGCTCAAATAACCTAACCTTTAACCTTGGGATACTAGAGTCTAGGTAATACACATCAGTAGAAATGAAGGAGAAGTTACTGCAGAATTAAAGAAATCATGAGATGACTATGCATATCTATAAGTCAATAAAAAAATCTTAGAAATATAACTTTCTAAGACACAATCAGAATAAAGTAGAAAACCTGAACAGACCAATTTAAAAGCAAAGAAAATGAAACAGTAATCAATTTCTACCAAAAATCAAAAGCCCAAGAAGAGACAGTTTCACTAGTGAGTTCTACCAATATTTAAAGCTGAATTCTCAAAGTCTTCCAAAAATCTAAGAAAGGGAATGCTTCTGAAGGTACTGTATGAGTCCAGCACTACCTTGAAACCAAAAGCACAAACATCACGGAAAAGCGGATAGGGCAAAAATCCCTGATGAACACAGATGCAAAATACCTCAACAAAATTTTAGCAAATCAAATTCAATAATGCATTAAAAGGATCACATACCATTACCAGGTGAAATTTATGCCAAGGTGCAAGGTTCAACATCAGAAAAGTTTATCAATTCATCCTAATAATGAAAGGTAAAAATCTACGACATCAATAAATGCAGAGAACACATCTGAGAAGATTCAATGCCCATCTTTTTATGATAAAAATTCTCAAAAAATAGGAAGAAACACATCTAAACATAATAAAGACCAGATATGCCAGACGCACAGTTACCATTATACAAAATGGTGAGAAACTGAAGATTTCCCTGTTAAGATTAAGGATGTCCATTCCCACCACTGCTATTAAACATAGTACCTGAAGTCCTAACAGAGCAGCCAGGCAAAACAAAAATTGTGTAAGGTGTTTAAATTAGGAAAGAAGCAGTAAAATTATCACTATTTGCAGATGACATAATAGACATAGAAAACCCAAACACTGAGTTAAAAAAAATTAATGGAAGCAATAAATCAGTAAACTGGCAGGTCACAAATATTAATTTATAAATGTCAATACATTCCTATCATCAAACTAGAAGAAAAAGAATTCAAGAAAATAATGCCATTTACAATTGGATCAAAAAGTATTGGGTACCTAGGAATAAGCTCAACAAAAGAGGTGCGTGACCTATGCAATGAAACTGAAACACTGTTCAAAGAAAGAAGAGACAAAGAAATGGGAAGGTATACTCCCTATTCCTGGGTTGAAAGAACTAACACTGTTAAAATGGTCAGCATATCCAAAGTAATAAACAGATTCAATGCAAATCCCTATCAAAATTTCAAAGGAAATTTTCCAAGATTTAAAACAAACATTACTAAAGTTGATATGGCAGAGCCAAAGTCCCCTAAAATGCCAAAGCAGAGGAAAGACAAGATATATAAAAGATCATGCTCCCAGACATCAACCTATACTACAAAGTGGTAATATGGCATTGCAATTAAGAACAGGCTGGAATTTAGAGCCAGAAATAGGGCAGAGAAATGTGAAAAGGAGAGGTTAGAAAGAGAGGAGGTATGCCAAGATGCTCATCTCAGAAAGCCTGAAATCCGGAGAGAATGGAAGCCTCTAATTGACAGAAGGAGACCTGAAAGCCTTATTTACATTACAATTACATTACAGTTGCAATCCATCAGCACACCAAGATACTGTAGATAAGGGTAATGGCAGAAGTGGTGTGGGTAAAATAAATTCTTGCCTGACAAGTGAACTGCGTAACAATGACAAAGCAACAGAGTATAGAAAATAGGTTATGAAAATAACTATTATAGCAGGCAAAATGATTCGCGAGCAAATTTCTACTATCTGACTTGTCCATCATATGCCCATTAGTCGGGTAAAAATTCAGAATGAAAAAAAAAAAATAAAGAACTCCTAGGTACTTTTTATCGTAATTCTTACCTGATTTCTCTTGTTCTCCAGCAGTGACGTCTCGTAGAGTTGAGCATTATGGAGAACAATACCACAAAATGCCAAATAAGCAGCAAAATCCTAGGAAACAGCCAAATAAGAACTGTCTGCAAAATGCCTTCTTACATTACCAGAGTCACAAAAGACATTAAAAACATTTACAGTATAAATAAATATTAGAAGGCCAAAGTCATGGGCATTTACCCAGCCTAAAACCAAGAAGGGTTTCAGGATGTGCTTTTAGAGTCTGCCATCCTTATTATTCTACAGCAAGGTGATATAGTCATGATTATCAATTAAAATCAATCTTTACATGGTACACTTTATCACTGTCATGGATTTATGTGCCAAGAGCTAGCGCGGCCTAGAACGGTCACTCTTTCAATCACGTATTCCACAGCAGAACATGCCCCACCACGCATTCTTGGGTGCCATCATCAGGACACCTGATGTCCACAGCTCTGGTAAAACATGGCACCAATCCAGCATTTGGGGTGGAGAGAACAATCACTATCTTGCTGGAGTGGTTTCAATTTGAAAGCATCTACTCATTTTCAGGGAAGCGACACAAATAGCCATGTACATGGGCAGCAGAAAACCAGTGGGCCCCTCGCTATACAAATAATTACATATTCAGTTTGATAAATCATAAAGCTGGCAGAATGCAGCTGTAAACAAACGGAAGGGCTCCCATCCTTAAATGCAAACAAGGCATGTCCACGAGGTGCTTCCAGGGCTGAGAGGAGGGGGAGCAGCGTCCCCCCACCCCCAGGCTGCACTCCCATCAGCCGGCCTGCACTCACCTGCCACCCGCACTGTCTGCGTGCGCAGCTTAGAAAACACTGAAATCTGCTTCACAAGGAAGCAGTTTCAGTTTTCAGCCAACTCCTGAGGTTGGAGCAAGCTTTCGGGCCAGGTGCTATTTCTTTAGAGCAGTGCTGAAAGGTAAATGACACCTTTCCAACAGATGGCTACTCGGTGTGGAGGCCTCGCACCAGGAAGGGCTTTCAGGGTGAGCTGAGGGGGGCGGGGCAGGGCTTCCTGCCCCCCCATCCCACGCTGACTCCAGGGGAAGCCAGTTCTGGATTCAACCCTAGCAAAGTGTCATTTTTTAATCACTCAGCTCGTTTTAAACAAAATATAATTTTTCAGCTCAACGGTTTTTGCAACAATTAATTCTGCAAGACTGCACACTCTAGAGACTAGCAGTGACCCAGATGCGCTTATCTCACACACACACACACACACACACACACACACACACACACACACACACTCACACACACACACACACTTGGGTACCTTCTCATCTTTTTCAGTGAAAGTCCCACCGTTCCCGGATTTCTTATTGATTGCTTGGGCCACACCAACAACCTGGTATGGGGAAAGAAGGGTGGTCATTTAGGTGACTCAGTCAAAAAGTGACTGGTATAACTTCAGCCAAGTATGTTCACAGAGGAATTTCACCATGTGCTTTAAAAGTAAAACTAACCTACAACAACGAAACAAAGTAAGTTGCGGTGATTCTGTCATTTACTATGACCTTTTCTCCTAGCAAGAGTTCAAATGCTTTTAACTTCTTTCATTCCCAATTATATTCAATTCTGTGATTTTTTTTTTACTCTGCACTGTGCAAGAAATTGTTGTGAATATTTTATGTGCATAGTTTTCATGGCGGCTGTACAAAAAGGAACACTAAATTCCTATCGCATTTCAAATAAAATACGGGGGAAAATTTATACTGGCTTGCAATGAATATTTCAAACAGGCAAATGCTGGTATTAAAAATGAAACACAACCCAGTGGTCAATCACAGCAGTTACAAAAGCGGGTGACTGTCAGGGGGGAAAGATTCCCAATATAACAATATAGCCAAAGCGCTTTTGAAATTTCTGTTCTTGAAAATGATTTACCATTAATGAACTTATCTTTGGGGAAAGAGGCTTTGCAGGAAAAAGAAAGGGGGGGGAGAATTAATATGCTGAGCCTTATTTCAAATAGACCAGAAGGTACATGAAAGCCAAAGTGTGTCTTGAGAATATTAAGCTAATAACCTCTGAGAATGCATCTCAAGTTTCCACAAAAGATGTAGCTAGTCTTTGAGAACCCTCTCCTATTTCCGCTGAAAAGTTTCTTTTATTGACCATGTTTAGTTCCAACTTCAGTTTGAGTTATCACCTCAGTCCTATGAAGACTTTCAACTTAGTTTTAATTTCTCTTTACTTACAAATTCTACTTTCTTCCATCTGCAATTTAATAGCGGTATATAGGGGTATATGATCTGTCCTTGTTTATTCAGCATCCTCTAGTCTCTACACTCAAGAAGAGGATGTAAAATTTCCCTTATAGCACAGCAGAAAGAGGAAGAGGAAATACATACTTGTCTGAGGGAGTTTTCTGTTCAATTTACCCCCACACCCTATGACGGAGTAAAGAGATGTTCATTAACAATAACTAGACTCCTCCAATTATCCTGTACCTTGTTATTGTCCCTGGTTCAGCTCTTCATTACTTCTGTACATTGCTTAGCTCTTAAACATGTTAACAGGTACCTAGATGTTCTAATTTTAATGACTATATGCTTACAGCTTTAGTCCAAGCTCAAAAGTATCTGAACTGGGGCTAGGCAAAGTCTCTTGAAGGCCACTGAGGCGTAATGAAGTGGTTGTGTCTCCGCACTATGAGGCTGTCTGTAGCCACTGCAGTATGAGTTTGATCCCCAGCCAGGGAGCTGACCCACATGGCACGGCAGACCTCTCCTGACCGGCCCGCTGCTCCTCTCAGCAGTGTGTTTCCATTGGTCCACCTGTTCTGCTCCCTACTCTGTTTCTGGTGAATTCTCTCCCACCACCTACCTCTGACCTACACCCCAGCTCTTGTATGCATAAATAATCTTTAAAAAGAGAGAAAGTAGGAAAGAAAAAAGTAGAGACAAGACTAAACAATTATTTAAACAAAATGCAAAAAATAAATAAATAAATAAAACACCAAATAACTGGTTATTTTAAGCATTTATTCATTTCTTTCACAAACACAAAGGCACTGCGTGCTGAAGAGTGATAAAAAGAGAAAGAGCCCCGAAGGAGCTCAGAATCAAGAAAGAATAAAAACTACACTCACACAGTCAGTTTCCCAACACAGAGGGTCCCAGATTGCTGGGAGCACAGATGCCGGACTCTGAGCTGGAGAGAAGGGAGGCCCTGTGGGAAGTGCTGACACCGAGTGTTTTGTCTTTCATAAATGGCTTTACAGAGACACTTTATTTTACTTTACCTTCTTACACTGTTGTTTCTCTCTGGACAGTATTTGTGGTGGTAGTTCTCTCTCCACCACAGTCCCTTGGGAGACATTTTATTTTTAAATTATTTAAAGGAGGATGTGTTTAAAAAACAAAGACAGAATGCCCAAACCTCAGATAATTGAACAGTGGCAAGGGCTAGTCTGTACCTGAAGCAAAGACTAACTAGCAAAGTGACAAGAAAGTTCCTACTGATTCACAAACAAGAGGCAAAAAGCTAGTCATACATTAAAAGACCAATAATCAAACATCAACATTTTAGTCCACTGTGTTATCATATAATTTGGCAGTGAGAAAGATATTTCTTTCAAAGACTTCAAAAAAGGGAAAGTTGCTGCAAAATATATTTTGTGAAATCTAGGCCAGTGCGAGTAGGGTTGGAGCGTCTAGGTCAGCGGAGACTGGAAAATGGGTCAGTCACTGCGGGCCGATCAGCTCACACAAACCCTCCACTCAGCCATGTGTAAAGCGACGTGGGCAGGAGAGGGTGTGGAGAGAGCAGAGGGGGTAAGTGCTTTACGGGGGTCAGGAAGCATCCGCCGGCACTAGAGAAGCAGAGCGAAAGCCTCCACGTAAGCAGAAGAGCAGATCAGACAAAGCCCACTGCCCACGGGCCGGCACTCACAGCCCAGGGGCCGCTCCTTTGTGAAAACTCACAGCCCGGTCGCACCCCAGCTTCCGTCTGCGAGCTTTACACTCAGGCCCAGCTAGCGGGTATTTTTTCAAACTAGGGGCTGAAGAGCATCGTCTCTGGTTAAGAGAACAATGTCCCGAAACCAGACTAAATACAAACCATTCTAGCACAACATTCAACCAACACAATAGTGTCCCACAGTTCGGTGCTATTTCCCACTTGAGAATTTCGATTTGATTCTTTTTCCAAACCTGCCTACTCCTCCTTCTGCTCCCCCCTTCTCTTGTGCTACGGTGCTTGTTCTCGTCATTTCTGTCATTAAAAGGGACTGTTTTCCAAGGAGCCCCGTGCGCACCAGGCCGTGGCACCCAGCGTAGCGGCCACCTGCCCGTGTTGCTCGGAGCTGGTACAGTGGTGCGAGCTGCCGTTGTGAGGCAGGCAGTGGCTCGCCTGCAGCTGCAGGCAGGAGCCAAGCTCCCCTGGCCGCTGGTGCTTCTGGCCGCTGCGGGAGGCTGGCTGGCCGGCTGTGTGGAGGGAACCTTCCCAGAGCTAAGCTTCCCCTGGGGGTTACTTCCCAGCCCTGCCGCCCCGGGAGACCATCCGCAGCCTGCACCTGCTGTCCTGTAGCCCCGGTCTGGGTGACTCACCCCTCCCACCTCAGGCCTCTCCCTCCTTGTTGCTGACATGGGCATTTGCCTTTCTTGAGTTCACTGTCATTTTAAAAATTGCTTTTGGCGAAACTATCTTCTGCCTTTTTGCAGAAAGAGGGGGGAAGGTGTTCTTTTGCATCTGTTCAGCCTGGCAGAAAGAACTGCTGTCGTGCCCATAACATGCAAATCTTTGCACCCCCAGAACAGCAGGTCTTTATGTCCCTTCCGACAGCTGGCACAAGGTATTTTACCATGAGGACCCTTTCAGATAACCCATTATTTCTCTCCCTGATCTCTTTAGAGATTAACTTAAGGGCTGATTAATTAAATACAACTTTTTTTGTTGTTTAAAAAGCCAATTCTTTGCAACCTATTAACTAAACGATTAAATACATCCCAGGTGGGTGCCACTTTTAAAACCACTGACAAAAAACAAGAGTTACACACTGGAAAGAGGGACAGTACTTGTCTGACGTCACAAGGCAAAAAACAATAAAGACTGATAGTCTGAATTTCAAGGATCCGAAGCAAAACGAACACCCTCTACCCTCTTTACGTTAATATAAACTCTCTCCTCCTTCTGTCACCTATTGGCTCCGTTAATCAAATTAGTTTGTTTCCTTAAAGGAAGGCAAATAAGCACCAACCAGAGGTTTCCACGTGTCAGTTTACAAGGCCAGCTTCTCTGCCAAGTAGATGCCACACGTTGGACTAACGGGCACAGCCTCTACAAATGCGGGCTGAGCTCTCAACAGCTCGGGTGCTGGTGCCTACCTGCTGGCACCTGCAGTTACTTTATGCGATTTTCTCCCAAGCACAAAGCAGCCTCTCTGTTTTCTATTCTGCGGCTCTTTCTGCAGCATAAGCAGATCTTATGTTCTCACTGGGTCAAGTGTTCTTCTAGGCGTGCAAAGGCCAAGACTTGCCTCTGGCTGGGTGAGCATCGGGGAATGTTAGGGACAAACAGATCAGGGCCACAGTGAGCCACTTCTGCATCCAGCAGCTGCCCCAACGAGGAGGCCACCCATCAACCCAACAGAGCGCCCCACCCCCAGTTCCGGATTGCAGGGCGTGCAGAAGGACAAACGCAAGGGATGAAAGGAGCCAAGGGCAAACCTCGCCCCCACCCACAGAATGTCCTATTGTCACAAGATTCCAGACTGTCTGTACCCTGAGCCAAAAGCTTCTCTTTGCCAGGAAAAACTCAATGACCACAAAAGCCAGGAGACAACCCGGAACTCTTTTCAAACATTGCCCTGACTCCATCATGCATTCAGCAATTCACAATTTGCTCGACCAGTAACGATCAATGTAGCAGTCTCTGTCTGGGGCAGAACACACATAAGCTGGTAAGACAGAACCACAACTGGCCTCACCACGCAGCCATTCCGGTCAGAGGTGAGGCTTGGAAGGCAGCCTTATCCCACACCCTTCTCTTCCTGTTTTTTTTTTTCCATGAGCAAACTCAAGAACAGAGGTCGACAAGACCAACCCAGCCTTTCTCCTTCTTCCAAATCCTAGGTAACCATAAAATGAGGGTGAAATGCCATGTGGTCAGCGTGTTGATCTCCTCTGCCCCCATCAAGGTCCTCACCCTAGTTCTTGGAATCTGTCACTATGTCCTAGCCAAGAGCCTTTGAGGATGAGTGACGGGGAGAGGGATGGATTGCCCTTTACCTTCTGGAAGTTCCTGAGGAGCCTCACCGCAAGGCTTATGAAGGGAGATGGTCCTCCAGGGTCTGGAGATGGAGGAGGGAGCCACCAGCCAGGGGTGTGGGTAGCCTACTGGTTGTGTCTTTTTTTTTTTTAAGCAGTAATGAGAGACCTATGCATTCCATCACAATTCGCACACCCCTCAGTTCTTTCTCCACCTTTCCTAGGCCAATGCTGCACCCTGTGTGTCCCTTGGCAAACCCTGACCTCTAGCTGGGGTTTTCTCGCCTCAGTTCATCTTTAACACTTGTGCCCACTGTAGCTGCTCCAACACTGCTTCATGCACAAACGATCTCACGACTCAAAGCTTTTCAGTGAGCCCAGCCATGTACGGGATAAAGACTGAAACCAGGCTTCGCACTCCACACCCTCCACATGAGGTAACATAGACCCAGGTCTCCGCCTCAAGTCGCCCCCGACACCTTCCTCACATCATCTCTTGGAATACTCCCTGTACGTCCCCACCGGGAGTGGGTCTTCTGCAAATCTCTGAGTTTCTCCGCGGCAACCCCCATGCCTGACATCTGACAACCAGGGACGCCCACTTTCAATGTCTCCGCTGTCCTCCTAACGGTCTCACCAGACAATTTCTAAGGACACGACTGACAGCCTGCGCCTGATGAGGCATCAGCATGGTGCACTATGCCTGCCAGGTCTCTGGTGGTGAAGAAAAGGGAGCATCCAGAAACCCGGGCTTTCCAGGGGGCCCAATGCTGCCCCCCCCACACACACACACCCCTGTTAATGTGTACTGTCACCAACAGGACTGAGCGACTTCACACTTAGAACTTAAAAGACATAAAGGCAAACCCAAGCCACTGCTGAGAGTTCTGTTTTCTTTGATGACAAATCGAGCGACTGTGTTTTAACAGTCACGCGGGCGACAGACGTATTCCCCATTTTGGGAAAAACGCTGATGACAATGCAGCCTCAGAAATACATAGATTCTTCAAGAAAAAGCGCAGAGAACTTCTGCTGAGAAAGTCGGGACAGTGCTGCCCCGGGCTGGGTGATGAAAGCTTGACACCACAGATGCCGAACATGCGTGTGTCGCTCACCGCACGTAGATCTCCGCGTGGCTCTCACGGGGACAGAAAGGTCTCCAGCAGCACGTCAGCAGCTGCTGAGGGGATACAAGGGGCATGTCCCGCTGTGCCAACAGGGCAAGCTGCGCCCGCCACGGGCGTCAGCAGCTGGGCTGTGCAGACCTCCCAGCAGGGGAGGCTGGCTCCTTCCAGACGATGGCATGCTGGACACCGGTCTTATCCCAGTGCTTATTCTCACCCGTCTGCACAGATACGCCTCCCGCTGCCAAAGCCTGAACTCTCTGCCACATTGCTTTTAATGCATGAGGCAAAGCCTTAAACCTAGAGGCACTGGGGCCTCCTGCCTGCTTGCCAGCTCTGGGATACAGCTGCCCCCTGGGATACAGGGCTGCAACCCAAAGACAGTGACAGGCGGCCCTCGTGAGCAGGCTCCCTAGAAACCTCTGGAGACTGACACAAAAGCCAGAACTGCAGGTCCCCCCAGCAGAGGAGGTCAGTGACTTCACACCCATTCCTGTTCCCTGGCCTTGTGCCACTGGGAACAGAGGAGGGGGCATCTCCCAGGCTGCAGGTGAAGAGGGCTACCGCACCGGCCCAGGGCCTTCAGACTGAGAATCCTCACTGTGTGAGCGCTGACAGGCGAGTCACTGAAGGCACAGGCAGGTGAGGCATCTTTCTCCAGGCGGCCCTGACTCAGCTAGCACTCCACACTAAAACGATTTCGCTACAAAGTCAAAGCTCTTCTCCCAGCACACACCAGGCAAACGCATGAACACAGTGGATATTCAATATCCAAAGGGCAACTGTGCTTTGCATCAGGATAGTTCTACCACCCTCTGTGGCCACCTTTCTACTTCCCCATCTCCACAATGGCATGCGAGCCGAGCCGTGGGCCTACTAACTCTCAGGTTTCCACTCAGCGTGTTTTCCCACGCCTCCCTGCAGAGCAGAGGTGCGCCCTGGGCGGTGGTGCTGCAGGGTCAGGACCCTGGAGCCTGCAGGGGGGCCCTGCTCTCATGACAGGCCCACATCTCTGCAGCCTGTGAAGCTGTGCTTATGAAGCTTCCCAATAATTATAGGGTAAAGGGGGAGCCTATAATGTACCCCTAAGACACATAGAAGAGCAGCAATAAAGCATCACATGCCACCACACTGAAGAGGCTGCATGTCCTGACACCAAAGCTGGTGTCAGCAGGGTCGAGATCCAACCTCTGCCGGAGAGGAGCTGAAGGTGCACTGTGCTCTGGCAGCGACCAGGCCCCAAAATGCCTAGAAGCTTCTTAATATTCCTGCAGTTACTCAAGATATCCAGGGAAAAGGTGCGTATATATGTACATATGAATTTATCATCTTTGATACTCGTCACTAAGAGGAAACAGTCCATTATTGCGTCGGGAAAAACACGATTTTATTTTGCCATTTTCCTCCCAAATGGAAGGTGAACCTGGCAAGGCAATCATGCAGGAAAGCTCGGCTGCAGACAAGTGTCTCTCTAGCAAAACTCGTGGCTGTAGGTGATACCAAGGCAAAAGAGCCCTCCTCCACACAGCTGTGCTGATAAAACTCCAAGTAAGTGACAGGATTTGGAATCACTGACTGTGACACTGGATTATGTTATTCCAAAATATGATTTGCATTTCTGAACAAATGAAAGAGTCAAGAGCTGGTATAGCCATTAATAATCATGAAACAAGGTAATTAGTTCACATTAATAATCATGAAGCAAGGTAATTATCTCACGGTGAGAATAATGTGATTTCAGAATAAGACAACACAGGCTGGAATCCCCACTCTGCCTCGGACCAGACACGTAGCGCTGGGAAATTTCCTCCTGTGAAAAGGGGGTGGTCCTGTCCTAAGAACACAATTACTGGTGACCTCAAATCACCTACGAGAAAACCCTCCATGGTACTGACCACACAGCTTTGGTTACAATTCCACTTTATGCCTGAGTGCCGATCTATTTTGGTTACCAAGCCTCGAGATGGCAAGGAAACACTTCTGAAAGCAAAGTTCTCAAATAAATTACCGTACCCCTTAAGTAAAGTTTAAATCACCTCCCCTGTGACACATTCCTGCTCTCGTGGAGCTGAGCAAGGAGAGAGAAATGAGCCAGGAGGTGGCAGGTAGCATGCATGACGGTGGCTGAGGGCTGAGGGAGAAAACAGCCGAGCTGGAACAGTGGCAGACGTGCAGTGAGGAAGCCCCAGGCCGCATCGAGGCGTCCTTTCCCGAGGTTCTTATAACCGAGTACACGCACTCCTAGAAACTCAACTGAAAATGAGCACAGGCACTGAGGGGCGACTTCTCTGCAGAAGAGTACAGATGGGCACGAGCGGAAAAAGGATCATCTCCACCTCTTATTAGGGAAACATAAATGTAAGCACGGTTAACACCTTACCCCTGTGAGAA
>NW_004567122.1:9617835-9619549 GCF_000260355.1 Condylura cristata
GATTAAAGTCCTGGGGCAAGTGAGAAGGGGCATCTGAGGTGTCCATGAGAGGGTAAGGTTACGCTCGGGTACGGGGTGAGGTCTGAATGGGGCACGAGGCCAACCACTGAGTTTTACTGAACTTGTTATTTGTTGAAAATAGGCTCCAGAGAGACACTAATTAAGGGTTACTAGAACAATTCAAACGCTACAGATTTAGGGCGGAGAGGCAGGAACAGTGACTGACAGGAAAACCAGGGATGTGTGTTGGTGAACTAGCTGTGCCTAACAGTATAGACAAAGAAGGCAGAGCTGGTTTCCAGAAGTGCAGCCTGCAGCTCCACGTCGACAGCTGGAGTGGCTGTGGCGCAGCTGACGGAGGTGCAGACACGTGCTGAGTGACATGGACGGGCAGTCCAGCCGCAGCTGAACACCTGGGCTGCGGCAGAGCAGCACAGTGCCAAGGGGCCCGTGGCCGGCATGGGCAGAGGTCACGGAAGTCAGAGCTGAGCGACACTGGGGGGGTGAACCACGGGCGCTGCTGTGGTGAGGGACAAAGGCAGAGAGGGGAAGGCCGGGGGGCTCTGAAATCCTGGAGAGGCAGTGAATGCCGCCGGTCGGGGCCAGTGAGTGGTCGGGAAGCAGGGCGCACGCCAGCTGAGAGTGGGCAAGATGAGCTCTGACAAGCCGCCACTAGTTCCTGCCCATGGGAATCTCCAAATGTGCCCAGAGGCCTCTACTGGGCAGTGGGGGTTCATGTGTAGGGGGGCACGTTCAGAGAGGTGTTCTTAAGCTGGCAGCAAGAATGCCGTGGATGCCTGTGAAACCAGTCTGGGGAGAGGGGAACTGTGGTGATGCTGGGCGCAGAAGGGATGGCTGCCCCATGGCAGGAGACGAGGGCGAGATGCAGGGTAGGAGCACAGGCTGGCTTCTGGTATTTCCCAGATGGTTCGCCCCAGAGGCCAAAGGGAAACCAGTCTGTGGACACAGACCCAGGCATGAAGAGAAGGGGGAGCTCCCTTGCAGAATTCTTCTAACTGCTTCATTTTCCCCTGAAATTGTAATAAGCGAAGCCAGTAGCTGATGAGGAGGCAGCTTTTGAGATTTCAGGATGGCGGGGAAAGTATTAGTAAATCAATGTAGCCCCCAAAGAGCCAACAGTTCTGATGCCAATATACCAATGTTCTCTGCCACGTGCTTTATTTTCAGGAGCATCACAACTCTCCTTACAACTGATGTAATAACCTACAAAGTATTCTAGACTGGTCCTCCTCCTAATTTCTGCAGCAAATTAATTTCAGAACTTCACTAACAGAAGTGAAATCTACTCTTCCTGTTCCCCCCACTCCTCGCCTGGCTTATCACAAAAGCCTCACAATCTTCCCTGCTCTTGTATGCAGGACTTGCTGCTCCAGATGAGAAATCACTAACCTATCAAAATTTTTCAGGTGTCAAATTATTCGGCTCCTGGTTAACCAGCAAACAAGGAAAACCGTTCACCCCCCAGGTTGTGACCATACGGTTAATAAAATCAAATGTTTCCTGGCTTACAAAAAAAAAAATAAATAAATCATGCTCTTTTCTCTAATGACCTGCACAGACCCATCTCCAGGCCCTTCCAGTTTTATGCTCAAGCCAACACTTACAGACGCACTAGAAAAACTCCTTATGCATTTGACCTAAGAACACACACAGGACGCACAGCAGCACATAAGAGACGTGCCAGAGAGCAACA
>NW_004567122.1:9619649-9652779 GCF_000260355.1 Condylura cristata
ACAGAACATTTCAGAAGCCCTTTAATAATTTCGGTCATTTGCCACAGCCCAGAACAACGGGCATCTTCCTCTTTTTTCTCCTCTGTTCCTCTTTTATTCTCTCCTTCCTCTTTTTGTCTCTCATGCCAATCCCACATATCACACTCACCAACTCACCACCATTCCTTAAACAGTCCATGCTACCTCTAGGCATTCCTATTTCTAGCCCACGAAAACCGAAAAATAATCACCTCAATCATTTAAATTAATCAAGAGTTTTTTTTGTCACCTGGCCAGCTTTAAGGAGAGAGGAAAGTTGCAAAAACACATCTAAATTCTATCTAGCTAGTTAAAAAATAGGGCCCCTGAGATGGAGAAATGCACAAAATGATGTAAAAATAAACTATTATATTTTAAAAAATAAAAATATTCTGTATCTTTTTGAAAAAAATAAAATAAAAAATAGGGCCACAGCTGCTTTGAAAATCCTGTGTTCAAGAGATGGAGCCTAACTTCCCTCCTCTTGAATCTGGACTGCACTAGATGTCTGGCTCCTGAAGTGGGAAAACCATCAAAGTGAGGGTCTTACTCTGGAGGGAAGTCACAGTCAGTGCCCCCGAGGCCTCTCCCACAGCACCCTGCCAGGCGGCAGTCACTGGGTGACTTACAGAGCATCTTGTGGGGGAGGAACTGAGGCCTCCTGCCAACACTTGGCTGAGGAAATGGGTGCTGAGCCCTGAGCCAGCCGGCAGCCAGTGTCCATCCTGAGGCCGCCCTGCAGGGAACCAGGGGCCGAACCACCCAGCTGGTTAAACAGCTCTGGAATTCCTGAACCACAGAATGGTGAGGTAATAAGTGGCTGCTGTTCAAAATCACTAAAGCGAGGGTAATTTGTTATGCTGCAACATTTCAGTAATTGAGAATTCATGGTCATCAAATAATGTAGTAATCAAGGGGGCTGGAACTGTAAATCCAAGCCATTTTCACTTTCATTCACTGCAACTAAATGATGCAAAAAATAAAGGGAAAATATGATTCCAGCATTTTATGAGATCATCATTTCTTGGTCTGTAATTTGAGTTAAGCCTAGAATGGTAATTTCTACTCGACGGCAGGAGAAAAAAGTAGGGACTTCTGAATGAGGATTTGGAAAGAACACAGGGTACTCAGTGATTTATAAAGCCCTCTGCCTATGTAATCTTAGCTCTTATTAACACTATATATTTGTACACTACCTACAGAGAGCACCAATTTCATTAACTATCAGTACGTTACTGCTTGAGAATACATGAGCACATGAAAATGTCAATCATCAATATCCTTCCCAAGACTGCATAATGTGACTGAGACACTATACAAGAAATAGTCTTTCTGTACAACTGGTTCCAAATCTCAAATATTCATGATTCACGGCCGATGTGAAGCTTCAAATTTTAATTTTATAAGGAGCCCATTTCTTCTAAAAGACCTTGCATTCCAACAAGCACTGCACAGCCATCGAAAAGCACCGAGGAGAATCCTCAGGGTCAAAACAGAGCCTTGCGAACGAGCCAAGCTTTGTGAGCATTAAGAAAGAAATGCTTACAGGAAGAGGTGAGAGGAAGGGAGAAGCGCAGGGAAGAAACGGTGCGTCACCCCTAAGGTCACCTACCAGCTGCCAGGCGTCCTGCGAGACCACCGCCAGGCCAGGCCCAATCCCACACCGCGCGGACAAGCACGCAGGCGCCGGAGGCCTGAAGCGCCAATGGGAGGAGGCGCGGCCAATGGGAAAGGCCAGCAGCCAGCCCCACCTGCAGGTCCTCAGCTCACAGCCCCATCGTGGCCCACGTGGTGGGCATCTACGCTGAGAGAGCTTCCAGCAGGTGCACATTTAGCAGAAGAGGAGGCCATCCCCCACCAGGCGCCCAGCTCTGCAGGCCCTGCATCGTCCCCCACGCCCCCACCAAAGCCCATCTCTTCCCTGGGGTGCAGTCTGCTCGGCCAGTAAAGGCACAGGCTTCTCTAAAGCGCACACACACAGAGACTAAATAACGAGACTTGGGGATATAGACCCCGCCACTAATTTGACTTCAAGCTTTTTCTCGCCCTTTCTCCTCCTGGTCAGTAGACTGAAGTGTGGAGGCTTGTTTTTTGTTTGTTTGTTTGTTTGTCTTGCTCCTTATGAAACTGATTACCATCGTTGCGGAGTGCACTTGTTTATCATTGAAAGGGCAATGTGGAAAAGGCAAAGAAAAGATTACCACCACCGGGAGTCCAACCGCAGGATGCATAGAAGGTCTGCAAGTACTGTCTAAAACAAAGCTAAAAGGCAGAGTGTCACAGGGGAAGAAATGCAATGAACAATTAAAAAAAAAAAAAAAAAAAAGAACCCACCTACCTACCTAGCGAATTCTTTCAGACTAAAATAGAGCAACATCAACCGATAACGCAGCCTCTGACTTGAAAGATTAGGCAGAAAGCCTTAGTGTTTATCCGTTGCAAGCTTAAGTGTCAACTGACGAAACCCCCTGTGA
This sequence comes from Condylura cristata, assembly GCF_000260355.1. Taxonomy (NCBI): domain Eukaryota; kingdom Metazoa; phylum Chordata; class Mammalia; order Eulipotyphla; family Talpidae; genus Condylura; species Condylura cristata. The sequence goes on from NW_004567122.1 coordinate 9,622,142, forward strand.
GTCCTAGGAGCAGAGACCTAGACCAGATGCCCCTGCCTCCCCGCGCCTGCAAGCCAGGGGTGCTGGTCTGAAGGCTGTGGGATACACAGCAGGGGTGCTGGGTGCCAGGGCCCTCACCCTTCCTCTGTAGTTCTCTACCTCAAAGGCCACAGCTTCCTTTGAAAGTGCGCATTGAATACCGAACTACTGTAGTAGAGAAGCTAATGTTTCTCTCCTTACCTTGTATTGATACTTATTTTTTGGTTCATAAGATGTACCTCTACAACCTGGAAAAAGAAAATGTTGAAGTATTTTCCGTGCTTCTTTTCTTTCTTTAAATGCCTTACTACCCAGAGGAATGTTGTATAATTACTTTCAAATCAAGATAATTAGTGAAAAAGCAGAGTATGGGCAGATAAAGCCATAGAGCCTAAATTCTAACCCACTCTGGTATATTGTTTTGGAATTACACAGCTGAAGCCATTGATGTTTTATTTTGTGATTTTCAACACACATTAAATCTCTGTTTCATCTTTTTTTTAATCTAAAAAGCTTACAAAGATTATGTGATATCCTTGGAATTTTCTCTGGTTCACTTTGAAGAAAGACAGATTTTGCATAAATGTACTTCTCTCACATGTACAGAAATCACAAATCCTCTTACATTTTTTTTCCATGAAACAATATCAAATATGAGCAAAATAAAAAAAGAGGAAAAGAGTTCTGTTTCCAAATAAGAGTTCTAGTGAATGTAGAGGACATTCAACCAAGACAGAAACAGTGTTTTCACCAAGGCTGACACTCATGACTGCATATAATCTCCAACTCAGAGCACTCAGAATTTTTTACAGAAATTGCATTATTTCACAATGTCCTGCCTTCTACCTCACTGGTGTGGCCCCAACAAATAAAAAGGTCACTTATCTCTACCATGTGGTAGCCAGCAATCCTTCAGGGGGGAAAGACTGCAGAAATAGGTCATCTGAGCACCAGAGAATGAGTTGAATTTCCTACACATGTAAGAACTGTCTGGTTATAGAAATGACAAATGCAAGTGACGGCAATGAAAACCTGACCCGTCCAAGTTCCCAAGTCTGAAAAACCCAGCATTAAGGCTGAAAGGATGTTAACAGGGCCCTAAGAATTGACATCTCGTTGCAAAATTGTTCCATTATGCTTCATGTACAGATCAATGGCTTCCCTGGGGCCCGCTGACCCAGATTAATACAGAATGTGCTCCTGACTGCTTCAGCCCTGGTAGAATTTTTCTCTTCTTTACTGGTAAGGATCCTCCTTAGGAGCTGCCCTGTAGGTGACCCTCCCTCACCCTCCTCCTATCTCATCCCTCTTTTCTCTCTCTCTCTCTGGCATAAGCACATTGAAAAGCTGTCAGGAAACAGCAAATTCTTCCCTGATCTTCATTTAAATGTTCACTGCAGCAGTTCAAATAAACATCAAGGGGAGGAAAGCAGACTGCATTCATCACCTATAGCAGAATTTTAAGAAGCCCTTGTTTGCACAGTAGGGCCCTGTGTCCAGATTGAATGAATTGCAGCTTCCCCAGGTTTTAGCTGCTGACTTTGCCACAACACATCTGTTGAGTGTGAATAAAATACAATTTCCTCTGGCTGTCTTGAAGAGTAGGTAAATGCATACATGCCAGGTCCTGAGAATAAGCGGCTATTTCCAAATTCCTCCCCACAATCCTCACAGTCTGGCTAACTCATCTTCTCCCCTTCCACCTATAATAGGCTTGTTATCGTCATTCATTTTCTCTAGCCAGTAGCTAGCTACCTACCTGACCTTTTCGAATAAATTCTTTTAGCCTCCTTCAGCTTCTCCAGTTCCCTCCCCACCACTTTGCCCTTTTATCCCATTCTCTCCTAAGGAGAGGGGAAAGGGCAAACACTTGTCCTCTCTGATTGTCTTCAAAAGTCTGTGACAGAAGTTAAACACCCATGATCCTTCCAAAAAGTTTTTCTATTATACCTAAGATGACAACATTAAAGAAAAGAGCTCCTTCCATTTTTGTTTAATGAATCTTAAACATCTTCCTGAATATACAGTTCAACTGCTCCTTTCAAGCAGCAAGGCCAGAGCAGGGTAGGTAAATTGCTCAGGCTTTTACGCCATGGCCTCCTTGGCGATCACCTGTGGCCTTGAATGCGTGGGGCATTTGGGCGCATGCATTAAGGGGCTAGCACGCCTGACGGGGGAACACCTGGAACACGCGTGTGCATGCGCAACTGGGCGGACTTGGGCCTGGAGCTGGCTATGGAAGGACAGGTCACATGAGACAGCTGCAGCCGAGAATGGTAAAGAGAGGTCGAGGGCCAGGCCCGCTGTGTGAGGCCCGCTGTGCGAGGGGAGCTGACCCCTGTGAGAATGGCCACTCTCCGGAATAAAAGAAACAAGTATTGAGGAGGATGTGGAGAGAAGGGAACTCTTGTACACTGTTGGTAGCAAGGTAAATTGCTACAGCGATTAGGGAATATGGAAATTTCTAAGAATTTGAGCTACAGGAAATTCCATGTGATTCAGTTGTTCCACTGGGGAGTAGGCACATGAATATATAAGGCCACTAAGTGGAAGAGATATATGTACCACTGTGTTCAGCGCAGCGCTATTTATAATAGCCAGCAGTTGGAAGCTGTTCAAGAGCTCATTGACAAACAATTGGATAAAGGTGTGATGTATATATGCAATTGAATATACTAAGAAATAATGAAACCGTGCCATTTGCAACAACATGGATGGAACTAGAGGGTATTATGACATGTGCAATAAGTCAGAGAAACACAAGCACTATGATTTCACTCAACATGCATGCGTGAAGAAACAGAGCTAATGAATGTACTAAAAAAAAAATAGACTACATGAGCAGATTAGTGGTTAACAGCAGGGAAGAGAAATGTATAAATGTGTGTGTTGTGGCAAAGTCAGCAGCTAAAACCTGGGGAAGCTGCGATTCATTCAATCTGGCCACAGGGCCCTACTGTGCAAACTGTATAGGTGATGAATGCAGTCTGCTTTCCTCCCCTTAATGTTTATTTGAACTGCTGCAGTGAACATTTAAATGAAGATCAGGGAAGAATTTGGTATTTCCTGACAGCTTTTCAATTAAAAAAGGGTCAACTGTATTGTGAAAAATAAAGTTGGACTTTAGTGGAAAATTTTATATACAAATGTTGATTTATAGTGATACATATTTGAAATGTATATGATGCTATAATGCAATGTCACTTCAATAAAAAGTAACAGTTGACATTTATTGATCACTTCCAGAACATGGCAGGAATTATGTTAAGCCCTTTGCATGCATGGATGCAATTTATCTTCACAAGCTGTAAGGTAGGTCCTTTTACAACCCCCACTTTCCAGATGAGGAAACTGAAGGTAAGAGCGACAAACCAATTCCATCTGAGTTACTCACCAAGACGGGGCAAAGATGGGATTCAAGTCCACCTTAATAATTACTTTCAAAAATTGTACAGTGACTGCCCATTTTGATTTCAAAAGCTTTGTAAAAGAGTACTTTAATGTATACACAAAAGCAAACACTGCTATAAATTTGAAGATAACTCTGAAGTTGTCTACATCATGGTTCTTGGTCAGTAAAATTACATTTCTTTTTTTAACATAATAGCCACCCTGAGTGTGTCTATTCTTCTGCTTCTTTTCACTCCTTTAAAAAAAAAAAGATTTATTTATATTTATTTATTTATGCATACAGAACTGGGGTACAGGGGCAGTGAGAGGAGTCACCAGAGCTAGCAAGTGGACGGAGACAGGCATAGCTGAGATCCCAGAACCCACAGAAATCTGAGCACTTTGGACAATCAATCTAGTGAGCTATAGATGAACCACTTAAATTATAACTGTGAGCAGATGCCCTTTGGCGGAGAGTAGAGTAATATATTCATGTAACAAAATGTAAATCACTCCCACTAGAATGGCTGAAATATTCTGACCCTATCACATGTCGCCAGTGATGCGAAGCAACTATAATCTCATACAGGCTGATAAGACTACATATGACTCCATTACTTTGGAAGAGAGTTTGGAAGTTTCTTCTCAATAATTAAACATATATATGTCACCATATGATCCAGCAATTCCTCTCCTCTATTCAAACAAGAGAAATAAAACATTATACAATGAACACATGATACTGCCACACAGACTTGGTACAGACATTGCTAGGGGCTTTTTTCACACTGGACAAAAACTAGAAATAACTCAAATGTCCATCAACTAGTAAGAGAGTAATCAAACTGTGGTGTACCCAACCCTGACACTATACATTCATACCACAAAGTAAAGTAGTCAGCAATAAAAACGCATGAACTTCTGATACATACAAGAACCTGCGTGAATCTCATCACCCCTACACACACCAGATAGCATACTGTAGGATTCCACTCATGGCATTCTAAAAAAGGCAAACCACAGTGAGAAAGAACAGATCAGTGATAGTCAGGTACAAAAAGGACACAATCTACTACCTAGAAACACAGGGAAATATTTCAGGTGACACACAGTTTCTCTATCTTCTTTACAGTAACAGTTCCATGAATGAATACCCATGGGTCAAAATCATCAACTGAGGGCCTCCCTGGTGGAGAAGGGGTTAAGTCTCAGCACTATGAAGATATAGGCAGCCACTGCAGCATGAATGCCATCCTAGCCAGGGAGCCCACAGACTCACTCTGTCTTACCCGCTGCTCCCCTCAGCAGTGTACTTCAGTAGATCCACCTGTTCTGCTCCCCACTCTGTCTCTGGTGAATCCTTTTACCACACCCATCCCCCATCTCCACCCCAGCATATGCACACCTCTGGCCTATACCCCAGCTCTTGTATGCAGAAATAAATCAATCTTTTAAAAAAGTCAACAACTGAGACACTTAAATGTGTGGATTTTATTTAAACGATACCTTAGTACAATGGTTGTTTTGCTGTGTTGTTTTAAGTCATCCTCATGGGCAGGATAGAGAAATGTGTATATCTGGGGGGTGCGTCTGCAGAGGTGGGGGTACCCTCTCACTCCACCCTGGTGGTTTTCTTGCACATTCTCTTGTGTCCCCCACCCCACTTCAGTGTGGTTTGTTCACACTATTTAGAAACAGAAGTTTAATCTGAGCATCATTTAAGCTGAGTCTTTTAACCAGCCTGGTCATTTTTTGAGCCATGATTTTAAAGCAAATCTATGAACTAAAAGCTGGACATCTTCTTCAGTGCATAGAACCACAGTCTTTGCATTACATCAGGGCTGCTAGCAAAAATATAGAATATACAGTCAATTTAATTTTGGGCAAACAATAAATAATTTTTTTAGGATAATGATGTTGCAAGTACAGTCAGGACTCATTTTTGGTTTGCTGTGTCTGGCAGTCCAATTAATCACACTATCAATGTCAGTCCATAAATGCTCTTTTCAATTTTCTTTCAGCATTCACATAATTCATCTCATAGTCATGTTTTAGTTCCAGGTGTTTTCAGTAACTGTGGCTAGGAACTCCCCTTTATGAAACCAATTCAGCAAACTCAAAGCACTGAGGACTTATTTGAGCTCACTGAGAAGAACCTGGTTTAGGATCCTGTTGCACTGTGATTGGCAAACCCAAAGCATCAGTGTCAACTTGGTGTGTGTTAGGAAAGAATTACAGCTACCACCCAGAACCACTGAGCTCAGGATCTGTATTTTAACAAGACCCTCATGTGATTAATATGCACATTTCTGAATCACATACAGTGTTATAGAACAATATTTCTTTAATATTAAAAATATATTCCAAAATAAAAGCACTGGGTGAGGAACAATTCCCTGGTCTTCGGCAGGGTGGTTTGCAGGGAAATTGAAGGTAAGAACACAAATTTCCTACAAGGATATTTTAAAACTTCAGCATTACTTCAAGAACTGAACTGTGGTCCAGGCAACAAGGATGAAAAGATTGACACTAATATGAAAAACATTCTATGATTAAAATAAAATTTGGTAGCAAACCTTGTCAGAGGGAAAGATGTCATCATTTCAAAGTAGGTAGAAGCCTCAGAGTAACTACTATCTCTGACATAGTTTTTAATCCTAGTGTCACATTTTAAGTACATGGAAACCTGAAAAATATTGGGTCCGCAGCCACTGCAGCATGAGTTGAATTCCCAGCCAAGGAGCTGACCCACATGGCGCAGCAGACCTCTCCAGTCTCACCTGCTGCTCCTCTCAGCAGTGGATTTCCATTGATCTCTGTTCTGGCCCCTCCCCCCACCCCATCTCTGCTGAGTCCTCTCACCTCCCCCCCCCCACCTCTGTCCTGTACCTCAGTTCTTATGTGTATAAATAAATATTTTAAAAAATATATTGGTTCCCAGCCCCAGAAATTTTGATTTAGGGCGAAGCCTGGACAATCAAACTGCTCTCCTAACAGACCACCAAGGTTAAGAACCACCAACATGAGCTGTTTGAACCTGCTTGTTTTCACTTAGTAATCTTCAACACTGGGTATATACTGAGAGAGTTTCAAATATATCATCCAGGTGTTGACCTTAGATTTGGATATCATTGCTAATATTTTCAAATGTTCCAATCCACTGGTTAAGTGCAGCTAAGATTAAGGACACCCAACTGAAACATTCAGTGTCATCAATAATAATTATGAACTAATTTGTCAAATAAGTGTAAAATAAAAAGAGCATTCAGTGTTAACTAACCACATATGAAGTAAGCACTTTTCAGACTCTTAAAATGCAGCGAGAAGTTGAGTGAGTTTTGACCACAACCAATAGAGAATAAACTCCTTGGAGTTAGGAGTAAGGAAAGGATGTGACTAACATTTATTTCTAAGTCAAAATCAAGTCTCTATAGGATTCAACCCCTAACTGAAGTCTATACAGAAAATATCAAGCAGGACAGTCAAGTACGTTAGCATTATCTCATCGCTGTAGTATTATTTACAAAAGAAACAAAGTAAAATAAAATTGTTTTTAAGAAAGAAAAATGTTTCGGTATGACCTTTATAAAATGAAAAATTGGCTTACCTCTTCCCTATGATTCTTAATTGGCATACAAAGAATACTTTGGGTCTTGTAGCCGGTAATTTGGTCAACTTCTGCATTGAACCGAGGATCCTAGTAAGAAAAAATAAATTCAATTTAATGACTGACCTGTTCAAAGACTGATTAGATTTTTCTGATTTATAAGATTACAGAAATCTAACCTTCCACTTACCTCGTTACTCTAAATTTTATCGTTATGAAAGGCACCAGATCATGTCAGTACACATCATCTTTGACAAAGACAAATTGAATGTTTTTTTTAGCAATTAGTGTTTATGAAATATAAAAAAAACACAGACTCAATGTTCACAGACACAGGCAATTCAAAATATCAGCTAGCCTTACTTAAATTCAGGGAAAAAAATGGTAAATTTCTACTTCTGTATTTTGCCTGTTCTCACCTTACAATGAGATTATTCTGTGCCTTCTAAAAGAAATACATGTTTGCTCTGAAACTTCTTCTAAAAAAGCAAACTTCCATTACTGACTTTACTTTCCTGGTAATAGCTGTTAATATATTTCCTCAATATTCTGCACTTTTGGCTCAAGATTTCATAAGGATTAAGTCTTTGTTTCTCCTTTACTATATATAAAGAAGTTGCATGGGCTCAGTCAGACTGTCAACAACTCTCCAGTCTTCTACCTTGCCCTTTCCCGAGATGTATCTTGGACGTTCAAAAATCACAAAAGAATTTTAAGCAATGCAAAAGTTCGAAGGGAGAACTAAGGCAAGGTATAGGCTATTTTCCATAAAGCTTAGGCTATGAAAATTAAAGTCAGACTATAAATTGCATGAGAATCTTTTTTATAGAGGGAGGTAGGGAGCTAAGTATTCCCAATAGTCAGCATCGAAATGCAAATGCATTTGTTAAGTGAAAAGAATTCGTGCACTGGACTATGGTGATGGCACATGGGGGAGCTGGTGGTGGGAAGTCCATGGGGGTTACAACCGAGATAGAAAAAGGCACAAAATGAAGAATGATATAAAAATAAATTTAAAACAACAACAACAGCAAGTGATGTCATAGTTATCAAAGGTGACCACTTTAGTTTATTATGGATGACAGCAACTCCTAAAGGTAGGCAGGAAAACTGCCTCCAGGAAGTCAACAAATACCAAGATGAGATGAGAATGGAGCGAACACACCAGAACATAAACACTGACATGAGTGCTGTTCCCTTCACAGCTACGGAGCCTTGGGAAGTCAGACGCGCACCAAGTAATAGCATTGCTGCTCTAAAAAGTCTGCATCTGGAATTCCCTTCAGAGAATATGGAATAGCCACACTGGAAAATCCTCCTCTTTGAAGGTCATTTCTATTTTTTAAATTGGTCTAAAGTGATGCAAAGATGTGAATGAGGTAAATAATGATATTAGATTCCATCAATTGGGTCAAAAATGAGGCCAATTTTCCCTTGTGAGAGCCAATGTTGGCATTAAAGACAATTTTAAACAAAAAGTTACAACATGGTGGAAAATCAGATAAAAGTTTACATTAAACACTAGTATGTTTTTCCTTTTTCTACGAGCATGCTCGAAGTTATTACAGAGACAGAAAACTTCAGTGGTATGTTTCTAAGAAACAATTCGGAATTAACATCTGTATAGCAAAGTAGCTAAAAGGAAGCAGACAGGACACTAATATTAGTAAGTTAAGAAAATAAAATGATCAACTTGTGAATTATTCTACAACGTAAAAGTCAAAATAAGAATAAAATGCATCTTGGCTCTCCCTGGTTGCGCATCGGGTTAGGACACAGCACTGCAAGCTGGCAGTAGCCCCTTCAGTGAAAGTTGAATCCCCTGCCCCGGAGGTGACCCGGGAGGTGCAGCCGATCTCCCCTGTGTCACCCCCTGCTCCCCTCAGCAGTGTACTTCATTGATCTACCTGTTCTGATACCCGTTCTGTCCCTGGTGAATCCTCTCACTACCCCTGCATCTCTGGCCTGTACCCCAATTCTGTATGCATATTTAAAAAAAAAAAAAGAATAAAGTGCATCCTTAATAACTCTTGTTATATTTTAATTTTCACAGCTAGTGTATAAAAGAAAGGCTGAAACTACAGTATCTAATCAAAGTAACAAAATCTGACAGGCTGAAATTGTTAAGACTTTCACAGATTTTTCTATGTATACTGTAAGTTTAAAATCAAAAGCAGCCCTGGAACTTATTCTTCATTGAAGGAATTGGAGGTTATATATACTTCAGAATCACTTTGAGTGAATTTTGGCACCAGGGCAAGGCAATACACGTAGTTATTTCTAGCCACTTCTAGAAACATCAAAGGAAAATAAAGCACTGTATTCATTGTGATTATTCCTTTCACTGTTTATGAGCATCTCATTAATACTGGAGTACATGAGCCTCACATGCTCCTTGGAAGTGTACCCTTAAAAGATATGTGGTATAATACCCGTCGTGTGTGTGTGTGTGTGTGTGTGTGTGTATTTGGGTTTTTTGCATGTGTATATTTGTTGTGTGTGTGTATATTTGTAGTTCTTTGCACAGAACTTCTAAAACCCTTGAAATTTCCTGATTAAAGATCTGTTGATCTAAAAAACCCATTGAGTCATCTTGAATTAATACTTCTAAAATGGTTACTGTGGCAGAGAACCCCCAGGTAAGTTTAGGGACGGGGTTGGCTGCCAGAGAAACTAATCAAATGATTAATTACAGCGTTAGCACGTTCAGCCCCATTGCTGACCTCTGTGGAGGGAAGAGGGGGCTGGAGGCTGAGTCCAGTCACCAGTGGCTGATGATTTTAATCAATCATGTCTACATAATAAAACCTTGATAAGAAACTCAGGAGAATGAGCTTGGGGAGCTTCTGGGCTGGCGATGAGAACCACATGCCGTGAGGTGCCAGGGCCGCAGGAGAGGACATGAAGCTCTGTGGCTCTCAGCTCTCTCCCCACCCTAAGCAGCTTTCCTACTTGATTTTTTCATTTATAATAAAGTCATAATTACTTTCCTGAGTTCTATGAGTGACTAGCAAATTACTGAGCCCGACGGGACAGCTGCTGAGTGTGTAAGTCAGTAGGGCCCAATGTGTGGCAGTGCAGGCAGAGGGGGGTACCTCTGGTGACTGACATCTGAGCTGGGGGACAGTGTGGTGAGTGACTCCTGAACTGGGGCCTGTGGGAGCTGTACGAACGCCGCTTAGTCGGTGGTAGAAATGAAAAGGATTATAGGACACACAGCTGGTACAAAAGAAGTGAAGAATCAAATGATGTTTAGAAAAATCAAACAAGGTCTCAACATCAACATCATGGTATTCCTGCCAAAAGGGCTTAACTTGAAATTATTAGTGAACAATCTACAAAATAAGTGGCCTGTACTGTCTCCAAAATATACGTCAGGAAGAACAAATACTGTGAAACCATCTCAGATGGAAGAGACACGACAAATATGTATACAGTGTGTAATCTGGGATTTCATCTTTGATCAAAGGGAAAAAATAACTATAAAGGACATTAATGGGGCAGGTGACCAAATATGACTATAATTTGAGCATATATTCTATCATAATTATTTCCAATTTTCGATATATATATATAGCAGGTAAGAACAAACTCTTGCCAGAAAATGTAAGCTAAAACATGGAACAAAGATGCCACTAACTTATTAAATCATGCAGAAAAAGAATACACATCTATATTACTTAATTGTATTATGTAGAGTAATAGGCAAAATGAGAAAGCAAATGGGACAAAATAAAAAAAAAAAAACCTGAAGAATCTGGATAGAGATTATATAGATGCTTCTTATGCCAGTCTTGGAACTTTCCTGTAAATTTGAAATTATACAAAAATAACAGATAAAAAAGGAAACAGAGATGTACCCAATTACAGGCTAGTTCTCTCCAACAAAAGTGGCATCTTTAAGGTAATTCCTAAAGATCATTAGAACACTGAACAAAGGTAGACCCAGCAATTTCCAAAGAGTTCTGTGGGGGACAATTAAATCATGACCGATTAGGAAATATACCAAAATTAAAAGTTAGTAGGATTATTTCTTCTTAAGTTAATTCTGGAAATAATTTTATTCATTTGAGAACACATATCCCTTCAGAAAACTAACTTGATAAATACTTGAAGCAGAAACTGAGGCCTGAAAGGTGAGGGTTGAAAAACTTCTCTGGAGAAGGAATAAAGGGAGGAAGAGGGTGTGGGGAGCAAGAACAGATCCAGGGGTTCCATTGGGCATAAGACCCCGCCCTAAGGCCCTCCCAGCTTCCCTAGGAATCTGGAGAATCCAGAGTAACTCTCCTATGAAAACAGAAGAGGCCTATCTTATTGTCATCCCAATTGCTTTCCAGTGCATTCCAATTTTGCATTCCAGTTGATTTTGAATAAACAGGGGTGTTTTGAGAATAAATCCTTTGACACAGGAAATCTTGGGGAGGGTTAAAAGCTTCTGTCTGCTGTAGAATTAGGGTTTCAAGGCAATCTGTTATGGTTTATTTTATGTATTCACTTGACAGGTCTAAGTCACCCCCAGACAGCTGGCAAAACATCATTTCTAGACAGTCTCTGAGGATGGCTCCAGAAGAGACAGACATCTGAATCATTTGGATCCCTATCAATGGCCTGGGCTAACGTCCCATCCCCGGAGGCCTTAAACAGGACAAACAGGGAGAGGAAGGGCAGCTTCAAGCCCCAGGTTGAGGCTGGGACATCCATCTTCTCGTGCCCTTCAGCATTCCTCTCAATCTCCTGGGTTTTCTGGAACTTTCTGGGTTTGCAGACTCAGACCCAGACCAGCTTTGGACCAAGGACCCCCCTCGGTGCTCAGGCCTTCAGACTCTGGATTATACCAGCAGCTTCCTGACTCTCAGCTTGCACACAGCAGGGAGACTGTGGAGCCTGTACATACCTCCATGCCCAAGTGGTCAAGTTCCTATAAGACACCTTGTCTAGATCTTTTAATATGTGTCTCCCATTGGGTGTTCCCCTAAAGACCCATGGTGACTATTAGCACCCCAGCCTAGGATGGTAATCAAGCTTTCATATAGAAGGAAAATGACTAACACATTTAAATAACTGTTCTGCCTATTCTGTGTTAATAGCTTATTCTTAATAAATGCTATGTCATGGTCACCAGTCACATAAATATGCAGGAAGAAATGACTGGGCACAGGGCTAATCCTTCAATGGTACCTGTGCTCTCACTGAGAATCACAAGTCTCAGCTGCAGATTGTGGTATATTTTACATACATGAATGTTTCTCAAATTTATAGCATTCTTTTACAAAGCTTAAAAAGTGTATCACATGTCCACCATTTCCTGAAATTACTTTATCTCTGAGGCTGTTTTTTCAAAGCTTAGCTTAACCTGAGCACTTTTACATTTCATTACCACCGCCCCCCCCCCCATTTTTTTCCCCACTGCCACATTGCAACTTTTACTGTTCCACGGACAAGTAAGTTTAAGGCGTCTAAGAGAGAGTTTCACTTTTAATAAATGCTATGTCATTTATATTTGTATATTTAAGGACCTAAGACCCGGAAAAAGATCCGAATGTACTTTCATATTCTGGCTACTTTCACAAAAGGCAGTATTTTGCTGACTCAAATTACAGGTGGGGCTGAGGAGTGAATAACTCATTAGTTAACCGACTTCCACTTTTAATTCCAATGTAAATTACATGTCCCCACAGTTTTGAGTAGAACTCCAGGGATGTGAAGAACTTCTACAAAGTCAAGGAAGGCCCAGAACAAGGACACCAACATCAGAGAGATGAATCCAATCTAGAGGCTTCACCCCGGGGAGGGCTCCGAGGATCAAGGGCACTGGGCTTCTTTTAGACAGCAGTACAAGAATGAAATCACTACTAAGTGCAAAAGATAATTACATTGCAAAATTGTAAAATTCTAAAGATAGTAGAAGAGGATACAAGTCACACATGAATGGACAAATTCTCAGAGCTGGTGAGTCAGACAATGCTGCAGAGAAATGCAGGCTTTTTCAGCAAAGCTTTAGCATATTTGTGATCTACTACCCTTGGGACTTAAGGGGCATTGAAAAGCAGAAGCCCAGCTGTCATCTCAGACAGGAAGGGAATTCTGCAAATCTGCCAGCAATCCTTCAGCTGTGTCCTTAATACCCCTCCTGGAGTAGGCTACAGCATGATGTTGCCACAGTGCTCAAGTCATGGAGACAGAGAGAGCTCCAAGGAGAATCAAAGTTGACCAGGGTGCTTGGACAGAGTGGGTTCTGGAAAATATGGCAGGTGCTAACCTTTTGAACTAACGTATCTCTCCCCAAATCCCTGCCCTTGGTATTCACCAGTTACCACTATTTCTGCAGCCACTTCCAAACCAGAGCCAGCCTAGACTGCTCTTTCCACTCACTTCCATCTCCCATTAGCTGCCTGAGTCCCGAAGAACTGCATCTGAAATCCACTCCCTCCTTCTCATCACTAAGGCCAGTACCCCGGGTCTAGTCCTTACTTCTTCATCCTATTAAAAAAAGGTCTTACATCCTCCTAGTATCCAGTATTCTCCCCCCTGACTTACTGTATGACCACCCTAAAATTCAACTTTCTACAGCATGGGCTAAGTCACAGCAGTTTCCCTAACATGCCATCATCAGTTCTTCCCTTTGGCTCCAAACCCTAAACACACCCCTCAGCCTAGAATTCAAGACCCCGGCAATCTGCTCCCACAGCTTCACTGTCTATATGACTCCACCCACCCACACATTTCCAGGCAAGAAAACCTGCTCCTACTTCCCTGCCTCTTCTAACTTCTCTTTACATCTGTAATTCGTCATGCATACAACTCAGTCTAATCAAGTCTTAGCTATTTTTCCAGGGTCCATATCAAGCATTGCTCCTCAAAGAGACCTCTGTGTCCATCTCCCCAACTGGATGCCACCTCCTGCTTCCTGGAACCTACCACACTTTCCTTGACATCTACTTTGATCTGTTCTTTGTTCTACTTATCTAACTAGCTACCCACTATCATTTTCATTCAGTGTATTTTTCTTCAGATTTATTTATTTATGCATACAAGAACTGGGCTACAGGCAGGCCAGAGGTGTCGGGGGTGAGAAGATTCACCAGAGACAGAGTGGGGAGCAGAACAGGCAGATCAATTCAGTACGCTGCTGAGGGGAGCAGCAGGTGAGACAGGAGAGGTCCGCTGAGCCATGTGGGTGACCTCACCTCCCAGGCCAGGGATTAAACTTGTGCTGAGGTGGCTGCAGCCTGCTTCACGACAATGCACTTTAACCTGCTACGCCGCCAGCTTAGACACAAAAAGTAAACCTTTAAAAAAAGAAAAAAGACTTGACTATGAGACAGCACCAGGAATATCAGCTGAACAAACAGCTACAACCCTGCAGATTACCGAGAGGAGGCAGGACAGTGGTTGAGCACAGACCTGTATATGGACCATATGGCAGGCGGCTAGAACAATGGCTCCTTTAAGGCACTAGAACAAACTTCATGAACACACAAAGTGTCACTCGATTAAAGTACTGTGTTGAAGAAATTCTACCATCCGTGGTCTGTTTTAAGTGAGAAATTGGAAGACTCACAGTGTGATCTTTAAAGTTCACAATGAAGCATCTGTACATAACTGTAGCAAAAGTGGAAGAAATACTGAGTCTTCCCATGGAAATATTATTGAATGATCATAAGTTGAAGAAAATGTTATAGAGTGATCATATTTTCCAAGTTTTGAAAACTTTCATAAGTTTATTTATCTTAATAAAACAAATGACAGAAAGTATGGAAACAAAGTCAGGTTTCTGTGTCAGTGGGACTTCAAAGATGAACAGATGAATGAATCAATTTTTTTAAACTATGGATTTGGCATTTTCACAAAATCCTCAAAATTGATGTAGAGCTAACATAGATAGGGAGCTAACATACGAACGGTCAGGCAGGTAGCTAGCTAGGCTAAGTAGATAGACAGAGAGATGGTAAAAATAAAATGGAAGAATAGTACTACGAGATGAGATTTATGAAATTATCATTAAGGAGAAAACAAGACAGCCCCTATCCTTGACTCAAACACCAGCGAAGAAACTGCATTTAAAAGATACCCAAATTTGGCCCTCCCTGGTGGCGCAGCAGGTTAATCACAGCACTAAGAAGCTAAAGCCGCTTCCGCATGAGTTCGATCCCCGCCTGCCCCGGAGGAGACCACATGGCGCGGCAGACCTCTCCTGACCCGCCCGCTGCTCCCCTCAGCAGTGTACTTCGTCCATCTGCCTGTTCTGCTCCCCACTCTGTCTCTGGTGAAGACTCTCGCCGCCCCTGCGCCTCTGGCCTGTACCCCAGTTCTGTATGCATGAATAAATAAATCTTTAAAAAAAAAAACCCAAATTTAAATAAGGATACCGAGGCTTTCAGGACGCCCTCCCCCCCCCCCACACACACACAGTGGTGGTCTAGTGGTGCACACCTTCACTTCCCACCCCTCTGCCCCCCCAACAGTGCCCTCCTTACCTCATAAGCATCTTTGATGTTGAGGGGCTCCCCCAGCGCGGCTACGTGCCCCACGATGCCTTTGTTCCACTCCAAGCGGATACAGTTGTTGGACGCTTCTTCCAGCGTTGTACCTTCTGCGACATCAAAGAGGCGGCTGATCAAGAACTTGTCGTTGGAGCTGTCCTCACAGACCAGGAACAGGGAATAGCGGTCGGCCGAGATGAGTCCATGGATATGCAAGAAAATTTTGTGGCACAAGGCTGTGACATCCAAGTGGCTGGAGATATCTTTCACTAGTTCCAAGAGTCTGGAGCACTGATCCCCCTCCTCGTTAGCAAACCTCGGGGGGGTTAGAGGCATCTGCTCCTTCTTTTCTGAGTCAGACAGGAAGCTCACCGTCCCCTCAGAATCCTTGACAACAATGGGCCTAAGAGGCCGGTCAAATTCAGAGGCAGAGATTTTCCGGGTCGGTGTCCCAGGGGCACTGCTGTCTGCACGGGGACTGGACTGCGGGGGGCAGGAACAAGACTCCGGATGGTCTCGGACGCCCTCCTTGCACACAGGGATGGTGTGAACTCGCTCAGCAAACCATGCGTTGACCATTTCTCTGCAGAACAGAACATGCAGACCCGTGAAATACGGAAGGAGGGGAGGGACTTCCCTGAAAGCTCAAATGTATCTCCTGGTGAATGGTGACACAAAATCCCTTCTTTCCTAGCAAACAAAAATCAGATGGTTTATTAACTTTTGCATTACAATTCTGTAGAGGGCAATTGCTTCTAGGAACACCGAACCCCAATCTGACCCCTACAGCCATCTGTTTTGTGCCTATCTGACTTAGAAACATCAAGTGTGCTTTGTTCAACGTTAGTCTGTAATGAAGAAACGTCACTAAATTTGACAGCAGTCTTGGAAAACATAAATATGGTAATTGATTTGCTGCTCAAAATTTACTTTTTCTCAAGTTAAATATTTGAAAATTGAAAACTATTTAACTTTCTTAGGTAATTGCTCAATTTTCAGTAATTATATCTACCACTATTTATAGATTAGATTTAGAAGGGGAAAGAGAAAATAGAAACAATTTGATTTGGTATGTGGAAATAATGTAGACGTCTGTAAATATTATCCTAATAACGTCTGCTCAACATTAGTAAAAATGATCTCTTTTTCCCTATTGTCTATTCCTGGAATAAAGGACCACTGGGCATTTTGTCCAACCAAAAGCCAACAAATGGACACAGAACAAGATTAAGTGATGTAACAGATTCATTAGGAGTTACAGCAGCTTAAAACTGGTGAACACAAGTTTCTTCATGTCCCACCTGTCATCTTACTCCATTCAACCTCTCTCCTGCCAGTTTTCCTCACAACCAGCACCTCCAACTCTCCAGTTACCGAGAGCAAAAGTGATGGAATTACGCTAATCGTCCTTCAGCTCACAGCCAAACCAGCGGTCAAGTCCTGTCAACTCCACTTCAAAACCTCCAGGCACATTACGGTCATTTCTACCTCCTGCCAGGCACCTGGGTCCAGGCCCTTCTGCCTCTCCCCTAGATTATGGCTGTAGCCCTGTGAGAGGTCTCTAATATTTACTTACATCCCTTTCAATCCAGAGTAATCTTTTAATGAGGTACAGCTTAACATCTTAACTACCCTCCCTGGCTTCTCAGTGAAGGGAGGCTAAGACCCAGCTCCTCCAGGTTCCCTCAGCACTGCCACGCCCATGCCCCTGCACCCGGTCACGGCTTCCACAGCCAGTCCCCACAGGTCTTCCCATCTGCCCAACTCAGATGGGCACATCAGGTTCTCACTCTGCACGACCTGAATTTTCACTACCAGCTCTCCTTCTTATATATTAACCTGTTGGTCAGTCTCCTGCAATGAGTGCAAATTTATCAGAGCTGCTCATCTTATTCACAAAATGACTAAAACCCTGTTCGTAGAAAATGTCTGTCATACAGTAGGTACTCAATAGAAATTTCTTCAGTGATATGCATTAATAAATCAATGACAGCTCCTAATTGGCTTTATCAAATGGACAACTGTTTTTGGCAAGTACTAAATATTCCGTCAACCATTTTATTAACCGCCAAACATAGGGGAAGGGGTTTCTCAGGACTGCGTTATTCATTCTGTCAGTTCCTGTAGTTACATGCCTGCATAAAAAAACATATGTCACGATAACACCAAAACAATCATTGATTAATCCCTCCTGACAGCCCCCTCTACTCAGGCATCGAGGTTTCCCATAAAGACACACGGACTCTAGGAAGTGGCCCTTTTCTCACAAGGCTGCTCTCCATCCTCTCCCAGTGATTTCTTAATACTTCAGTCTCAACACAAATATAAATAACCTGCAGTGTGAAATTCAAATTCTTATTGAAGATGCAAAACTCTCTCAAAGTGGAGAAAAGTGATGCTAGTATTGCACAATCATATTGACAATTAAGGGACATGCCCATTAAGGGCCAGCAAACAAATTAAGACAGAACAACATGTATAATTACACACCAAAAAGTTGAGAAGAGAATTCCAATAGATTTTTTTAGATTAAGAAAGTTCCTTCAAAAAATCTCAATTATTAAGTCAAAAGCTACTTAGGTGTGTGGTGGAGAAAGACTTTATGGTCTAGCTGCATAAATCAAATATAAGATTAAGACACTGTAGTTCCATCAGAAGATTAATTGCTTAAACTAAAAACTGGCACAGAGCTTTCATTCCAATCTTTTATTAAATCTAAGATAAATTTACTTTCATAACCTTTACTTCTACTTCTTGCAATAAAGTTCTAATCAAAACATTTTCACTGATTTCTTTTAATTGGATTCACTGTGACATATCCTTGCTCTTTTAAATTAAAACATATTTGATGTATACTGTCAAACAATCTAAGGTGTTCATATCATATGTATTACCAATGAAATTGGCATTGTGGTAATAATTATAAGTTCCATGTTTTATACAATTATGATCTCTTTTCAGCGGTGAGAATAATTAAGTTCTAGACTCTCTGCAAATTTGATGATTTTTGAATGCAATATTGTCTACAGTACTAATCCCTGCATTCTATCTCTAGAACTAATTTGCTCCTCATTACAAGTTTGCACCACAAATATCTGCCCTAGCTATGGACATCTTAGCATCCTTTTTCTAAAATGAATTATTCAGGTAAAGGCCTTGAAGTGTGTCAGGCACAACGAGGAACCAGGGATACAGCAATGAGTAACCCTACTGAACCTATGAATGACCTCTGCTCCCCAAATTGAAGTTTATATTGAGTTCAGAATTCAAATATATTTCGGATTTTGCTGCTCTATGAGGTCAAATGTAAAATGCATACAAGCTAATCCATACGGAGAAGGTGACAGAGTACAAAGCACCAAAGGGGATTTTAGAGGCGTGGGCTGGTTGGTCGGGACTGGGCAAATCCCCTAAGTGGCCCAGAAGAGGATTCCTACTCTCCTTCTTCCCTCAACTCTGGGATTTTTGAAAAATATTTGTAATAGTGATGTTGAAAAAACCCCACCATTTTATTTAAACCTATAGAGGCAAGCATTAATCTTATTTTCTAAAATACAAAGTTAAATCACATAGCTGAACTGAAAACATTTAGCTACTTCATAGAAAAACCAGAAGCCAAGTGCAGGTCTCCTGTTCCAAGTCTTCTGACCCAGGAGAACATAAAAGTCCCAGAACATCAACACTTGTCATGGAGACACCCCATAAATTCGAGTTGTATCTCATAGAGTCAAAATCAAAGTCAAAGAAAAATAAGGTCACTTATTCAGAAGAGAAAATAATACAAAAAATATATTTTTATATGTGATAATAATAACGTTCCCTAACTTCATTCTTTCCACCTATATCATAAAAAGATGATTCCCTGAGCCATGGGGTAAACACACCCTCTCAAAAAATTCAAAGAAAACAGACTGAAGAATAATGTCCTCTAAAAAATCTTACTGAATCCCACACCTATGTTTTTTTTTTTGGGGGGGGGGAATGTTTTATAAATCTAAACATACTGCAAATAACATATTGCAAGTAAATGTGTTGGAGAGAAGAGTCCTTCTGAGGGTTACATCTAACAAATAAAATAAACAACACCCCACAAAATCTGAGTTTCAGATAAACAGCAAATAATTTTTAGTTTAAATATAATCTGAAATTCAAGAATTTGAAGGAAATTTTAATTTTTTTAATTGTACTACTTTTATTGAGATAATGTTGGTTCACAACACAGTATGACTTTGGGGTGTAGGTTCATACCTCCTCACATGTATGTTACCATACCGCATCTACCACCAAGACACCCATACGGGGAGTCCTGTATTTTATCTGGCCCCTCCAGCCATTTTATATTTTGTTTTCCCAACTGAAATTCTTGGCAGATAGACAGCACGTGAAAGGCAGGTTCTGATCATGAGCTCCAGGCTAACACAGCACCAGCACACATTCCATCACTGAAAGAGCACAAAAGACAACATAGGGTGATCCTGACGGGGCCTTTGATTAACAATGTGTGGCATGAAATTCCTTCTTAACTCAAGCTCTTTCCCTTTTTCTCAAAGCCACACCACATATTTAACAGACAAAAAGCAAGTTGCAGTCTACTTAAAAAAGGGACAGATAGACTGCTAAACAAATTCTTGGGACTATGAAACATTGTGTGTTTCAGCCAGATATCCTAAATTCTAACCTCATCTTAGCATTTGGTACCAATGCAATGTATCACCAATTGCAAACTATGCTCTTGGCAGGTACCAAAAACCTGGGCTGGGGAGTTACTCCTCTCACATAACAAGAATGTGGATACCATCTGTGGTTTAAAATTTAAATATACTCACTCACCTAGGTCCCCCTAAAGGATGCATGCCCACACTGAACAAACACCCCAAAGATGGATATTCATTAGACAGAGACGAAGCCAGAAGGAAGTTGCCGAAAACTGGCCATAAGCAGTTGTCAAAGTGACTGGACTTTTAATCTCAATTCTTTTAAAACAATGAATCCAGGCAGAAATATATAGTCTTAATGTTCTATTTTAGGGAAGAGGCTTGAGACTCAAACAGCTCACATGACGGTTTAATATAAACATCAGTGTCACAAAGAATGTTTAACACATCTCGAATTCATGAGCCTCCAGGGAGTACTAACAACACTGCATGCGTCGTGGTGATGTTACAATGTGGGTGGGGCGCCCTAAAAAAATGAAATGAGTTCATGCCCTCAAAAGGCCAGGCAGCCTGGTTCTTGCAGCTGCTACAGGAGAGGCTGAGCTGACATTTCCAGTATCAGACATTTTGCGATTGTACTAATACACAGAAGAATGCATAAATTCATTTGTGCGTGATAAAAATGATCAGAGGAATGTCTGGGGCTTTGGTAACTTAGGATGAATTCTCATTTTCTGTTTTACAGTAACGGCTGAAACAGTTTATTTCACGAATCATACACGAGACAGAAATAAAGTGCCAGGTATTTCGTATTTCATTCTAATCATTTTCCCTGATCCTTTTTTTTTTTAAGATTTATATTTTTATGCATACAGAAGTGGGGTACAGGCCAGAGGTGCAGGGGCAGTGAGAGGACTCACCAGAGACAGAGTGTGGAGCAGAACAGGCCGACTAACAAAGTACACTGCTGAGGGGAGCAGAGGGCGGGTCAGGAGAGGTCTGCCGCGCCATGTGGGTCACCTCTGGAACGGGGATTGAACCCATGCTGAAATGGCTTTAACTTCTTAGTACTGTGCTTTAACCCGCTGCGCCACCAGGGTGAGCCCTCCCTGGTCCTATTTCTTTCCTATTTTTAAAGTAGATGAAAAGTGTGTCATTCTTAAAAATGATAGTCAATTAAGTTAATGATCATATTTAATGATATTAAACATAATGGTGTAGCCTAGCTACTCATTTAAAAAAAAAAAGTCTAAGTTTTGCGTATCTAGAGCCTCTTCATCTCACACTTTCTTAGCTATTTGTAAATTGATTAGTCATTCTCTAGGAAAAACAAAAGAAAGGTGATAGAGAACATGACATGTATTCATAAGAATCAAAGCTCTCTCCTTTTTCCAGTTTTCCTGAAGATTATTATAAACTTATCACAGGAAAGAAAACTACCATTTAGAATCTCTGTTCTAGAAGTTTCCACTTATCTAGTTTATTTACAGCTTCTCCTTAATATCTATTTTCCAGAAGTATTAAAATTTGACAAGACAGAGAGATATAAGCTACAAGCTCTCACAGTATTGTACATACACACACACACACACACACACACACACCCCTGTGCCATCAGGGGTTCCATGCAGCAATAACTGAACCATTCACTCATCTTACAAATGAATCTTGAAAGAGACAGAAATGCCTTAACACATATATTTAGTATTCCAGATGTCTTAAATAGATAAAATAACTAAAATACACTGTGTAAGTTTCACAGGATATTTCTTGGCATCTAAAAAAAGAAAACAAAAAATAAATCTAACAAGGGTTTTGTTGTACTATTGCCTACATTCTTGTATCAAAGGATAAAAATTCTTTGAAAATACCATACGTACAGTATATGAATTGTAATACTAAAAATATAATCGTAATAGCCTAGTACCTGATTTTTCTGCCACTCTATTTTAAAATGTCTTTTGAGAGTTCCCACTTTTTATGCACTGAAGTTATATATGGAAATTAAATCTACGTGGACAGAGTCTCTAGGCGTGTCATTTAGCAGTGTGCTTGTGGATGAAGAGGCTCTGGGAGAAACTTTAACCTCTTTCTGAGTTGGCTTCCTCATATTTTTTTTAAGATCTATTTATTTATACATACAGAACTGGGGTACAGGCCAGAGTAGTGCAGGGGCAGTGAGAGGCTTCACCAGAGACCAAGTGGGATGCAGAACAGGCAGACTAACGAAACACACTGCTGAGGGGAACAGCGGGCAGGTCAGGCGAGGTCTGCTGTGCCAGGTGGGTTAGCTCCCCGACTAGGGTTCAAACTCACGCCAAAGTGGCTGTGGCTAGCTTCATAGTGCTGTGCTTTAACCTATTGTGCCATGGAGCATCCAGCTTCCTCATGATATTAAAACTATGGATGAGCCTGTGCTTTCTTTCCATGAATACTGACTGAACTTCAGGAGAGCTTGTCAGTCTGGGGCCCCCCGTGGGAGCCTTGGATTTCAAATGCATCTAACAATAAGACTTAAGTATATTACTTGCTTTCTCTATGACATGGAGGTAATGACACGAACTCCTAGGTTCTGAAATAGCTAAAGGGAACAGTGAATATAAAACGATAGCAGAGTGATACACAGTGTTGAAGTATGTGACAGATTCTTTTAAATTATTTAAATATTAAATGGTGTGTGTGTGTGTATATTAAAGATGTTATTTATTCATCCATACAAGAACTTGGGTACAGGCCAGAGATGCAGGAGGTGAGAGGATTCATAAGAGAAGAACAGGCAGATCTATCAAAATGCACTGCTGAGGGGAACAGCAGGCGGGACAGGAGAGGTCTGCTGCTCCATGTGGGTCACCTCCCTGGCTGGGGATCGAACTCAGGCTGTGGTGGCTGTGGACAGCACCATATTGCTACACTTCAACCCACTGTGCTAGCAGGGAGCGCCCAGGTGTAAGCATATTTTAAAAGATTAATTTTTATAAAAATAAAAAGAATGTATGCAATAGGCATCTACAGTGTATGAAGATGCTGCAGTTGCAACTTAAGCAACTAATTTCCCTGCCGAGTTATATGGGGAAAGAAAGAGTGATTTCAATGTTAGTTTCACAGCAAATGGTAGAAAATATACAATTACCTAGGATGAAAATCATAGCACTATCATCTCAGCCCAAGGCTGTTCACTATGGGACAGAACAGATTAAAAGTCTTTGAGTGCTGACAGTTTAAGGGATTTGCAGGGTGCTCTGACAGTGTGACAGTTACCGGCCCAAATGATCCACAGAACATAATGCTTTTTTATGTTTTTAAGTCCACTATGAAAATTTTATCCCTTTTGCTTTCCCTCCAGTACTGTAGTTCATTAGTCATGTGAATTAATCACTAACACCACAATTACAAATAGTGCAGTAATTTCCTGTCGGGAAAGGATTAGTTGGTAATTTACATAGAAATCTGCTAAAATGATCTGAAGGAAAAAATATAAAATAACTCACACAAAATATAATACGTATTTTTTCAGCTCTTGGATACTAATTTTATACAGCTTCAGTTACATTGTTTGTATAATTTGCCCTCAGTATATACTACTCAATTTGAAAAAAAATACAGAAGGAAACTATTCAACTTGAGAAGCTATTACTCTGCTCTCCCGGTTAGAATGAAGAACTATTAGAACTGAAACGAACTTATCTGCTTATTTATGAATTTTTCTTTTGCCTTAATTCCTCACCACTTCCTTCCATCTCTCATTTTAAAATTAAGGGTCATTAAACTGGTGACAATGTTGGTTAATAGCAAAGCTGGGAACAAAATTGGTGTCAGGAGTCCCATTTCAATTCCGGCTTCAGTGTTTTACACAATCCACACAAGGTGCTATTTAAACCATTAATAAAAATGCATCTAAAATGAGGAAACTACTTACCATCTCTAGAATAACAGATCTGTCAACCTAATTTCCACTGACCAGCAGAAGGGAGTGAATGCTAAAGATTATGATTATATTTAAGGATGGATAATTCTTGAGATAAAGTAATAAACTACCAAGCATCACTGCAAAAAAAAAAAAAAAAAGGAAATATGTATTATTTCCCTTAAATGTCATCAGAAGTCTATTAATTGCTAGTGTCTCCATTTACAGAGAAAACAAATAAAGGACCTAAATGACACTCACAGGAGGAGGTGATTCTGGGTTTCTGGTTAAATCTGTCCTGCCTGTGGCTGCTCATTACCATAGAGAAAAAACATTGAAGGGTCCAGTTGGGGAGGCCCCAGGCCCTTGAGGTGCTCCTAGTCTCCAGGGAGTTGGGCACAGGGGTGCTGCACATTCTGTAATTCACTAAATAATCTCTCACAGCAGGAAAAGTGTCCCTACCAAATGCCAGTCGCATCCCCATCAGAAGCACTGGTTTAGATGAATAAAAGATGAACTTGTATTAACAGGGCACTAATTGAAACAAGAGACTTGGGGCCCCTCCAAGTGATATCTTAAAGCAGCCTCTGCTCTCCTGTCAGCCTCTGCTCTCCTGTCACTCCTGACTGGCTCTCTTGGCCTTGGCAGGGTATGCAAATAAATGCTGTGTCTACAGCTACTTAGTATTTGCACATTTTTTTCCAGCTAGGAAAATATCTGAGACACTTTCCAAATGGAAGTAAGATGCAGAATTGCTTGATATGATTTTACATTCCTACTTACATTCCCTATTGAAAAGGACATGACTTGTAATATTCCATGCATTCACAATCACATGATGAGAAAGATGTTTTCCTTTTTAAAGGAAAATGGATTTCTTTTTGAAAGAAAAACCTAACACCTGAAATCGGGGCTATAAACAAGTAAGCAAGTAAGGTCCTAACATCTAATAGGCAGCTTAGATATGGGAGGGACTGGATTAGGCTGAGATTTTTCAGTCTAAGGTAAGGAGAAGCTCTCAGAGTCCACACAGTACGTTTTGAAACTGCATTTTTTTTTTCTATGAAGATGTTATAACTTTGATGGCAAAGTAAAAAAATAAGTGAGAGGTCTGATGTAAATGGCTAAACAGTGACCTCCTAACCAAGTACTGCCCTGCAGGTTCAGCTTACATTTACATTTACAATTATGCTACTGCCTGGTGATGCCACAAAAAAGAGAGAAAATATAAGAGGTGTAGATTTAAAATGCCAATATAGTGGCAAGCAAGTAAGCTGGAATGCTGTACTAGAGGAATAAAAGTTTCATGATTGTTCAAACATAGAGATCCAGTGGGAAAAGTAAGACAACAAGAGTAAGTGTAGCAAAGGCCAGCTGACCCCGCCAGAGCCTCAGCAGAAGGCACTTTGCAAGGGTGATTTAAGGAGTACTGTCAATTTGCCTTTGGCTGGAGTTTTATCACTTTATTCATAATCGAGTTATATATTTATTTTGCTACTACAGTTGCATAAATGCTGTAACTGTGATTAAATTATACCAACTCTTAAGAATTCCACATTTAAGTAACATTAAAACAAAACAAGTGAACGCTAGGTATGGTAGCTACTCGTAACTTCTGCATATGCCCTATCGCTTTCTTTGGGTAATTTCCCTCTCCCCAGAGACACATTGTACGATGTATGGGCTACATGTCCCAGCAAAGTCAGATAAACTTACTCCTTTGGACACAATGATTGGTTCACAGCAGACACGTGACTAAAGCAAGGCCCAAGTAATTTTGAGAGGACTGATGTGGATAAGAACAGTATATTTACAAAATCAAAAGTGTAAGACTTACATAAACTTGCTAGAAATAACATTCCCAGCATGTAGGGAGGGAGGGAAGGAGGCGTGGAGGGAGGGAGGGAGAGTACGTGGGTGGGTAGATACATATATGTATGTATGAATGGATGGATGGATGGATGGATGGATCATTGGGTAAATGGAGCGAAGAATGGGTACATGGAAAGAAGGGCATAGATACATGGGTATAATGGGTATACAGACAACTTCATAACTATACGAATCCTTGGTACTTCAATTACGTAAGTTAGTCGTGAGATAGTTCAAATTGGATTTTTGTCACTCATGGCCAAAAGCTTTCTACTTATTATACTGTAGATCAACAAGAATCCTGTAATATAACAGGGGTATATTAAGTTGAGAAATACTGAACTACATGATCCTCTCTAAGTTCAATGATTTTGTGTTAATATGTGTTTTGATATTTGTAAATTCAAAAGATCGGGAATTTTTCACTTAACCCTTAACATAGGTATTCAGCAGAGAGTAGAAAGGATGATTCTTGTATTTTAGGAATTCATTAAGGTTCTAACAATAGGGATCTTTTCTCTACTGAGTTTAGGAGTAATATATTTATTCAGAGATTATCAAGTTAAAAATAATTTAAAATTCAGAACCAAGGGGAAAGTATGTCATGTGAGACTTTAAAAATTAAGGTTACCACATGCTAAACACCAGAGAAATGTACATACATACATATACATACATACATTCACATATATGTTTATATCTTAAGGGGCTTTTCTAAAACTTTCTAGAATTCTTAGCAAAATGATCCTTAAGAGCTTACTTAAAGTTTGTTTTTTCTGCCTTAAACATTTGGTTGGTAGCAAATATAACTTCCTACCAGTTAGAGAAAATAAATAAAGCACTTATACTTGAAATATATATAATTCAAAATAAAATGAGAATACCAAAGTCAACACATAATATTAAAGAGCTAAATATCAAAAGAATGACTCATATGGAAAGACTTTCTTCAATTTTTATTCCTAGTATGTGGCTCATGGGCACTTTTTACTGAGAACCTGATGTAACAAGACATTTCCAAGGCCACATCAATCAGCTGTGACACCCATCCACTGATTCTGCATCTGTCCAGCTAAATGGATTTCACAGGAAGTCCTGCAAAGTCAGTAGCTGGTCTGCATCCTAAATTCAGAAATTAATCACTTTTTAACCCTCTATTATCAATCAACTCAGGGACTTATTTAATTGACCAGCAGTCCATACTGAAGGTTTTCATGCTGGGAAGAGGTTCTAATCCTATAATCAGCTCCTAGCACAAAAAATACATCTATCTGACACAACAGCTATCGGGTTTAATAAGATACCAGGTTAGAAAACATTTGGGGGATAAAAAATACTAAGCAATTCTATTTAGTCTTTTCAATTAGCAAAGAAATCTTGCCTGTGTTGTTATAAAATACACTACAAAGTTCAGCAAAGTTCTAAGTTAACTGTGTTTCTTGAAGGAGGAGAACATCTTCATTAGATGAACTTTTTGTACTAAAGCAAGACTGAAGGCTTACCTATGAAATATGAGGCATTTCAAATATTTTAAAATAACTGATATAAGAATCCGGTCAATCACCACTTGAGATGTAATAAGTTAAAAAGGAAAATATATAGTATAACATAATCAAAATGCTATAGACCACTGTGAGGTGCTGGAAACATGATCTTATGAAAATACTGACAACTCCTATAGCTATTTAGATCACAAACTAGGGGAAAAAAAAGCTGTAAGCCTATCTAAATTTGTTATACTAAGTAAATACATGTATTTCACAATATTGATCCACTGATCACTAATTGCTACTGCATTAATTCTACATTTTTAAGAATAATGATCTTGTATGTAGACTTTAGAACACATCTCACCTAGAAACCTCAACAGCGCAAGGGCAATGAGAAGCCTCATTTCAGAGACTTAAGATGCACCCAGGAGAGGAGACTATAATTTACATTAAGTATTTTCAGAGTATGAGCAGGAAGCTTACAGCTGGCTCTAGGGACCCTGGTTATAAACAAATCCAGGGGAAAAAAGCCATCACTATACCAAAATTACCCTAACAAAATATTATAAGCAAATCCAAATCATCAGCGCCCAAAGTGTTTTATGATCTTCAACACTAGTTAGTTACAGCTTAAAAAAAAAAAAAAATCAGAAACCACGTGTCCGAAAATTGTGAAAATGTTATGTTCCCATATAATATAATCATGTTTAAGAGTGGATAGCAATGTTCATTTTATATTCATCATTTGATTTTAATATTAGTATCTTGAAAATAAAAAAGTGATAGCTTTTAGAGATGAAAAAATCTGAAAGGAAAGAGCCCCCCACACAGGACCCGAACATCAACTACTCCAGCAAAGCTCTACAGTGTCAAATAAAAGTTGATCAGAGAAATGTACACGAGAGTATAAAACTTCTGTTTCTGGACTTTGATCCAAGCAGTCATAAAAACTTGTTCTCTCTTGATATCTCCTATTTCCAGTATATGCCAAATATTCACAAGCTTTTGCCTCTTAAAAAACAAAGCAATATAAAGTCTATCAGTTGCCTGCAATACTAAGTAATCTAAAATATCACCCACAGAACGATGCTAATTTACCGTCAAGAATAACAACAGCTGTTAAAGTGACATTAGCACCAGGGAGGCTTCATTTGCACGTGTGTGAGAGCCCTTCATTAACCAGTGAGAATTTCAAAGTTACCTATTAATAGCAGGGCAGGGTGGCGGCTGCCTTGGGGATTCCTTCAGGTTGTGGGTAGGGCAATAGCCCACGTTCAACTGACACTCTCAAATTCACAGAAACAGGTCGTGGTGACTAAAACCCATCCATTTTCCGGTTCCAAGCTACAGCCATTGACAAAGTGCTGAGCTCCCTCTTTGAAAACAGTTGCAGGAAACAAGGCAATCAGGCAGCAAACTGCTTTCAAGGTCACCCCAACTCACAGGTGTCTCTAAGTAAGATTTTTATTGCCAGAACTCGCTTGTTGTTCAATGCTTACTAGTGAGTACAGATCCTTCAGTCTAGGGAGAGAACAGAGAACTATGCATGAATGTCAAACAACAACAACTAAATCAAAGAATGCAGAAGCAATTCCATCAGAAACCTGTTTACTGCACAGATGGCCAATCCTAGAGAATCCAAATTTGTTCTAAATCTTAAAGCATGACAAACGCCTCTATACAACTATTCTGTCTCGTGGGTTTTCTGAATCACATACAGTGTTCACTTTACACTCTGAAGTGTAAAATAATGGGAAAACACAAAGGACTATGAGTTTCTACTTAAAAAAAATGTTTTCTAGTTGTAAAATGAAAAGGCTTGAAATAAATTTTACCACAACCTTGGGAATCACAGAGGGTTGAACAGTTGGCCATTTTTATCATCAAATAATGTTCAGACTCTCATTCTTATTTTAAGTTTCCAAATAATGCCCCCAAATATAAACTCAAAGTGTAACATTGCTTCCTGAAGGACTTCTGGTCACACACAAGTCTTAGTATATAGTCTACAATGACAACTTTCAGCATTTCCTAACTCCTCAAATGAAGACCTGCACTACTCCAAGCTATGTTCTACTTTCATTTTTCAGTTCATTTTCAGCAAAAATTCTCCACACACACACACACCATAGAAAGTGTTCCTTCTGTCAACATCAACTGAATATAAAAATTTCTAATTGAAATGTCTTCCTATCACATCTAAATGACTTCAACGCTATATTATACAGAGAAATTTTTAAAAATTAGGATGCTGATTGATCCTGTGCTACTTGGGCAAAAAGTAATATGCAAAGAAATAACTTAATACTTCCAGTGTATTTGCTCATAAAATGTAACTACACTTTCAATGCTTTGAAAGGCAGACTAGTTAAAAAAAAACTAACACCAAACAAACCCAAGTTTATATCTTCAAAGGGAGAGGGGAGAAAAAAGGGTATTTACGCTGAATTAAGAAAAGAAACTACTTTTTTTTTTCTTTCTGCCGCAAATGTGCTTACAGAACAACTCCAAAGACCACCTCACACACGCGCTCTTAAAAAATTATTCCAGGGGGGCCAAAGAGTGGAAGGAGACCAAAACAGATGGCTCCGCACTTACCACCTCTAAAACCGATAGTCGATAATCGGTAGCACTGGGCAATCGATAATCACTGACTTTGATGCCTTAGTGTCTATCCCACCCCAAACTCGCAGAAAAGCGCCTTTGAAAAGAAGCCACTTTACTTTCAAAAGGTCTCTGCTCTGATGGCTCCAGGTTTAGAATTTCGAAGATGGCAAAAGCGGAGGACGAGAATTTTAAAAGAAGGGCGAAGTAATTACGCAGAAGAGATCAGCTTTATCCCAACTGCTCGCGTCGGTCAAAACCCAAACAAAAAGCCGCCAAACATGAACAAAATCGACACCAACTCCTTAGGAGAAACGGGGTTTCGAAAAACCCCAAAGCAACACATCCTCAGGCAAGTAAAGGAAGATGAAAACGCCACACAGCTCTCGGCACTGCGCTCGCGCCGCCGCCGTGCCCCTAGGCTCCTCCACCCGCACCCCGTCCCGCCGCGCCCCCGAGGACGGGGCACGGGGTAGATGCTGAAGGAAGTACCTTGTTTTGTCTCCAAAGGGCAACATAGCAAAAGTGGGGCTTTCCAGGTGCTGGTAACGCGGCCGCGGACGACCTTGGGCTCCCGGAGGCGCAGGGGGCGACGACGCGCCCAGGTGAGGCGGG
>NW_004567122.1:9653015-9655198 GCF_000260355.1 Condylura cristata
CGGCCGGCCCTGGCCCCTTCCCCAAAGGGGTGAGTCCCAGAGAAGCCAGAGATGCGCGCAGCAGCCCGCTCCGCGCCGGGCTCCGCACCAGCTCGGGCTTGAGGCAGCCCGCGGGACACGCACTCTCCCGCCACCCTCCGCGCCCCTGGGCTTCAGCCTCAGTTCCTCCCCTACGCTTTGGCTAGCGGTTCCCACGCGCGCCCGAATTGCCGACGCGCAGTCGCCTCCCAAAGGCCAGGCTCTCTCCTCCCCGCCCAACGCCGCGCCCGCCCGGGTGCTTGGCTCCGGACCAGGAAGAACTGGCCTCTGGGGTCGGCTCGGGCCGCTGGGGACCCGCCACCCCTCGGAGTCGCTCCCCTCCGCGCCGTCCCCGCGCCCTTGGTGAGCTCGCCGCGAACCCCGCGGCGAAGCCCTTCCAGAGGCGCCGCCTGGTGCGCAGGAGCCAGTTAAACGAGGCGCGCGGGACAATCGGGGGACTGGAGGGGGTAAAAGGCGACAGCACTCACTCTGGGAAGGTTCCGGCATGTTGCTGCCTCGGGGCTTCCTCGAGGTCTCGCCCCTTCCCCGGCTTCCCCGCCCAGCCCGGGCCGGGACGAGGGGGGACGGGGGAGGAGCGCAGCCTCTGGGACCGAGCTGGACTTGGTGCTTCCGGAGCTGCAGGGAAGGGGCTCCACACTGTTTTGGTTTCGCTAAGGAGTTTGGGGGCAACTGGAGAGACTGGAGGAGAACGAGAGGAAGGCCCGGGAGCGCAGATGTCCGAAAATAATCTTGCTCCCAGGGAATACCAGGGCGGCTGGGGGAGTGTGGGGGTCGGCACGTACATTTTCGTATTGAACTTCGTGAGCAAGTTGAATCGAATCCGACGCTTGGGTTTGTCGACTCTAGTCGCCTCGGAGTCGAGATCTCTACACCGTAACTGGACCAAAGACCTGGACAAAGCAAACGGCCCGGGGACGGACGCTGTTCCACAGTGAACCCAGGGGGAACTGCAACAAGGAACAGAGGTCCGCCCCAGGACACGCTCCGAGTCCCGGCCAGGTCTTTCGCCGTGCACCTCTTACCTGGTGGCTTTCCTAACAAAGTAAGAGAAGGTGAAGTCCCAGTGATCGTCCAGCCAAGCTTCCACCGCGTCCTGGTCCCGCTGCTGCAGCGGCCGCGCGGAGCCGGGGCCCGCCCGCTCCATGACCCTCTCCACGCTCTCCGCCGCCGGCCGGGGCTCTTATCGGCCGCAGCTGGGGTCTTTCCCTGGGAGGGGCCGAGCTCTGCCGCGGGACCCTCCCCCTTCGCCCAGCCGCGGCCGGCCGCTCTCGGCGGAGCGGTTCGGGCAGTGGGCCAGGCTCCCGGCGCGCCCCGCCGCTCCAGGTCCACAGGGCTCCCAGGTGTGGCGGCCGCGCCCTCCGCGGGGTCGCGCGGAGGCCGGCGGTGGCAGTGTCGCCAGTCCCCGGATTCCGAGGCGGCCGCGGTGGTGACTGGCAAGCTCTCCGGAAGCTCAGTGGCCACGGCTGGTAGCAGCCGTGGGGTGAGGCCGCTGGGGTGCGCTGTGCGCCGAACCGGCTCTAGGGGGACGCGCAAAGATGACTGTGGGTGTGTTCCAAGTGTCCCCCCTGGTAGGAAAAAGGACTATCGCACCGCAGGAGACCCATCCCAACGCCCAGAGGCGGGGGCTAGGAGACGTGTCGCCTGAAAACCGCGCGGACGAGCTTCTTCTCTGGCCTCCGAAAACAATGACGGTCCCGCCTCGCTTCTCCAGCTCAGCCCTGGTGTGGGAGCCACTGGGCTCTCTCCGAGCTCATTCAGCTAGGTGGCTCATAGCACCCCAGCCACGGACCGCGCCCAAGCGGACTTGGGGTGCATGCCACCGAGATAGATTTGGGGTTTCGGTGGGTAACTTCCAACAAAGCCGTGCTTAATGTTAACAATAACGATTCCTGTCGTTTTAGATTAAGTGCCTTTGCATCAAGGGCCTTCTTTTCATGACTGGGAAAGGTTTTCTGGAAGAAAAGCATAAACTAAAATGATTACGATGGCATGTGTACAATGTAGTCAAGCACAGGGCCCCTCTGTACGGTGGGAGTACCCGTGCACCACTGACAGGGTGGAGCAGCCCCGCAGCCCACGTCTAAACTGATACTTAATCATTTATTTTCACTGGGAATAACACACACACACACACACACACACAC
>NW_004567122.1:9655298-9733621 GCF_000260355.1 Condylura cristata
CCAATACAGAATGGCTGTCTTTACTTTGCCACTATCTCCCTACTTTATATTAGTACCCTTCCCCAGGTATTTTGCAATGACCTTTTTTTTTTTTTTTTTTTTTTTTGCCAGAATTCAACAATCTGGAATTATATGTTTCACAATCTGGCAAGGACACATGAGCACTCATATAAGAAAGTGATGCAGCACACACTTTTAACAAGTGCCATTCAAAATATTCTTGACAAGAATCTAAGACATTACTCATGAATTAGAAACACCTAATTGATAATATGAGAACTTTTTAAAATGTCTTTCACACTCCTAATGCAATAGTTTATCTCTCCTGCATTAACAAACTGTTCTTTTGTAACTTCAGTTTCTCTGAAATTTGATAGTTGGTGTACAAGGGACCCCCAAAAATAAAAAGTGGCCTAGCAGCATAGCATGTGAAGATGCAAGATACTTTTTATCAGTTCTTAAAATCTTACAGTTTCTTTCTAATTTGCTACTAGATAGTGATCGCAGTGTTTAGTAACAGAAACAGACTTTGTCCTGAAGGCTCAGTTTTTCCCTGTAGAAATCTATGCATTTCTTCTAATGGGGCAATGATAATTTTAAACTCTACTTCCTACAAAAGATGGAGTGACATTTTGGACTAGTTAGCTTTGGCTGGCTATCGAAATTAAATAAGTGGTCACTTTCCACATGTCCATTTCCTCTCCTGATATCGAAGGGTTAATTGATCAGAAATCAGGAAAGTTTCTGAAAAAAATCACTGCAAGAAAAAAAAAATTAGCAGTTTGCCCCAACAGTGAGGCTCAACCCTGAGTAGTATAGACAGAGGACTGGAGCTTACTGGCAAGGCCTCTTATCTGATGTGAGCTTATCAGAGGGATTGGAGGTATTGAAGCTTTTTAGTCTCTAGAAAATTCAAATAAAATTTGTAATAATACCTCAGGTAACTTGAAAGCACTTAAAGGTAAGCATATTTTGAACTGGCATCACCTTGGCTCTTGTTTAACTGATTGGTGTAGATGGATAAACATCCCAAATCTTGTTTAGAAGGAGCAAATAATAAACATTGCCAGGAAACAACTTGAAAAATGTTGCTAATGCTATTTACAGCAAACAGACTTAGTAGAAATCCCCTCAATGAATTCCCATTGTACTACCATAACATTCAAAGTCCCTGAGATGGCTTATAAGCTTCCATATGACTTGGCTTTTACCTACCTCTACTGTTGTCGCTTAGATCATGTACACACACACACACACACACACACACTGTCAGATTCCACTTCTAAAAAAGGAGAAAAAAATAACATAGCTCCTATTTGACCTTAAAAAAAAAAAAAAACCATTCATTGTCTTTTGCTCCCTTGCAAAAATCCTGTAATACAAAAGATAAAACTACCCCAAACAACTTAATGCCAATGAATTCAGCAATTTAAATTTAACCAATTAAGTTATTTAGGAAAAAATAAATATAAGATAAAGTGGGAATTCTATTGAAATAACATTCATTGATGCACTGACTTTGTTTTAAAATCCTCCTTACAAGGAAAACTTCAGGCCAAAATCAGTCCTTTCTTCTCCCTTTCCCCCTTCCTTCTCACTCTGCCAAGCCACCTGTGCCCATTTTTCATCTGCCTCCTTACCGCATCCTCACCACCCTTTCTGCTATTCCCCTGTAATCTGTTTTTTTTTAAGCTGAGTTCAACTTCATTTCTTCTATTATTCATATGCAATTGTTTTTGAATATTTATATTCTGCAGATGAGCAAAACTCCAAAATCTGTCTTTCAGGCCAAAATAGTTTCACTGGTGAATCTGACCAAATATCCAAAGGAAAATACCAATTTTATACCAACTCTTTCATAAGCCATGATACTAACCAATGTTACCTCAATAAATGACAATACAACACAAATACTGAACTGGAAAAAGAGAAGGGAAAAAGCCACACTACTAAAGTATGGTACAGATATTAAAGAAAATAGGAACCCTGGTAGAGGTAAAATCTTGAATAAACAGTTAGAAAATTAAACCCAACAATAGGGTCCCAGAGATCAATTTCCAACAGGGTTGGGGGTGTTTCCCCACACCTAGTTATTCTTGGACACCTGCGAGATCACTATCTACCTGGCGATAGTGTTAGATTCCACAGGTTAAAGGCTCAGTTTCCCAAGAACACCATGTATTTCACACTGGGTGCCTCCTGCACTTCCCACCAATGGGCTCTAGGTTGGAAATCTCCACGGTACCCTTCTCAGATTTCTGGAGCCAGTCTCAAACCTAGGTTGTTACCATGGAACTAGCTGGTTATAAAACAAATGTTCCCAGGGTCCCCTTCTCAATTTAGATTAATTTGCATGGAACTCAGGAAACCTTTTTACTTATTAGATCACCAATTTGTTGCAACTCATATAACTCAGGAACAGCCAGACAAGAAATGCCCTGGTCAGGGCATAGGGAAAAGGAAGACCTGCTATGCCCTCTCTGAAGGCACAAATTTTCTCCAGATGGACATGTTCACCTGTTGGGAGTCCCCTCCTCTTGGGTTTTTATGGAGGCTTCATTACATGGACAGGACTGATTCACTCATTGGTCATCAGCAACTGAACTCAACCGCTAGGCTTTCTCACCTTCAAGGAAATCAGAGGCCAGCCTAAAAGTCCTACTCTCCATCAATTCCCATACTTCAGTGTTTTCCAAACATTATCACCATTGTTAACAAGATACACCTTTAACACTCTCGACCCTGAGGACAGTCAAAGGACTTTGGGAATTGTGTATCAAGAACTGTGCATGAAGATAAGATATGTAAAACAAATAAGTTTTAGTAGCCTGGATGATCAAAATATATCTCATAAGTCACAATATCACAACTATATAAAAAGCTAAAACATAATACTCCATGACTAAATGGTTTAACATTTAAAAACCATTTAATGCAAATTATATTAATAAATCACAATTGTGTCCATCATAATTAAAAAAAAAAAGTTGGCAAACAAGGACTAGACTCATACTTTTCAATTTGAAACACTTCTCCCTAATTTGTTTGTTTTGTTTGTTGGAGACAAACAAAAACATCCACCTTATCATATCTATTTAACATTATACTGGTGTCCTAATCAGTGCAATAAAACAAACAAACAAAAAAAAAAAGACATGCCATAAAATCTAGGAAAGAAAAAGTGAAACCTTTCCTGTTTGTAGACATTAGTATTGCTGAAGGATACCTGAAAAAATGGTCAAAGCAACTACAATGAAGAGGCGCTTTAGCCAAGAATGCAGCATAAATGGTTAAATTCAAAGTTCAATTGTTGTTGTTGTTGTTTTTAAGGTTTATTTATTTATGCATACAGAAATGGGGTACAGGCCAGAGGTGCAGGGGTGGTGAGAGTATTCACCAGAGATAGAGTGGGAGCAGAACAGCAGTTTGAAGAAATATACTGCTGAAGGGAGCAGTGGGTGAAACAAGAGAGGTCTGCTGCACCATGTGGGTCAGCTCCCTGGCCGGGGATCAAAAGCACTTACCTAGCTTCAGTGCTGCGCTTTAACCCACTGCACCACCAGGTTCAACTGTATTTCTGTATAGGAATGTTGTGTGCTGAATTACTTCCCCTTAAAATTCATGTGGAAGCCCTAACCCCAGAGCCTTAGAATGTGCCTGTATTTGAATATAGGGCTTTTAAAGAGATACTAAGATTGAATGAAGTCATATAGGCATGCTCTAATTCAATCTGACTTTCTTATAAAAAAAAATTGAACACACACAAAAGGCCATCAGAAAATGTGAACATCAATGTGAAGAGGCAACCAGAGTAAGTGATCTGCAAACCATAGAGACTTTAAGGAGACAGGGAAAGCATGTTCTCAGTTTGGGAGTAGGCAGTGATTTCTTAGTAGGAAACAAATTAACACAGTGACTGATGAAGGAAAAAAAAAAAAAAAAAACCTATGCTGAAAAAAATCCAACTAGATTTTAACGAAATCTGCTCCTTGAAAGACATCACTAAGAAAAAAACCTCAAGATTAGATTTACAGACTAGAAGAACATACTTGGAAAACAGGTATTTGACAAAGAAATATCCAAAATACATAAAGAACTTCCACAAATTGGATCTCAGGGAGAAAACAGTATAATCAAAATGACTATTCTGCCTAAAGTGACACATAGATTTAAAACAGTCCCCATCAAAATGAGTATAATATTTTTCAAGGAAGCGGAACCCCCCAATCTTGAAACTTACATAGAAGAATAAAAGTTCTTGAATTGTAATGCCACCATAAAGAAAAAGGGAGAGAAACTGTGGTGTAGCATTACCTGACTTCAAACTTTAAAGCAACAGTACTAAAACAACAGGTTCTTGGCGGCAAAAAAATAGATAATGGAGCAAAAAGAAGAGCATCAAAAGCCCAAAACTAATCTCACACATTCCAACCCCTAAGCTGTGATAAAGCCTCCAAGTCCATAAAATGGATGGGGTGGGGTGAGGGTATAGTCTTTATTAAATGGGGCTGGATTACTGTAGAGGGCTTTCCTAGCAGGCAGTTGGGGTGTTGGAGTGACGTGCATCTAAGGAGGTGTAACCTATGGGTCTCAATCACATGCACTGTTGCAAACCAATGTTACTTAAATAAAACGATCCCATTCTGAATTAAAAAATTGCTGGAAAATTGGAAAACTACACATAAAAGAAAGAAGTTGGAATACTCACTAACCCATATGTGAAAATAAACTCCAGATGGAGTAAAGATTCATATGTAAGACCTACAAAAAGAAAACACATAGAAGAAATCATTGATGATATTGTAACAGGTACAGGTTTCATGGACTCCGCCCCCAATCCAGATGCTGGAACTCCAGATCCCATTAGTACCAAGGAGAAGCACGCCGGGACGTGAGGGCGGAGCTGAGCAGCCAGGTTGGGATAAAACTGGACATGTGGACTCGGGGGGTGGGGGTGGGGGGACCTGGTGGTTCGCAGCTGATCGTTTTGGCGCTCAATCGGTTTTCAGCGTGCCGGTGGAGTCCAAGTCAGCAGAACTGGTAGGACATCCTAGATAACCTGTGTTTCTCTCCCTCTTTCCCTGGGTTATTCCTTTACCTTTCTCCTTATAAAATCCATTATTGAACCTTTTGAGTGTGTCCATAATACGATTAAATTGTAAGCGCACGGGTGAAGACCCACAGACAGGCAACCCAATTCACATTGGGGTGCCCTGTAACAATATGTTGCATGACATCAAAAATAAAGGTATTTTTAGTGACCCTGATGGCAAGTGAATTTAAAACAAAAATAAATCACTGGGTTTCCCTTAAGTTGTATGGAAACACGTCAGCAATTCATCTTTGAGGAAGGGTTATTTCTGCTAGTGGTCTTGGGAAATCTTAGCCCAATTCCTCAAATCACCTGTACTCTTAGTAGCTCTAGATTTGGTGAAATAGCAGTTTTCTGAGGCTCACACTGGGGTTTTCTGAGGCTTGCACTGGTGTACGTGTTTCAAATTGCTACACTGTAAGGGTCAGGCTAATATTTTAAATGCATGAAGCAGTCAGCTCTCAAGTCTCAGTTTCAAAAACAGAGCCAACTTAAGCATGACAAAACTATCAGCTGCATTATCTCTGCAACAGTTCCAGTCAATACACAGAATTTTCTTTCCCGAATCAGACATGGGATTCCTACCCCACTCTCTTGTCATGGACAAGAATTCAGTTTGATATATAAAGGCCGATCCATGTGAAAAGATGTTGTACAGAGGATGGGAAACATCTTTTCTGCTATCAACACAGGTCACACACGGAGGGAAGGGACTTATAATAAAATAGGAGGGATTTCGAGCAGATACTAGACACATTTTCCTGAAAGAGGGAGGCAATACAGATAGATACATGATGAAAAGCAACTGTGGGATTTTTCCCTAGAGACTTTTACAGATGGGATGGACAGCCATCTGTTGATAACGCTTTGAAGTCCTGTCTAAGAAAGAGATTGACCTTGTGAGCTCTCGAGGTTCTTGTTGCCCTTTCACCAAAATGTGGAGAGGATGTCAAACAGGAATTAAGTTGTTTTCGTGGATAGATAATATTAACCACTCACAGCAACCTAAGGTGATATAAAACATTCATACTCAGAAACAAATCTACGTTCTCCCCATCCATTTTCCTATTAAAGAAGAGATTTTTTTCTCTAGAGAAATTACCCTATATGAGTGAGGAAGACTAAAAATAAAATAATTAGTTTAGAAAGAAATAGCAAAGAGTATAACGTTCTTTAAGTCAATCGAAGTCAGGTGTGACACACTTAACTAAAAATTAGTGGGAAAGTAGGTCACTTAAAATAGATGTTTGAAAGGATGGAAGGAACAAAAATGTGTATTTCTAACAGAAAATATATAGAAATAGAGGCTTAGCTATTTTGAATGTCTAGACTTGAGAATCACTTGGCTTTCTTTGTATGTTACAAATAATATTTTTTAGTTGGTGCTCTGAGGTATCTCTTTTTTTTATTTAAAGACATTTATTTGTGCATACAGAACTGGGGTACAGGCCAGAGGCTTAGGGGCGGCAAGAGGCTTCACCAGAGAGAGAGTGGGGAGCAGAACAGGCAGATCGATGAAGTACACTGCTGAGGGGAGCAGCGGGCGGGTCAGGAGAGGTCTGCTGTGCCATGTGGTCACCTCTGGAGCAGGCGGGGATCGAACTCATGCGGAAGTGGCCTTAGCTTCTTAGTGCTGTGCTTTAACCCGCTGTGCCACCAGGAAGGGCCCGGTGCTCTAATGTATCTTTTAAGAAAAAATCTCAGATGGTTTCCTAGACAACAGTAGAATCGTCCTCCTCCCAAATGTGTAAGGAGACATTGGGAAGAAGGGGAGAAAAGAACCTCTTCATTGGAGAATATTTTCATCTTTTAGCAGCCTTTGGTTTAATGCCATTGAAATCATTTGTTTAATGATCATTTTGTAATTTTGTAAGATCACTTGAGACTGAGCAAGATCTATAACTATGGTATGCTATAAACTGCAAAAATCTTCACTCGACATTGGTATCTGCCTTGAACTACATGTTAAAAATAAACAGAAGCTATGTAGAGATCTAAAGAAAATCTGAATAGCCTTTATAGCATGATTCATTTTCCCCACTCTTTTCTTATAGGGAAATGAATAGCATATTAAAAGAGAATACCTAGCAGTTATCCCAATCTGGAAGTCTGGGGATAAAATGTCTAGCTATACTTATAGGAAAACTGCTTTAAAGGACAGCCCTTCCAAGAACAAAATTAATAAATCGGTAGAAAGTAGAGACTAAATCATAGAACAGGCCTAGTATCTTCAAATTCATCTGTTTTCATTGTTCTCTACAGAATCCCTGAGGTGGTGCATAAATTAGAAGCTGCACCATCCATGAGAATTTCTCTCACATTAGGACAGTGACTCTGGAAAAAAAAAAAAAGTCAATTATATTTCAAAACTTTAAAGTTTTATCAATGCAAAGATCCTTCGCAGGCCATATAATTTTAGACACCATGCTGCCATTGCTCTAGGCATTTTGGGAAAGTCCTTCTTGGACCGCTCCTGGAACTGCGTGAGTCATTTTTTGCATCCCTTCAATAGTACCAGTTTTCGGTTTCTTTATTTTATGTTGTGAGTGAATTTGCTTCCTCACATATTTTCAACAGTTAGAAGTCACTCCACCTATGGTTTGGTGGAAAGTACAATTGTCTGCGTTGGTTTTGTTTTTGGTAAAATGAGAAATGGTCATAAAGTGATACCCTAGGGAAACAGCCTTTTCCTCGCAGACTGAGCTACTTTATTTAACACACAGTCATGTTGCATTTTCTACATGCCAGGCACTCTTCTATAAACAATAACTTGCCTAATCTGCCCAAGAGGAAGCTCAGCTGTGTGCTGTTACTATCGCCATTTTATGGATGAAGAAACTGAGGCATGGAGCAATTACAAACTCACAGCTAGTCGTTGCCAAGCTAGTCTGCACTGCGCAGTGCCCTTAAGTCTCGCCAGGAAGGGTTTAGGAAACAGGAGAAGTGAGTTGCTCTTCTCTGCCTATCCCAGAAGAGACTTCTTGAGCTGCTGTCTCCTCCTCTCACAGCAATGATAGAGACCAGCAAGATGACGCGAGTCAGAGCTCCTCTTAAGATAGACACCAGAGAGGACAAGGGTAATTATCTGTGAGCCTCAAAACGGAGTGACTCAGAGCAGCAATGATATACTTTTGTGTCTCATGGTTTCTGCAGGTCAGGAATTCAGATGGAGCCCAGCTGGGTCTTTAATTCATGACTTGGGGATCCTCAGGTAGGAGACGTGGTGGCGGTTAGAATCATCTGAAGATTCACTTACTCTCATGTGGGACCGGCTGGGTCTGGTGCCTGGGGCACCCCTTTCGGCCCTCAGCCTCAGCCTTGCCCCAAGGAAATGGCATCCACAGAACAAAATGTGATTTCATGCATGACAGCTCCTCTTTCGGAGAACATGTTTTGGATGATGATATTCAAGTGTTTCAGTCAGGGCTCCTGAAGGAAATAGAGAGCGAGCTCAAACCAGGTGAAGGGATTATTTATGAAAGTATGGAGTGTGATTAAAGAAACTAACAAACAAGGAAGCCTGTAGAACCCCAGAATTAGCAACAGCAAAAGGCCATTATCTCTCAGACTCAAGCAGTCTGGAAAAGGGGAAGTGACCAAAACTCTGAGGGAACTATTTATAGAGTGTCTGACAAGAGCTGTGGCCTTTAGGGAGGGAAGCAGATAGGCCGATGGAGTTGAAGGAGGGTGATTAAACTCCCATCTCGTTGTCCTCCTGCTCTCTATCTGCGTATCTAACCCAATTGAACACATCACAGTTAGACGTGCCTTAAAGCTCAGCTCCCCACCCACAGGGTGAGCCAACGGGAGTGTGTTATGATGGTGGACCAGTTGTCCCTGACACAGCTCTAGGTGAAAGCTCTGGAGTTTAATCTGTGTCTCCTGCAACCAGTTTCCAACCAGTGGGGGGCTCTTTCCTTCGCCAACACCAGCAGCATGTTCCAGAATTCAATTCAATTCTGACACTATCTACCAAAAGAGAGGTTTAGAATCAAAAGTTCAAAAACTCAGCGCCCTGCTTAAAATGCTCATCAATGACTTGTGCTTCTGACTCATCAGTAAAAGATCTGTGGTTCCCCCAACTCCACCCTCCGATTTTAGGGCCCATCACAAACTTGGACTATTATCTGTGCTTCTGACCAACTGACTATAAATTAGAGGTTCCAAGAACACTCTCTTCAATTTTGATTTGTTTTCTAGAAAGGATCACAGAAAACCCTCTTAGTCACAAAAGCACTACAAAGGACACCAAAGGATGGAAGAGATGCCTAGGGCAAATATGGGGTAAAGTTATGGAGCTTCATGCCCTCTCCAGGTACACCACTCTCCCCCAAATCTCCATAAATTAATTAGCCTGGAAGCGCTCCAAAATCCCTTCCTCTGTACTACAGTGGAGGCTTTATTACATAGGCATGAATGATTGAATCACCCACTGGTCACTAGCAACTGAAATAAAATTCCAACCTTTCTTTATTTTTTTCCCTTCAAAATTGTATTCATTTGCCAAGCTTATCTCCAGGATTTCTTCCCTCCCTGTAAATCAGGTCTGGGGCTAGAAGGTCCACCCTCTATTCAAATTGGTTTCCCTGGTAACATGCCCCCATCCTTAAGTGCTTCTCCAAAAGTTACTCTTGATAACATAGCAATAGACAGCACTTAAAAATTCCAAGGGGAGCTGTGAGCCAGGAGCAGTAAGATCACATCTATATGTAAAATATATTTGGTTACTAAACTATCAATTTCTTATGTAAAAATGTCACAATATCATAAAAAGACTTTATATTATGCTATAAAATATAACTCACCATTTTTTTAGACAAAAATACTGAGACAAAAATCGGCAATTTCATATATTCTGGGTGTTTGCAATAAATTTATTTATGTTAATGGAGGAACTTGCTCATGTTGAATGACTAAAAATGTTCCTCTTTGTCTTATTGCTATTTTCTGAGCTGGGACTTCCAATAGTGCTAAAGTGACACGGGTATTCTAATAGGACTACATTAAACTGTTGTTGTTTAGGGAAGAGCCAAGATGAAAATATAAAGTCAGCATAACTCTTGAGGTAGGAATGTTGAACCAGTGCCCAACTGAAATAGTTCAACCTACTGCGCAGTTTGTCCTTCAATGGGGGGCAGCCTTGACCCATGCAGAGAACTGTTGGGGCAAGTCTGTGGCCTGAATTTCAGGGAAGCCCTACAGCACATGGGGGTGACTCAGAAAAGACCACAGACTTCATATTTAAATGATCTCTTTGACCCTCTAATCACATACGATTTGGTAATCGACTAGATGAAGAAACATTGGGGTTTTCACCTTTTTTTCTCACTTTGCCAAGCAAATGAATAGGTACGAGCGACACTGCAGGGTAATGGAGACTTTAAGAGGAATGTCTACTGAAACTCTCTGAGTGTAGGATTGTAAGAGAGATTGGGACCAAGATGCACACCCAGGAATTTGAGTTAGAGTGAGGTAGATTTCCTTTCTGTCTTATGAACAAGGAAAGAGCTTCTTAGAGCTGAAGAGTTTCTGCTAGGTGATGATAAGACAGATCTCTATATTGTTGGTGTTACAAGTACCAGTAAGACCACACTTAATCATGCGGCCTATGAGACACAGTTACCGATAGGATGCGTCAATGTAGTTAGTCTGGAACAGAAGCAAGACATGTGAATGTAAATTTTAATAAAACAACAGTTTGCACATCTCTAGTGTGTTCCAATTATTCTCTCCTGAACAAACCTCTAACCAGGCACCCCAACATACTCCTTAAACTTCAGCTTCTGCACCAATTGCCTGAACTACATACATGTCAATAATGTATGAGAGGTGACTAAAGAGCACCTTGTACACTGCCTTGAATCTGGGACATATTTGCTAAGGTCAGATGAATAAAGTTTTAGCAAAAACAGTGTATGATAGTGGTCAGTGACAAGCAGAGTAGTCAAAGAAAATGTCTGGCACTATTTCCAAAGATACCACTTGTTTTCTTGTTTTTGTTTTTTAAATAACAGCTATAGGGCCCTCCCTGGTGGCCCAACAGGTTAGAACGCAGCACTGCAAGCTAGCAGTAGCTTCACTGCATGTTCAATCCTCAGCCCAGGAGGTGACCCACATGGCACAGCAGACCTCTCCTG
Organism: Condylura cristata; assembly: GCF_000260355.1. Classification (NCBI taxonomy): domain Eukaryota; kingdom Metazoa; phylum Chordata; class Mammalia; order Eulipotyphla; family Talpidae; genus Condylura; species Condylura cristata. The sequence goes on from NW_004567122.1 coordinate 9,666,528, forward strand.
TCTCACCCGCTGCTCCCCTCAGCAGTGTATTTCAGTCAGTCTGCCTGTTCTGCTCCCCACTCTGTCTCTGGTGAATCCTCTCACTATCATGGCATCTCTGGCCTGCACCCCAGTTCTGAATGCATAAATAAATAAATCTTAAAAAAAAAAAAATAACAGGCCCTCCCTGGTGGCGCAGCGGGTTAAAGCACATCACTAAGAAGCTTAAGCCACTTCAGCATGAGTTTGATTCCTGCCTTCCCCGGCGGTGACCACATGGCGCGGCAGACCTCTCCTGACCTGCCCGCTGCTCCCCTCAGCAGTGTACTTTGTGGAACTGCCTGTTCTGCTTCCCCCTCTGTCTCTGGTGAATCCTCTCACCCTCCACATCTCTGGCCTGTACCCCCAGTTCTGTATGAATAAATAAATAAATCTTTAAAAATAAATAAATAAAAAAAATAACAGCTATAGAAGGGCTGACCTGGTATGTAACTCCTTCCTACAAAGCAGATTGAAAACACCATGAATTTAAAAGAAAGAACTGCAAAAAGCCTATTATACTCTGAATAATTCTAAAGCTACAAATAAAATTTCTTTATATATGGAAGAGTATAGCCCTTTCATTTTTTTTTTGGATCTCCATTTGAAATAGACATTTCTCCTGTCTGCCAGTGTTCATTTCTCCTTCCTCAAAACAATCTCAGATTTTATTCCAGCATTTCCGCTATCCTCCTACACCTCATGGGGCTCAGGAAAACCCATTCTTCCTACCTGTTCAGGGCTGGCTCAGGTACACCTCAGACTAACCCACCCCAAAGTCAGGGATGAGAGCAGGGGATAGCACGTGACCCAGTAACTTTTTCAAGGGGCATCTGAGAAGGACTGAAAAATCATGACAAGAGATTCACAGAGCAGCCCTCCTATCTGGGAGTCATGATTCTTCTGCAGATATTTTCTTATACCCTTAAGACACAACTTCCACGTAAAGATGTATGAAGAACACTAAGCTACTGCCACTTCTAACTGCGGCTCTCCTAGTTAATCGAGCAAGTCACTACCTAAGTGTGTAAGTTAGTTTGAGCTGGTTTTTTTGTTATTTGCTTCTGAGAGTAATCTAACTGCTGCACTGTCCACATCTTACTGTCATGTATGACTCTACTGTAAATCTAATTGTAGAGTTGAGACAACATAAGAGCGAATAAGGATAGTGCTTACTAATGGCGAGTTGATGACAAGGCTCACGCAGAAGTCTAACTGCAAGGGCCTGTCAGGTTTGGAATAGACGCTCTCCAAAGACGACGTTAGTTTTAAAACTTGCCAATTCAGAAAAGCCCATTTCGTTTGAAGTTATCAAGTTACATTCCCTACCATGGTTCATTGTGTGTTTTGTGAAATTTTATCTTTCCTTTGATGGCAAGAAGCCCAAGTAAAAATTGAACTGGCAAAGGAAAGTGAAGAGTGAAGGTAAGTAATTTTTTGTGTGAATTGCTGTAGAACTTTTGCATACTTTAATAAGACATGACAACTTAGAGAAAAAATTAATAGCTTTTAAAAATCCATCAAATTTAGAAAAGGCCACAAATTACTTCTTAGGCACATTTAAAGAGAATCACTAGAATCTGAGCCATTATATTTGTTTCAAGTTTGAATGATACTTTTTTCTTTCAGAAGAACATTCAATCCTTAAGTAGATGGTTGCAAAGACATAATTTTAAGAAAGCATTCCAAATTCAAATGATCACAGAACTATCAATGAGGGTTTTCAAATTGAAACTATCTCAAGCAATTAGCTGAAATACAATATGTCCATTTTGTTTAAAGGCCTAGCAGGGAAGTATAATGAGAAACTTATGAATTATCATTTTACTTGCACTCAAATTCCAAAAGCATGTTCATGACTTGAATAAATAATGTTCTTGAGTATAAAGTAGGACCCAAATGTACTTCAGAAATTTAAATGGCTTTCTAAAGTGATTACTCAAGGCTTACATTCAAATTATTAACTGCTAAAAATAAATAAGCATTTACTTTTGTGTAAAGTAAGTTCATTGCTTTATTTTTTGTTTCCCTTATAAGGCATTTATTTGGACTAAATGGGTGAGAACTGACCTTGTTCTTATGTCATTTGGAAGACTGAGTTGGCATTCCAAAGAGATTTGTCTTTGTGTTTGCTTTTTATTTATATATTTTGCAAAAAATAAATTAAATAAATAATAGGATATCTATTTTGTTGGTCAGAACTGTTCACATATAATCACAGTATTGTGGCCAGTGGATCATTCTAGTAACTTTTCTAATGTGTTCTTGGATTGATCTCTTGTGTTTTATTTGTTCATGTGAAATAGCTACAATATTTAAACCAAATTAATATTCATAGACTGTCACTTATGTGGAAAGTGCTATATCTAAATATTATTATTTCTCTGTTGTACATTAGTAATATTTCCCAGTGGTGGTTTTTTTTTTTTTTTGACATTGTTATCACTTTTCCTGCTCAACTCTTACAGTACCAAATGGTAATTGATTTTCTTTCTTTTTTTTTTTTTTACTGCTTCAGGACTCTACCAGGCAATATTCTCAAAGGGGATTTAGGACATTTATGAAAGAACAATTGAACTATTCATAGGTTCCAGAAAGATACCTAATGTTTTTTGTAGTGTTTAATCATTGACAAAATAATTTTTGAATGCTTCCTATGTAAAATAAATGTTAATTATTTAAAAGTGATTTGTGAAAATATACTATACTGGAAACACGGCTATTAAGCCATTTATTTTCTGTTTATGTTGTAAGGAAATTTACCCCTCTGAGCTTGTTTGACTTGGACATGTATTCCTAAAGTAAATATTGCTATTGATGGTTTCCTGTTTAATGTCAGCCTAGTCAAGTGACCCTAGGAATCTTCCAGTTGTGTTGAAGTTTCCTTCACATGGATTCCAAGCTTTAATATAATATGTTAAACCTACTATATTTAAATTTCATAGCATTTTATTCTTACATTTACTAAGACAAAAATTATTAAAATCGCACAGTTGTTAAGAGTCGATATCATGTCCCAACATGTAACATATGTCACATTAATTTTTAGACAGAAATTAAATGAATGGTCTCAGCTTCCAGGTTCATGACAACTAATGAATTCGTTTTTTTGTTTTTTTTTCTGATTTGCAAAATTAAATCGCCCCAAGTCTCTTAATATTCTCACATCTGGATCCACATCCTCCTTTTCCTGCAGGGGCCTGGTCCACCCGTCCACACAGGTGCCAGCTCTACCCCTTCCTCCCTTCCCTGAGGCTCTGCTGATTCTTCTCTTCTGCCTCATCTTTCTTTCCTCACTAAATTATCCCCTTCAGTATAAAAGTAAGCTGCAACAGCCATCTTATTAGAACCAAACAAACCCTATGTGGGGGCTATCCCCCCTCCAGTTGTGCCCATTTCGCTGCTGTTTTCTTGGTAGATCTCTAATACCTGTTTCCATTTTCCTTACTTCCCTACTCTCCCTGGCTCCTTTTCCATTCCCCGGCTGCACTCGCTCTTGAACCCCCTTCAATTGGGCCTCTTCCCACCTCCCTCCACAGCAGAGAGCCGCCATAGTCACACCTGGCGTGAAATTCCCAGTCCGCGACCAATGTGGGTTGGCAGCAGCACTGGAGCAAAGGACACCCTTCTCCATTTCCTTTGTGGGTGTCCCACATGCCGCTCTGCTCCTTCACCCCAATCTGCTGCTGGCCCTCCTGGCTGATCTACCTCCTCTTCTCATCAGGACTCTTCAGCACTCTTCTAACACACTCATTTCCTATGCCATCTCATCACTGAGCTGAAAACTTCCCACAGCATATGTCCATCCACTTGAGAACAAGACTGACTCTTATTTCTCATAGTGGTCTACTACTAGCTACTGACAGAAAAGACGGTTCTGTGGCATCCTTCTTTCTTGATCCACATTCACCCCTTCATCCTGCTGGTGATCCCTGGGAGCAAATACAACATTGGGGTGTCCTTCCTGTGACACATACTTAATGAGCAATAGGCACAGGCTCTGGGCTGTCTTGTCCATAATTTAGACTTCTCATGCTTTCGGGTCTTTCTTCTCTCATCTTTGTCTACTAGTTCTTCCTGTTCAAGCTTACTCATTCCCTGTTACTCAGGCCTGTTCTAGTGACCCCTCGAATATATCTCTCCAAGTCCAGATTTCCTGCCCCAAGCAGCAAATTCAAAATTCTACTGACTACACTTCTGTACTGGAAGTAAACACTTCAAATTCAACATTGCCATTTAAATGCCATTTTATCAGAACTGCATGCACACACAGTCCTTGAGACCCAAGACAGAGATGAGTCATTCTCAGCCCCTCCTCCTCCCTCAGGGCCTAGTATCTTTCTAAATACCTCTGTCAGCGGTCACTTCTCTCTGTTCCCACAAAGTGTCTTATCATTCAGTTGCCATGAACACTTTGTCTCTCAGGACCTGTCATTCTATTCCTCTATCCTATTCCGGCCTGACTGCTAGTGTGATCTCACGGAATTGAAATCTAAGTATTTCACTTCCTATGTAATGTCCACAAAAAACGATGACAAGATGGTCAGATTCCCCAATCTAATAAGATACAGCTGGATGGCACAGGCCATTTTCTGCAGGGTTAGGGCTTTCGAGAGGCTTCTGTTGGTATGTCTACAGATACTCTGATGGACCAGTGGCTATTTATTCCACTCTTATAGAAACAGTCACTAATGATCTTGTGTTCATACACTTCAAGCACGTCTCAGTTTTGTTTGGAGAATTTTAGCTTTGTCATTGACTAAATGTTTCTTTTATCTACTTCACAAGTTATTCATCCTGGATCCAAAGTAGCATACTCTCATTTCCATCAGCATCATTATTAAAACATGACCTCCTCAGACATCTTCCTGATCTTTCTTTCAAACTACCATGTGTCTACATAGTTGTATATAACCTAATTCACCCATTCATACATCACCTTAGTTATTTTTCTTTATATTAAAACTTTACACTCAAGTACATGTACACCTGAACATTCAGCTTAATACTGTCACTTCACTTTTGTGAAATATGAACATTAATCACCATATGATTCATTTTACCATTTTTTTGTCCTCGAAGTCAAAACTCATAAGTATTCATGTTTCTGTCCCTTAATACACAGTGAGGGAAAAGGAAGTACAGCAAATAATGTTTACAGAAGAATAATTTCTACTACCTAATAAATGCTTGAAACACTGTTACACTGTTTGTGGGAATGAGGATGGCCCAGTCCCTATGGAAAATGGAGATTCTGCAAAATATTAAAATATATTTTCCACAGGGCTGCTAGGTATCTACCAAAAGAATACCAAAACACTAATTCAAAGGGACAGATGCACTCTTAGGTCCTCTCCACCACAATTTACAACAGTCAAATTATGGGAACAATGTAAATGCCCAAGGACAGAGAACTGTGTTAAAAAGATGTGATACACGGGGCCCTCCCTGGTGGTGCAGCGGGTTAAAGCACAGCACTAAGAAGCTGGGGCCGCTTCCGCATGAGTTCGACCCCCTCCTGCCCCGGAGGAGACCACATGGCGTGGCAGACCTCTCCTGGCCCACCTGCTGCTCCCCTCAGTGGTGTACTTCGTCCATCTGCCTGTTCTGTTCCCCGCTCTGTCTCCCGTAAAGCCTCTCACCGCCCCTGAGCCTCTGGCCTGTACCCCAGTTCAGTATGCACAAATAAATAAATCTTTAAAAAAAAAAAAGATGTGATACACATACATGGTGGAATCTACTCAGCTGTAAAGAAAAGATGAACTCTTGCCATTTGTGACACAGGGATGGGAATGGAGGGTATTATGCTGAAATGAAATAAGGAACAGAAAGACACATATCAGAAGCATTCACTCCTATGCAGGATACAGAGAAACCAAACCAAGGAACTTACAAAACTAACCCAAGACAAGCCACACTAATATGACTGTAAACTAGAGGCTACTAGAGGGGGAACGGGACCAGGATGGGAACAAAGTGGGGAGGAAGCCCCGTGGTCCAGGTGAAAGAACCAAGGTGCTTTGGCACTAATGTGGTAACATACAGTTGAGGAGGTGTGAACCCACTGCCCTAAATCATATACACTATTGTAACCATTGGTACTGCACTATGAATGACGAATCAAACTTAATTTTGTGTCCCGTAATTGCTTTGTTACACTTAACTTTTCATAAGAGGAGGGTTAACATTCAAACTTGATTCTCAAATCTAGATTAATATTGGCAAGCAACTAAATTTACCAAGTCAAATTTTTTCCCCAGTAAAATGTCTTGTTTTGGTTGTTTGTCTCTCTAACACAATTACATTTACTCTCTACTGGAGATCTAATACTGAGCCACAAAACTTTTGAATCTCCTCCCTGCTCACCCACAAGGACATCATGCTTAATGAGCTGACAATATGAAGATTATCTTCCCTCAAATATAGGAAGAGGAGAAATGGAGTAAGCTATGTGTTTCAACAACTGGTAGTAAAGAGAGACGAAGCTGGCAACAGTTCATTTATTGTATGGTTTGAATGAGGAGGGAAGGTGGCTGCTGTAATTAGCATGTGCATCTGTACAGCTGGAACTCACAGGTATGTCTGTAAATGAAGATGGTCTCCAGGGTGCCCACAGGTACTGCATCATGTGTTTCAACTTGCATGTGTAAGCAATCACATACTCACAGTCCATGAAGTTCAGCAGCGTGTGGTTGGCTTGGATGACATGGTTTATGGTTCCAGATGCTTTCTAATTTCAAATTTGCTTTGTATGAAGTGAGCCAATGAACAACTTGCTGTGAGAAAATTTTTCTTTTAGTATCAGTTGCATTCATGTTCTCTAAGGAGCAAGTGGCACTCTGAACCCACCCCCGCACCCCCATATGAAATTTGTGAGTTTCACAGGTTCTGTTCTGTATCATACTTTCTGTATAATACTTTCAACAGCTTCAGAAGTCAAGGATTTAAAGTTCCTTTCTCTCACCTGGCTATTAGTCAATTTCTTATAAAATGATTTAAAAAAACTGAATAATCGGCCCTCCCTGGTGGCGCAGCGGGTTAAAGCACTGCACTGAGAAACTAAAGCCACTTCCGCATAAGTTCAATCCCTGCCTGCCCCGGAGGAGACCACATGGCGTGGCAGACCTCTCCTGACCCGCCGCTGCTCCCCTCAGCAGTGTGCTTCGTTGATCTGCCTGTTTTGCTCCCTCTCTGTCTCTGGTGAATCCTCTCACCCTCCGCATCTCTGACCTGTACCCCAGTTCTGTACGAATAAATAAATAAATCTTAAAAAAAAAACACTGAATAATCAATTTCTTATTATTAACATGATTTTAAACCTGAATATTAGTAGCAGTCCTCTGTAGTACCAAACCCAGATGCCTGCTTTTGACCTTGGTCAAGTTGTAAGCCATGGAAAAACCTCACTTCACTTCTACTTGTGAAGTGTTAGTAATAAAATAGGGGAGCCTCCTTCCCTAAGGAGTATTGATGTTGGAAGAAAATCCCACTTAAACCTACATCAAGTATCATAAATTTAAGAACAACTTGTGAGAAGTTTGCAAAATTATTTTTAAAAATTCAAGGTAAAGTGTACTTCATCAATCTGCCTGTTCTGCTCCCCACTCTGTCTCTGGTGAAGCCTCTCACCGTCCCTGAGCCTCTGGCCTGTACCCCAGTTCTGTATGAATAAATAAATCTTTAAAAAAAAAAATTCAAGGTAAACTAGATGAAAATGAATTCATTTTAATTCACGCTAGCATCGCAAAGTTATGCTATTTTGTAGTATAAATAAAAAATGATTCAGGTAATAGGTTTAGGTGTGTGAGTTTTTTTTTGGATAAAATTCTATACTAGCATGATACAAAATCTTCACTTCAGATTTAGATATTAAAGCAAGGAGATAATCTTTTTATATTTAAATCATTCTTTCTTGAAGAACATAACCTGGCAAGAGCTTGCAGCTTTTCTCTTTATGTTGAACAACTTTATCTTCTGCCAGATTTTCATTTGTTAATGTGATTGCAGATGATCTGAAGAGTGCAGCAACATTTTTAAAATCAATTTCAAAAAATCTGCAGCTTTCCCAAAATCTATAGTGATGTTTTACTGCCATTTTCCTTTGCATTTCTGGCTTTTATTATAATTACTGAGAACAAAGAGACAAAGCTTTGGCTCTTGAATTGAGACGTTGTCATTAAATGGAAATGGTGGCTGAATAGAATTTCATTCTGTAAGGGGCCAATTTATTAGTAAATATTTCCTGTTTCATGACTTTTACTTTCCTCTTAACCACAGGGATTCAGTAAATGAATACTGATATCAAGTTTCCCTAATATCTAATTCCATTATCGAGAAAAATTCTATTATCGAGAAAACTAAAAGTGGGTCTGCCTTTCATAACACTTAATACAGAGCCATACATATACTAACCAAACCAAACATTTTAGTGATTGCTACTATTATCATTATTTTACAAAGTTACTCTAACAAAACAATTAAACACAGGCAGTGAGCATTTGGAGTGTCCACTTGTCCAAACAGGCATTTCATAAACCTTCAGACGCACAGACCACTGCTAGGATCTGGCTTCTGCCAATCAACTTGTGCAGTACCTCAAGTGCACCTGTCAACCCTGTCCGCCCTGGCTGATGGTGTGCATGGGTAAGCACACTCCCCAGTAAGGCCAAAAAACAGCCAGCAGAGCACAGTGCTCTCTGTCCTGCAAATAGCTGCAGCCCACTACTTTGTTTCAAGTAGAAGCTACAAGAAGCCTCAGGCCCTGTACAAACATGCACCACCACACCCTTTGCATCCGACACATTTCCTGGGCACTTTTCCTGTTTTTCCTGCACCTACAGATCCTATTTATACCCATGGGCAGTCCTAATAAACAGACTTCCGACTTCAGACCTGCTTTGGTTGGCGCACCCCTCCGTGGGTTAGCAACATCGACTGACCAAAAACACTCTTTTAGAAAACTGTACTCTCCTTTGCTCTTTTTGTCCCTGATTAGGTATAAACTTTGTATGGCTGGAAGAAACATAAACTTGGGGGGAAAACAAAACAAACCTCTGTAGGTCTATCCATACCTGCTGATTTTCTAGTCAAAGGGGATTCATAGAAGATATAAATAGAGATTAGAAATCTAAATCGGAGATTAAAAATAAGCAGTGCTTCTGACTGAATCAGGGAGGGAATGTATTGTAGGGCGCATGTGTCTTAGAAGTATCTTAGGAGCACTCTGGTTGTGCAGAGGGTTAAATTAGCACAGCACGGGCCCTCCCTGGTGGCACAATGGGTTAAAGCACAGCACTGAGAATCTAAAGCCGCTTCCGCATGAGTTCGATTCCCGCCTGCCCCGGAGGTGACCACATGGCGTGGCAGACCTCTCCTGACCCGCCCACTGCTCCCCTCAGCAGTGTACTTCGTCAATCTGCCTGTTCTGCCCCCCACTCTGTCTCTGGTGAATCCTCTCACCCTCCGCATCTCTGGCCTGTACCCCAGTTCTGTATGAATAAATAAATAAATCTTTTAAAAAAAAAATTAGCACAGCACTAGGAAGCTGGCTGCAGCCATTTCAGTTCGAGGTCTGTCCCTCCACCGGAGAGGTGACCCACATGGCACAGCAGACCTGCTGACCCGCCCACTGCTCCCCTCAGCAGTGTACTTCATCAGTCTGCCTGTTCTGCTCCCCACTCTGTCTCTGGCAGGTCCTCTCACCACTCCTATACCTCTGGCCTGTACCTCAGTTCTTTATGAATAAACAAATATATCTTTAAGAAAAAGTATCTCAGACACCCGCTTTCTTCCTTGCCTCTATTTTTTTCCCTTCCTTTTGTTGGTCTGCAGTCTTTTCTGAGCTAAAGTAGAAACCAAAAGTAAAAATAAGATCTGATCATTTTGATTTTTATTTGGACTATGGAGAAAAGAGCCAAAAAATGGGAATCAGTGGAAAGACAAATATCCTGGCTGAGAACAGACCAGGCCCAGTTCCAGGGACACACATTCAGAATGACCTTGGTAGCCAGGAGACTAGATCTCATCTAGGATTGTTGTTAATTCCTTACTTTGACCTCCGTTTCTATTCCTGTCTCCATTCCTAACTTTAGATTTTTTAATGTGGGTGGTGAGATCAGTGGGTACTTTCACTGTCTGATCCAGTCCTTCTCAAAATTAAAATGCCTAAGAAGAACCTACTAGGGATTTTTATTAAAATGCACGTTCTGATTCATTAGTTCTGGGAACAGCATGGGAGTATGCATTTCTAACATGCTCCCAGATAATACTGGTGTTGCTTGTTTTGGGCCAAGTCCTACACTTGAAGGAGCAAGAATTTAATACATTCCCAGGAACTTTGGGTGGGATAAAATGAAAGACACCACTAATGATTAAAAACCCAAAATGCAGTCTTCCTTTTATCAACGTCACTTTGCCATATATCACAAAAGGAAATGAAATTGGTCTTTTCTAGCACTATTTTGGTTAGCAAGGTATGCTAATTATTTTAATTTTGGCCCTTCAAGAACATATTGAAGTGATAATGTCCACTTTTTATTTTATCTTCTTATTAAGGTATTTCATTTAATTTTACTTTGATAAAATTATGAAGGTAGATGGTCTCCAGTTGCCCAAGGCACATCATGATCTCTGGAATTTTCCCTCAGTGAAACTTCTCAATTGATTCCAATTAGAGTGAAGTAAGTAATAATGACAATGTAAGACAATGAGAACATTGTATTAAACTGCTCCTATGTGACATGTGCTTCTGCAAGGGAAAGAGACACAACAACAAGCAAAACTTATATGGTATCTGATCCCCTCTTTATTAGCCCAGTGGATGGTTATTATTTTCATTTTTCAGAGGTGAACACCCAGTGAATTTTGTAACTGGTAGTAACAGCTGGTAAGCAACTGAACTGAGACATAAATCCAGTTCTTTTTTACTCCTTCTGAATTCATTCTTTTCCCCTCCTGCCTCTATTAAAATATAATTGATTTGGGCCCTCCCTGGTGGCGCAGCGGGTTAAAGCACAGCACTGAGAAGCTAAAGCCGCCTCTGCATGAGTTCGATTCCCACCTGCCCCAGAGGTGACCACATGGCGCAGCAGACCTCTCCTGACCCGCCCGCTGCTCCCCTCAGCAGTGTACTTCATCTATCTGCCTGTTCTGCTCCCCACTCTGTCTCTGGTGAAGACTCTCACCGCCCCTGAGCCTCTGGCCTGCACCCCAGTTCTGTATGCACAAATAAATAAATCTTTAAAAAAATATATAACTGACTTATGGTACTATGCTAGTTTTAGGTGTACAACCTGGTGATTTGATATAAGTATATGTCACAAAAAGGCTATCACAATAATTTTAAACAGTATCTATTATGTCACATAATAATTTTTTTCTTGTGATAAGAACTAAGATGGAACATATGCTGAACCTACTTCCTCACCACAATAAATGACCAAGAGTTTTGTATTCTCTAGAATCCAAAGAAAATCTCTATCATCTCCTCTTAGGACAAAGCTGTGGACACAGTAGTGACACCTGCAAATACATTCTGTAAATATATAAGATTTTAAGTCTGTTTTACAATTAAGTTTTCTTCCTTTCAGCACAATTTCCTATCTTTTTATCGCTTGTCATGGATAATTGACTAGAGTCGGCACTTTCCAAATAGACCAAGGAGATGCCCACCACACAGAGAAATGAGTTCAACATGATGCTGAAATCTAAATGTCAAAAATGAAGGAATATAGTTTAAAGATATAACCAAGAGGTAATTTTGGGACTCTAGAGTAGGGGAGACTTCCCAAGCAGGATACGGAAGGCATGACTCATAAAAGAAAATATCAGTAGGTCATACTATATTAAAGCTTGTGTTGATAAAATGCAACATGAAGAAAGTAAAAAGGTAAGGCAAAAATAGAAGATATATACAATACACAAACTAATAGAGGACCCAGAATAAGAATACTGCCCAAATCCAAAAAATTCGTAAGAAAAAGATAGAAAACATAATAGAAAAGCTTGAAGCACTTACATGGGCACTTCCGAAAAAACAAAAACAGAAACACCACAGCTGGGGCTCTCCTGGGTGGCTCAATGGGGTAAAGCACTGCATTATGAATGAAGCACTACAAAGCCACTGCAGCACAAGTTCGATCCCTGGCCGGGGAACTGACCCACATGGCTCAGCAGACCTCTCATGACATGCCCGCTGCTCCCCTCAGCAGTGTACTTCGTCGATCTGCCTGTTCTGCTCCTCACTCTGTCTCTGGTGAATCCTCTCACCCACCACACCTCTGGCCTGTACCTCAGTTCTATAAGCATAAATCTATATATATATTTTTAAAGCACAACTGAATTGCCAGTAACATATGAAAAAGTGCTCAACCCCCTTTGCCATCAGAGAAATCCAAGTTAAAACCAGAGTAAGGTACTCCTTAAAATCTCCAGTGAAGAGTGGTAAGTTTGATGTCAGAACATGGCTGAAACTGAAACTGGAATTCTCCTGTGTTGCTAGTGGAAATGGAAAATTGAGATGGCAACTCTGTAAAACTTTTGGTAATAAACATAAAACTGCACAAATTCAGTCAATGACTTGCCACCCCACCCTAGGTACATCTGCAGTAGGTATGTGGAGAACAGTAAAGTACATGAATATGCATATTCTTAAGCATCTTTAATAGCCCCAACTGGGGGCATTCCAAGTACTTATAAACTCAGAATAGATAGTGTTTTATTTGTTCTGTGACAGATTGAGCAATGAACTTGAACATAATAGAGGCCAAAATATGGGTGGAATCTCATAAACATAATGTCCAGCAAAAGATGTCAAACACAAAGCAGCACACAGTGTATGACTGAGCTTTTATGAGGCCAAAATGAGGGAAAAGGGATCTCTAGGTTTAGAGTCAGAATAGTTATTTTTGCCGGGGAGGGAGTAGGAACTGAAAGAAGTCCAGGAGAACTTCTGGAGTCCTAGAATACATTCTTTTTTGATCTGGGTGTGCTTACTGCATTCTGTACCCTCTGAAAATTCCCTGAGATACTTATACTTTTATATATAAGTGTGTGTGTGTGTGTGTGTGTAGACAGATACATAGATTAGTGCATGTACTCTCCTGTATGAGAGAGAAGAGACTCTGTGAAAAGAACACAGTGATGGGAATAGACGGAGCTCATTAGAAGGGAAGCTCCATCATCACAGTGGGCTCTGGGCATCACACACTTTCCACAAGCCTGGATCAGCAGGTAGGAACTCTCCAGATCTTGTTGACAGTGTGTCCTTGAGCACTGGGTCAATCTCTCTGAACTTCGGCAGACTTCTGCACTAAAGTGGAAGAAACAGCAGCCGCACAAAATTTTGCAAGGATTTCAGTTACCTAAATCTATCTATGTCTCTAACATCATCTTTCTTAACACAGCAAAAGATGGAACTCACTGCTCTATCTTTTTCCTTCTCATGCACAAATATGTTGTTGCAACAGCTTGTAATCATAATTGAGTTTTTGATTTACAGCAACCCAGCCTGGAAGATGGTAGGCTGGGAGATATTTATTTCAAGAACACATGTTGGACCCACATAGCTTTGCAAACAGCCTCCCTCCAACCGCTGTTTTGAATTTCCCAGATGGTATCTGTATCCAAATAGGATAATAATAAGGACGTTGGTAAAATTCCTTTAATGGAAAAAAAGGTATTTGAATATTTGATCTGTTTTCTTAAATGGATAGAGAGATAGCATAGATGAGAATTTGTTTTGTATTTTTAATTCCTATTTTACAGTCTTACAAAGTTGGACAAACCTCTATTGAAGACCTAGACATAACTATAGGGTTTTTAAAGAAACATCTGGCCACTTTTGAGGATTACCAGTTGAATCTGGCTTTTTAAAAGTGTGTCACATAGAAATGTTGTAAAGGAAACAGCTGGAGTGGGGGACTTCAGTAGTGAATAGTCACCTCATTTTTATTTTGAAAAATTTAGGGAGGCATAGCAACCGGCTTATGTTGGCCACTGAGTCGGGAGTCGGTGAATTACCCTTTCTGCACAGAGTGCTAAGTGGTGGAGGGCAGACACAAATACTAGGACAAAGCTCAGCGTCGGTGTTTTAGTGGCTGGGGAAGAGGAAGTAGAATGTGCAGTAGAAGCCCGGCTGAACCCAGGTGTCTGTATCTGTCCTCGCGCCTGGACCTTGGGGCCCTTTGATAAGCTGAGCTGGAGCTGCATCCCCACACTTGCCTTGCCGAGACCAGGCTGCCTGGGGGACCCAGATGTGGCTCCGGGCAGCTTATGAGAGAAAGATGAGCCTCTAACTTCTCTGCAGTGATGCCCGTCGGGGCCACCCCAGCCCCCAAGCACCATGCCATGCCGAAAATATTTACCTCAAATACTATTTTCTTAGAAATGTTACCTAGAGGACCCTCCCTGGTGGCATAATGGGTTAAGGCACAGGGCTACGAGAAGCTGGCCGCACACGCCTCAGCATGAGTTCGATCCCCGGCCAGGGAGCTGACCCACACGGCACAGCAGACCTCTCCTGACACGCCCGCTGCTCCCCTCAGCAGTGTACCTCGTCAGTCGGCCTGTTCAGCTCCCTGCTCTGTCTCTGATTAATTTTCTCACCAACCCCTGCACCTCTGGCCTGTAGCCCAGTTCCGTATGCATAAATAAATAAATGTTAAAAAAAAAAAAAGAAATCTTACCTAGAGTATTAATTTGTTTATCCTACCTCTTTGATCCGTTTATTCCTATCAAAGAAAGCATCGGCTTAGAATCTGCCCAAGTTATCGTAACTCCAGGTTGTTGTTGGTATGGGGTTGATCCTCCACATTCTCAGAACCTATTCTGCAGTTCCTAACTGCAGAATTCCTTCCTCAAGCTGCGAAGTTCTTCCAAAGAAAGAAAAAAACAATAATAAACTGCAAAGACTATAGATTCTTTACCACAAAGCAATCAAAATGAAATTAGATGAAAGAGTAAGTCTCTGGGCAAAGTGGCAGTTTAGTTCTTAGAGTTAAGTGCCTTGTAGCGACATATAGAAGGGGACTATAATCATCACTTTATGAGGTTACCTCATTGGCAAATCACTTGATATTCATGCAGCAGAAAATACAGCAGCCTTTGAGGCGGCAGAATATTAACTTCTTTCTTTATAAACCCATCCTGCCACGAGGGATCTGAAGCATCTAAGCCATTATTGGGAAAAGGACAACCTTCCCCGCCAGGAATAGGGCACCTAACACCCGCATCTGGCAGCGTGGCTGGAGGGAAATACACAAAGCAGTCCAGTGAAGAATTCGTGTCTGTAGTCTCTGTAATTTGCTAAATCCTTTGTGCAACTGGAAAATTCCAAGAAGTACAATAACTGGAAGAGTCATAGGGTTGACACTAAAAGGCCCTGCGTCAGTATCTCCATACGGGATCAAGAAATATCTCTGAGGAAACGCACACTTCCCTTTAATTTATGACTTCTTAATACAGGACACAACCTTTTTCACAAACTCTCCACCTCATGCCTCTATTCTTGCTCTCTCCTCTCCAAATAAAGTCTTGTTTTTGTAAATTAGTAAAAGTAAATTAGCTCAGTAAATTAACCACTTTCCATGATCTTCTATTACAAATTAAAGTGGTTAAAAATGTTTTGAACATTTTGACCATAAAAAATTAGGTTAAAATCTTCCTTTCATCATGTAGTAACTGCACTTAGGCTAAGTGGGTGGCTTTCTTACCAAGGTACTTCTTTCCACTTCTATGAAGGGAATGTATGCTTCCATGAGCTGTAGAAGTATTACTGCTCGATCTGTCTCCCTTCATTTCTGGACTTAAGAGTTCTGTGATCTCCTGAAAATAGACTCTTAATCCTTTCTGCTGCAAAAGAAGGGTATTTTGTGGACCAGGTTGGAGCTGGTATGGTGTATGGTTTCTATGGGTCAGAAAAATTCTCATCATGACTTTATCACTATGCCACTGTGTTCATTTTAATTATTTCCATATTTCAAAAAATTTGAAGCGCCTGTGTAGAATACAGATTATTTCAAAGTCCTTGCTGCTTTATAGTTCGTGAACTGAAATTGGTGCTTCGTTTATTTCAGTTGTTCTGAAAGGAAACTGTTAGCGTCACAACTGTTAAGAGTCCTGTGGGCAAGACTTTAGAAGATATCCACAGTGATTTTGAGTGTTCTGCCCTTCTGCTCTGCCCTTCCCAAGGTAATGCTAATGAGCCTCAGGGCTGAGAATCGCAGCCCTACTTCACCACGGTCTTCTGTACTGTGGTTACAGCAGCCACCTGGTCCCAAACCCTGGCTCTGGGTGACTGAGCACAGTTTCTAGCTATCCTGACTCCTTTCCCCATTGTGAAATGCGGGTGGTGGTAATGGTGAACACACATCAGATGTCATACATGTACAACCGCTAGAACAGGCTGTGGCAAGCAGCATGCAATGTAAAGGCATGTGAATGGATATTGGACACTCAATTCCAGAACTGTGTTTATTTTAAAATGAAAATTTTTTTTAAAATTAAGATTTTTATTTTTAGTTATTAATGTATAAAAGAACTGAGGTGCAGGCTAGAGGTGTAGAAGTGAGAGGATTCACCAGAGACAGAGTGGGGAGCAGAACAGGCAGACTGACCAGGAACGCTGCTGAAGGGAGCAGTGGGTAAGACAGGGGAAGTCTGCTGCGCCCTGTGGGTCAGCTCCCTGGTAAGGGATCGAACTCATGTTGTAGCGGCTAGAGATAGCTTGATAGCATGGAAACTTTAACTCCCGCGCCACTAAGAAACCCCGAAAATGTAAAATTTTCTAAGTTAAAAAAATTTTCAATGAAATTATTAGAAAATTGTGTGTTCCTAAGTAACATGAGGGTATTCTACCATTCCCTTGTTTCATCATGCCTATAATTTACCCAGTGTCTGTTCAAAAAACCTTTCAACTAATGATTATACTATTTATTTAAAATGTGATTATTTATGTCCTCACTTTTTTCCAAAAGGACTTTGGGCATATATATTTCTCTCTCTCTCTAATTATAGTTAATTACAACAAATTGAAAGAGCCAAATGATAAAATTCAAAGCGTGAAAAAATACACATATATATATTTATATATAAGCTAAAGATATAAAAAGCTAAAAGAAAAAAAATCCATGTAAAATATACAGTTACCATTAACTGTAATTTTAACATAACACATTGAAAGAGCTAGTCAACACAGAGCAAAGCATAAACAATAGAAGGATAAGCTGAGGAAAATATAGGATCTAAAAACAGGGCAGATCCTTCTAGACAATTTCCTAGGTCAGGAAAATGAAATAGCAATATTCAGCTGTCCCTTGTTTTATGCAAAAGTAGCTTCAGTTATATTAACATATTAGGTGAAATATAAGTCTTTTAAAGTACCTGCTAGATGTTACTACCCCATAAAAGTTAACAGTTTGTATTTGGTTGTCCCCAGAATTGAACCTAAAATGTGTGCCTGATATCATGTCCATTTCCACTTTTATGATCCACTTTTATCAAAGTATGCAAGAACTTGTGGCTGACTCTCAAGACTATAAAAGGAGTCTAAGGAGAAGTTGAGAGGTTCAGACTTGCAGCCACCCACAATCTCCTCTAGCCATCCTTCCGTGCTGTCAAGCAGCCACTATGAGCACACAGCACAGCCCCAGTTGGGGGGCGCCCAGGCTGGAGGCCGCCTGCAGGGCAGAGATTGATGGTGTTCTGTCTGCAGCCCAGAGGCTGTGCTGTGTTCCCCCAACAAGAGCAAGGCCAACAGCTGTCAAGTGGCAGTCTGTTAGCGAGCCTGCTAGAGCACCGGCCCCAACACCTTCATGCTCCCCAGTCTGAGGGGGTGCGTGTGAGACACTGTGCATTCTTACTAACAGCTTTGAACTCACAATTGTTTTGTTTGAGGAATCTATTCCTCAAACAAAACACTTCCAAGGCTCTTAATATTTACAATACCTCCAGGGACTGCTCTGAACGTGTGTATATTGGTGGATATGCAAAATTCCCCATGGCCTGGAGCTACCACACATCTCAGCCCCACTGAAAAGGGTAAGTTGGCAGGGAAAGTGAGAATAGGAAGGGAATGTCTCCTGGTGAGTCTAATTTTAGGCTCGATCTTAAGTTTACAGCTTAGGGGTATCTTCATTTTCAACTGGTAGTTTTTAATTCTCATGTCCTTATTAATCTATTCTGAAGGTGAAGGATGTTAAAATGTAGAAACTCCATCTGTGTTTTTTATTCAGCACATAGATAATTATAGCTTACATTTCCTTCCTGGGCTTCAGGCTAACTGGTGGGTTGTATTTAAAAATAAATTTATCCGTCTGTACATGCCACTTACTGCCTTATAGGATAGCTGTTATCATCAAAGGCATTGTTCATTCGTGCATTAGTTATTTCTTCAGTGCTTAGTAGGTCTGTGATCCTGGGTCTCTTTCTGAGAGAAACAGAGAGAGAAACACCAACCAAAAATTATTAAGAAATAATAGAGAAAATGTGGGTCTTCACGTCTGACCTGAGTTTGAATCTCAGCTTCATCAATTTGCTGTTAAATTTTCATTTACTTTCTTTTAATCTGTATGTTTATCCTTATTCTAGCTCTTCACTTGTTTTGATTAATGTAATTTTGGCATAAGCTCAGAAATCAGGAAGTGTATGTTTCCTAGCATTATCATTTTATCAAAGTTATTTTAGCTATTTTCAGTCAGATTATTCTCCATCAAACTTTAGGATCAGCTTCCCAATTTCTGGAAAAAAAAAGTCAGTTGGTATTTTGACATGGATTGTGCCAAATCTGTAGATTACTGGGAAGTGCTGCCATCTTGATAACACTGGGTCTCTATGACGAACATGTCTTTATTTCTATTTTATTGAATGATATTTTGCAGTTTCAGTGCCCCACTTTTGTTAGATTATTTCCTAACAATTTTTTTTTCTCAGATGCTATTATTAATGGAATTCTTAGGTTCATTTGCAGTTTGCTGGTATACAGTAACACAACTGACTTGCATATCGGTTTCATGTCCTGCAACTATGCTGACCTTATTTACTCATTTATTAAGTTCTGTCTCTGTGTGTGCATCTGTGTGTTTGACAGAAAAATCAAATAACCTGTACACAGAGGTGGTTTTATTTCTTCTTTTCCAATATGGAAGCTTTCAGGTCTGCCTCAACTAGTATCTCCAGTTTAATGGTGTGCAGAAGTGGTGAGAATGAACATGGTTTTCTTGCTCCTGATCACGAGGAGGGCTTTCGGTCTTTTAGCATCAAGTATGAAATAACCTGTGAGTTTTGTGTGTGTGTGTTTTGGTAAACTTCATTTTTCAGGTAAAAGAATTCTTATTCCTCATTTGTAAAGATTTTTTTTTAATCATAAAAGAACTTTGTGTTTTGTCATATGCTTTGTCTGCATCTATTGAGATGATCATGTATGTTTAGAAATCTTTCCCCCATTAAATAAGACTGTGTTGCAATGATTAACGTTCAGATGTTGAGCTAATCTTGTATTCCTGGCTTAATTTCTAGTTGAGTATTATTATTTTTAAACCACTGGCCTAAAAAAATGTCTCCCCAGTGTTAGTTTCAGAACAATAATTTATAAGATGTTAATAGTTTTCCATGAAAAAAGATACAGCAGCAAGTTTTGGAAATGCTGAATTAGACTTAAGCAGATTTATTAATCCACAAACTTGTAAGAAGTAGATATGGTATCCTATATTTTATAAACTTGTTTAGTTAGCAATGAGATCTTGTATGATTTTACATCGAATATACCTGAAAGCTTTTGGTTCCGTAAGTTATGATTAAGTATCTTTATTATATACTCATGATATAGAGAAGCTAAAAACTGACAGGTTCATCAGTTTTAAGTTATATATAGCTCTCTAGAAAAAAATTGTTAAAATACAATATTATTAATAAAAATATAGCACGATCTAGGTATTCTGAGCACTGAAAAGACAGCAATGGAAAAACATATGAAATAAATCCCAGCTTTGGTGGAGCTTATATTTGGAAGACAGACAAAAATATAAACTCTGAAACCATGAAAATGATAAAGTATGCTAGAAGGAATTGTATATTATGTCACAAAGACAAATCAGTGTTAGAGATTCTGGAAATGCTGGGTAGGAAGACAGGAAACATACTGTGATATTTAATAGATCACGTGGGATAAGCCTTGCTAAGAAGGTGGAATTAAAGAGAAAGTTGGGAGAATATGTACTTTATTCAAAAACAGCAATAAGGTCATTTTGAGGGGGAGTAAAGGAGCATATTATATCTCCTATGTGGATTACCTCAAAACCCTCCTAATTTCATTGCTTTTATGTCTGCTTATTCCACTTACCCATGGATCAGAGTTGTGTGTGTGCGTGCACACGCATTTGAGAACATGTGAGTTTGTGTGTGCACACACACATGTGTATTTCTGAGTGGAAGGTGGTAGCATTAGATAGAAGTTGAAGCAGTGAAATTAGTTACAAGTCTTCTGCAGTATGACAGGAAAGAGCAGATTGGGAATTGAGCCAGCGAATGAAGAGAAGTACCCCTTCTCTGAGTATTCTGAATACAGTCAGCAGGATTTCCAAGTCTCTTGGATGAGAGGTCTGAGAAGAGGAACAGAGTCAGGAATGGCTCTGAAGTTTCAGGCTTGTGAAACAGTTAGGGCAGAGTTGCATGAACAGAGAAGTGAAAGGATGTGATGTGGGTGGAATTGGTTCGTGGAGAAAAGTCAGGAATTCTGTTTTGGAACATTTTTTCATTTGAAATTTCTGTCAGACCTTTCATATATGTTAACGTAGCTCAGGACTGAAGACACAATCTTTGTTGTTGATTTGGTACATCTTTTTACCTAATTACCAGTGGAGACACCGACCTGCCAATACTTTGTGTTGAGACTGCCAAAGAGATCAAGGGAAAAATCAGAATTATATAATGCCATTTGTATAGCTATTCTTTAAATTTGCATTCTTCCCTTCATTTTCCAGAAAATTGTCTGGTTTTTAGAACTTATCTTATTTGTGGATCAAGAAACTCCTTCTTAAAGTATTTTTGAGTTTTGTTCTACCCCAAATCCCACAAAACAACAACAAATCACAACACAGTGAGAGATCACCTCACAACTGTCAATGGCTGTTATCAAAATGATAACCTCCCTATTCAGCTTTTGGTTTATAGACAGTTATTTTGTTCAAATCTCTTTTAGTGTATAGTTGAGGAATAGAACAACTAGTGTACACTTTGAAATGCAATGTTTAACAAACTCTTGAAGCATTCTATATACTGCAATGCTGACTTAAACGGGGACTCAAAGATGCACATCTTTCAGTTTTGAGATGTTGGTAGCATTCCTGAGTTGCTCAATTTTCAATTTTGTTCAATTTTGATAAACTCTTTACCAAATGCATGGTAGCATTTATAGACCAAAGCCATGTTTTTACTTGAACATTTCTTATTGTACTTTTGGATCTGAGCCTGTTTCAGATATTATGTCTTTCTAGGGCAGTCTATTTTATAAAAAGTTTCCTTAGGAATTTTTCCAGGGTTTAATATGTTCATTCATTGATTTTATATACATAAAGGGTCAATCTTGTATTTTCAGATTTCAAAATTTTTATCTATCAATCAATCAATCAATCAATCTATCTATCTATCTACATATTTTAAAGATTTATTTATTTGTGCATACAGAACTGGGGTACAAGTCAGAGGCTCAGGGGCGGTGAGAGGCTTCACCAGAGACAGAGCGGGGAGCAGAACAGGCAGATCAACGAAGTACACAGCTGAGGGGAGCAGCAGGCGGGTCAGGAGAGGTCTGCCACGCCATGTGGTCACCTCCAGGACAGGTGGGGATTGAACTCATGCGGAAGTGGCTTTAGATTCTCAGTGCTGTGCTTTAACCCACTGCACCACCAGGGAGGGCCTTTATCTATATATTTTGATACCAGTGAGTAAACCCTACTGGTATTGACACTTTGGTATAGTTCTCTGTAAAGACAAAACGTTACTAGGTATTTTGTAGTAACACATGAACATGGGCAAATAGCATATGTCTCCTCTAGGCAAGTGACACAGGCCTCAGGGCCATTTAACTTTACTTGCAATATTTTTAATATAATAATGATAATGGCAATGGGTTTTACTGAGTAATTCCCATGTGTTACGAACTATACTGAGTGTTTTTTATATAATTCTCACAATGATCCTAGGAGGGGACAATTGTTATTGTTCGATTTTCTCAGTAAGCTCATTGAAGCAGAGATAAGTTTAGTGATGAGGTCAAGGTCAAGGCTCGCATGTGGGCAGAGCATTGAACAGGCTGCATCTGGCTCTACAGCCTAGGCTCAATATACCCAACTGGCTAATGTACTAAGCCCCTTTCATCAAGTGCACCGCTCTTTTAATGATAGCACATGTCAGGTGATAAAACAATACCTAATGCAAGACTGAAAGAAGAAACTGTTGTTATTTACCTTAATACTGGTATGTATGCTTATGGTTATTCTTATGACTGTATTACTCATATACTAGTTTACACACTTACATTAGCACAGCGGGGATTTGTTCCATGTATAAACTAAATCATGGTTGGAATTTTTAAACATAGTTATCTAAAATGTGAAATAATAAATAAGTGGCAACCTTATTTGAAACATATATGGGTATGTATATATAACACTTGCTATACTATATTCTAATATACTTTACTAAAGAAACTAGTAATTATGTAATCAGTATACAATAAATAAAATACTAAAACATCATTGTTTTGTTCTAATCTGATCAATATTATTTATGTGAAAAGTATGAAATATGAAATACATTAGGTAAAGTATGGTGTCATCTCTCAACATAAAAATGAGTTCTTTTTCCTTTTATCGACATTGAATAGTTTAATATCTTTACATATCTACCAGCTGATAACTAGATTCACATGCACTAAGCTCTAAAAAAATCAAAGATTTATTTTTAACAGGAAAAATAAGTTATTGAGGAAATATAAGTCTGACTACCAGCTACATATATGTGTATGTGCATGTGTATACATGTGTATATATTTATTTCAAAAAGCCAATGATAGATTAGTTCAACCCATGTGAAATAAATCCTAACTCTAAATCAGTAGATTTGGAGTGAATTCAGTGATGTGAGATATAGGTAAATGCGAGAAGCAGAAGTAACATATTCTAGAGTCGTGTTAACCAATGCTGTAGTTAATAGCTATATGTGACTGATTTAAATTTAAATCCATTAACATGAAATACACCTAATTATGGGAAACATCTTCAACAATAATCTGCCAAATATATATTCTTCAAAATAAAGTAGAAAAATTACAAAAGGGTATGTGTTTCCCAATCTTGTACTGCCAGGAAAATGATAAACAAATTATTGGCAATAGCACTGAACAGATCAGATAAAGAACATTAACATCATCTGTTGTTCTAAAGAGAGGGAGAATTTGTATAGAAATAAATTCTTCTAATAGAAAATTTGCAAACCCCACTTTTGCTTAGAATTTTGTTTTTCCAACCCTTTCCATGCCCAAATGTTCTATGGCTAACATGGCTGATCTTGAAGTCTTGCTTTCCCTTGGTTCTAGCTCTGAGGAAGGTATTAGCCCTGGAGAAACATGCCTCCCAAAGCCAAGATACTGATGCAAGAATTAGGGCACTATACAAATGGCCCCATCACCAACATGAGATCAAGAAAGTTGTCCACAATACATCATAGATGAGTCACTCAGTCTAAAAGTTTCTGCTGAGTAAACCTTTCCTTAAAGGAGATATAACAGAACTATGGAATACTATGTGACTCATCATTGGGTGATTTGTATAAAATCAAATCCTACAAACAGAAAAAGACATCAGAAATAGCAACTATAAAAGGACCAAGGTAAGTTCCAAACCATCTAATAACATGACACCCAGCTGCTACGAAGGGAGGAATTTTTTTTTTTCTCTCTCTACACTTACAGGATTGGGCTTCCTGGAACTTATTTCTGTCAGTGGCCATGCTTGTCCAAGGTCTCCTGACGTTCAGGTTCCAAGCACGATCACTCGGCTCCTCCAGATGCCAACCTCCAACTTTGAACTGTTCCGTCTGGGATTCTTTTCTCGCACCTAATCTAAAAACTCACTGACCACATCCAAGTTAGTTTCCAAAGCACTGGCACAATATCAGCTATTTAAATGTTTCAGAAAACTTACCATTTCCATCACAAGTACGCTCACTCTCAGTCTCTTGCTGAAGTACGTGCAGGTCACTGAAATCGTAGCTCTCTGCTACCACCTCACTTTTTCCGAGCTGCTAAATTTTAACCTGTCTCTTTTCAAACACTAATAAATACTACATTTCGGAAATTCACCAAGACAAGCAAAAGAAAAAGGTGTTTGCACATGAGTGCAGACAAAATTTACGGCAGTGTTTAATCTTTGTCTTTTTAAAACAAACTGTAGCTTTGGGAGGAATACTGCAGGAAATAGAAAAAGAAAACAATGTCTCACATGCTTGTAAATGTAGTTGAGCCATTTTAAAGCAAATATTTAGCCATTTTGCCAAAACGTTCACTTTTCATCACCAAGTAATCCTGAGTTTTTGATTTACTATGGATTGTTCACACACTGGATCATGTAAGATGCATCAATTTCAACTTGAGTAGAATTAATGGAGAATTTTTACAGGAGTATTGTAGAAAGTCTTTTTGTGAGCAGAACAAAAAAGGAAAACATGAATGTGCAAGTCAAGTGGGTGTGCTCCAAAGAAGAAACTGAAGTCTCCTGGAGTGACTGAATTTCTGGCACTTTTTTCTTGAAGAGAAGGAGAGTCACAGCTATTTTCTAGAAATGAGACTTACTGTTGTATTAAGCTTGGGAGTATGGTGATTTTTCCAGAAAGTCCAGAAGTTCCAGATTAGACTGAGAGTTGCTATATGCTAGGAATAGAGATCAGCTAGTTTCACAAAAGAGGTGGATCTCAAAAAAAAAAAAAAAAGGTGTAACACTAATTATGAAACTACAGGGGTGACAAATTCTTGAGGATGGGTGGTCCAATCTAGTGGGGCTAGAGGCAAGCCTCTCAAGAGTGAGATTTTAGTTGACAGCTAGAGGATGAGTCAAGTTCATCGATAAATCGATTATGCAGACAGCATTACAGAGAAGGGGCTATTGCAATGGATTGAAGAGAAGGAGATGAGGTTGCCTACGGAGGTGGGATTGTATTACAAAGGGCTTCCCCATCTATGATAAGTTTAAGTTTATTCTGAATAATGGGAAACCATAAAAGGGTTTCAAATAGGAAGTGACATGATTCAAATTGCCTCATGAAAAATCCACTTTATGACAGGTTGTAAAACCAACACACAAAAATAAGCTGCTTTCCAGCCCAAATGCCCAAAAGTAGATGACTGGATTAGAAAGATGTGGTACATATATACAATGGAATATTACTCAGCAACCAAAAAAGAGAAACACATGTCTTTTGCAGCAACTTGGATGGAACTGGAAAAGATCATGCTTAGTGAGATAAGCCAGAAAGAGAAAGAAAAATACCGGATGGTTTCACTCATAGCAGGAGTATAATGGACCAGGCGAGAAAATAACAAAAATAATGAACAACCATATACCAGAGACATTCTGTGGGGGAGGAGTGGGGAATGGGATCAAAAACGGGGGGGGGGAAGGGAGGGAAATGCACGGGACTAGGGTTGTGGCACAGGGGTGATCTGGTGATGGGAAACCCACGGGGATTACAATCGAGATGGAAAAAAAAATGTGCAAAATGATGTAAAAATAAACTTTGTAATAAAAAAAAATAAGCGCTTTCCTATGTGCAGAGAACTACAAGAGGAAGAAATTAAGAAAATGATACCATTTACAGAGATACCAGAAAAATTAAATGCCTAGGAGGAAAGCCTAACAAAGAAGATGAAGAACCCATATAAGGAACAACTTAAAACCTTGTCAAAAGAAATAAGGAAACACAAATAAATAAAAAGTATTCTGTGCTCATGGGTTGGAAGAACCAACATTGCCACACATCCTCCACATAGTATGTATTCTGACTAGAGCACTTACATCATAGCATAGTTGTTGACATATGGAAACCAAAAATTTACTACTGAGACAAGCAATAAAGCCTCTCAATTCCCTTATTCCATATTTACTTTAAAGAAAATACTTTTGAAGAAGGAACTGAAGTCACAATTCGTTTTCTCAATGATCTATTACTTTAAATGACACCAATGCTAACATGCACTTAGGGAGAAAGTCGGGACTGAAGCATTATTGACAAAGCCACTGTTTGACCAGGTCTTGTGACGCTGTGGATCGCCACTTCGTGAGTGTTTGAAGCAAAAAGAAAGATGAGAATCACTAACTGTCCATTCTCAGTCCTACAGGACTAATGGGATAGTTTGTGGAGCTGTTTGTTATTTCCATCTCTGCTTTTCTTTCTTTCTTAGTTTTGGCTTCCTGCCACTGAAACTTCCCACAATTCATTAGCACACACACTAGAGCCTGACTAGGAAAGGAAGGCTGAAACATAATTTCTTGCTATTATGACTTGTTAGCAGTTCTCCAAAGGTGTAGCTGCAGGAAGAGATCAAGACATGAGCTTCATTGAAATTTGTATATATTTATAGGGTTCAAACAGCCATTTAATATGAAGGTAGATCTGCTTAGTTTAATACACTGACGAGGGGCTAGAAATAGTACTTACAGTTGCTTCATCTTTTCCTCTCCTACAAAGCACTGAATATTTAAAAAAAAAAAAAAAAAAGATTATAACTCTTCTTCCAAAAGTGCTTTCCTGTCTCACAATTTGTAAATGTATTTCCACAGCAGGTACTTTGTCATGATGATTGCACTTGAGCATGTTCCTTGGAAGATAAATAGTGGAAGATAAACAAAATGTTGGACTTCAGTTATGGCAGAGCCTTCCAAAAGAAATAAAGTGACTAGTTAATCCTTAGAGTACTGGAATTTGCTGGAGTGTTAGCCAGATGAATATTTAAGAGATTGCCTATGTGTTTCTGTGTATAGACCCTGCAAGCCTGACTCTCTGGTCACAGAAAAAGAGAGAAAAGGAGCATAAACGCAGGGCCCTTGACCTTAAAACAGAAGGTGTTAAAGGTTATAAAGAAACTGTGCCTATTCACGAATGTGTGTAGGGGAGTTGGAGGGTGGAAAGTGAAGGGGAGGACAGCCAGCAACCAGCTGGTGACATCACTGCTCACTATCCTCTTGCCATTTGGAGCTAAGTAAGCAAAGTCTCTAAGACTTTCCCTGGTATCTTCCTTAGGCCATGATGAAAACCTCTGGCCAGGGGTGAGGTTTTTTTTTTTTTTAATTGAGGGGTGATATCAACTCTCTAGTTTGAAGACTAAAATTAAGCATACTACAACTTAATTGGTCCTTTTGCTTCCTCACTAAGAATGTGTCTTTTTTTTTTTTTTTGCAGTCTTATGATCTTGGAAAACACCTAGCCACATACATAAAACACACAGTAAACATTAAATGTCCATTAAATTACGATACAGCATGTAACAGTGCAAATATATATTGCTCTGGGCACAGCAGAACAATGTAGCTTTCTCAATTCCCTCTTTACAAAAGCACTACAGTAAATCTACATGGACCTTAACATAGTTCATGACATAGTTAATGTTTCATCTTAATATAATTTTATAGTGTATGCTTTAACACATTTTCTACATTCATTTTCTATTGTTACCATACTGGTGACCGTCAGTTCTAACTCTCAAACTACCCTCTGTATTTCTTTTTTAAAAAATTATTAATTTTATCTCTCGATTATCTTTCCTTCTGTATATTCCTACCTGGATTTTTTATTTCCCACCATCAAATGGTATATCCCCTTGACTCTTCTCTTGCCCTCATAACCTCAGAACCCTCACTTCCTTTATTAATTCCCCTTAGTTTCTACAACTACTTCACTCTGTTGAATTGTCCACTATGTAAATGCCCAGTATTATTTTTTTTCTTTCTGACTTGCTTTATTACATGTAATTTCCTTAACCTCTTTTTATCGTATTGAGGACTGTATTTCAACTTGATGAAGTAGGATTGCTGGATCATATGGTATTTCCAGTTTTAGTTTTAAAAAAATTAAAGAAATATGTCCAAAGTGTTATACTATTTTATGCTTTGATAAAATGGCTATATGTATATATATATATATATATATATATATATATATATGTATATATGGATGAAAGGCTTAAACTTTATTATGGAATTGTATTTGGAATGTAGTACTTAATAATTATTCTAATTGCTCATGTATCAATTTATATATGTTAATTACAGAATATGATTCTTAAGATTTTAGCTTGGATAATATTTCAAATAAATAAAGAGAAGTCAGCACTCACATCATTACTCCTACTAAAGCTTTTTGGGTAAGAAAACAAATGTTCATGTAGTGTTATATTTTAAGAACTGTTACCATTAGTAGTGATGACTAATAGTCTATTTTTCTATCTTATTCTGGCTCACACTCTGACTACACACCCAGTAATGCCAGGATTATCCATGTTTCCATCCCATTCTAGTTTTATCTGTCCCTCGATCAGCCTCTCATTGCCCAGGTTACGGTTCCACTTGGTGTCCCCAGCTATGACTTTTGTGTCCCTGAAGGGCAGTAATTTGGGCTCTCTGTTTCCTTTCTGAGTTTTGGCGGTTCCTAGATTGAATTCCTAACCTAGGTACATATCAGGCTCTTGTTCTCAAGCTTTATGTTATCTGTCAGTTCCCTAATTGAGTTAATCCAAGTTATAATGCAGTTACACATTTAAAAGAGCAGATTAAGTGATAACATCACAGCCAAGGTATATGCATTTTTATGTTAAAGTGAAAAACCTTTTCCAACATATTTGTTCAGACCATATATTTATGTCCGTGGATAAACTGCCTTATCTGCATATCAGCAAAATGATCATAAAAGTTGTTTGAGATAGGAGTCTGGGTTTTTTCCCCTGCATTTTAACCAATCTAAAGAATTATTGAAGTTTATAAGCATTTGGGATTAAATGATAATGCATGCAAAAGCATTTTAAAGAATGTAACGTGTTCCACAAGTAGTTATGGTTATGTTATTTTCAATATTATTATTATTATATGGCAAATATTGTATTAATGTAACATTAATATTTATATAATAGCATATTATTAAACATAACTGATAGTTCAAGCTAACTCAATGTCTTAGTTAATCACTAAATCTATCGTTGGGTCAGATTTCTGCAGGGTGAATCTTTTCACTATATTAAGTTACATATATTAATATCTCACTTAGAAAATAAATTTTAGACCCTCCCTGGTGGCACAACAGGTAAAAGCACAGCGCTAGGAAGCTAGCTGCAGCCGCCTCAGCACGAGTTTGATGCCCTGCCAGGGAGATGACCCACATAGCATAGCAAACCTCTCCTGAGGTTTGCTCCCCTCAGCAGTGCGCTTTGTCAATCTGCCTGTTCTGCTCCCAATTCTGTCCTTGGTGAATTCTTTCACTGCCCTTGCACCTCTTGTACCCCAGTTTGGTATACAAAAAAAAAAAAAATTCTAAATGTTATAAATGGTAGTACCTAAATGAAATATAAAAATGAATGCTACTCGCAAATATGCGTACCCTGTCTTTCAGGCTGCTATGTATTTAGAGACCTGATTAAATACCACAGATATGGATGAGGATATTTGTATTTTTAGGATCCCCTTTCCCATATGCCATATAAAAACAAATTGTTTTCAAATGATCTTGTGTTTTGGTAAGCACACAAGTTTAGCCAGCTAGAGTAGTCACATGACAATTACCTTGAAAAAGAATATGAAATTCATTTAGCAAGGGAAATTAAATTTTCCTACATTCATAAAGATGGGTAAGTAGTGTAAATGTGGGTACATGTGGAATTCACATTATTTCTGGGGAGAAATCTGACAGAAAGGCATACTCACCACTACACTAATGAGGACTATAACACACGGGAAAATACTTGTACGTTCTTCAATATGTGGGTCAACTGAATTCACTAAGTATTTTGAAAATTACGTGTAATCTGACTTGCTTAGGATGTAAAGATTGTGGCATTGTCTACAGAACTTACTTTAAAATCCACATGGATTTTATGCTTTGTCTTCAAGAAATTCAGATTTGTACCAAATGATGTACTCTTAAGTGAAAATAGTTCTCAAAAAAAAAAAAAAAAAAAAAGGTTCATAGCTATGTATTTTCTAGATATAAGTGGACAAACATGCTGAAATCAAAGTCACATTAGAAAAGCTGACCCAAAATAATTTGCTGGCGGGAAGTTCATGCCTACGCAAAACTCATGGAACTCTAGCTCTCACTAAAGACTCTGTAAATAAATCTTGCACAGCATAGTGGACTGGAGGTTAGAGGCTATTTAGTATAAATAAGCAAAAACAGAGCTTGTATTTGACATACTCTATTACAGAAGACTTTCTTCCAAGGTTTCCAAAGTATTGGAATTCATAATAGAAAGACAAATATGTCTTTGGAAGTCAAATGAGCTTCATCAATTATAAGACTTTTAAAAACATGTATATGAGGACCACGAACGTGGGCTGTTTGAAAAGTCCTTATGCTGTTTGTTCTGGGGGTATGCCTACAGTTTTAATTTCCAAATTTGGGATACCATGAATTTTATTAAGGGAAAAGATAAGTGTTGACCCTGTGCCAATCAGTGTATAAGGTTTTTCATTTAACACTCTCAGTTTTTTTTGTAGCAACCAACAAGGTAGACATTCTCTGCACCATTTACAGATGAAGTCTAAGGTCCAAGCTGTAAGAAGCAACTTTGTGGAGACTTTCCACATTTCATTCATTCACTTGTTTATATTAAGCAAATAAACTCATGCTTCATTCATTGAGAGAGATGTTTATCTATTGCAGATTAAAAAGGAAATGGTGTGATTCCCATGTCTGCAGAAACTCTAAGGATGACTGAGTATGTGATGGGTCAGTGATCCCTTTCGAGAAAGGGATTATGGGGCAGAAGTTTAGAATCTAGAGAAGTTCTGGGAAAAAGTTGAACACATACTTACACATCTGGAAAACAGTACTATGTATATTCATACACATAAATGTTTCAAATCTTATTTTGAATTCAAGGTGCTGAGAGAACACCATTTTCCTCCTGTATTCTGGTTTGTTCATCCTTCTTTTCCCAGGAGAAAAGTTATTCCACACCCAGGGGCAAACTGGCTATCACAGTCATAAGAATTGTAACCTACATCTCAGAAACCATGTAAGCAAAAAGTCATAAGACTTTTGCAAACATCCCCAGTGTTTTGACTTTCAGAGCCCTATGGTGGAGTAGCAGGGGGCCCCATAAATTCAGTGCAATTTAAAAGTATTTTCTTTCTCAGCAGACCACTTGTGATGCATCTCTCCAATTATTCCTTTCTCCCTTTTTCAGGGAACGAAATGCATGACCCACCCCTTCCATCTTCAGATATTTTCCTCCTCACCCTACCCATTTGAGGCAAGATGAGGTAAATGGGGCTTATAGGAAATCTTATTTCAGTTTGCTGTATGCCTTCACTTGCAACACACTGGCTCTTCTTTTAACTTTTAACTAGTCGTGATTAGTCAATAACCTGTGACCTAGACCACCTCCCTCCACCTCCCTATACCCCAAGACCTGCCCCCCCCAAAAAAAACAGAAACAATTGAGCAGGGGCTGGCAAAGTGCAGTGTGTAGATAAGTGTGACTAACATAGTCTAATCCAAGTGATATCAGCATTCACATGCTTCTGTATTTTATTACATATAGAAGAAATAAAGGTAAGGCACTAAAACCCAAGTAATTCCAACTTCCATCTGTAACATGCAGCCATAGAAGCTTACAGCTAGAATAGACTTGTGGGCTTTAGCTTGGCAGGGTGAAGTAGATTCCTAAATAGGACGGTGTCTGGAGAAAGCTAGACGGGCTGTGAGGACGGGAGGCTGTCTCTTTCATTAAGATGTCCCCAGAGTTAGTCTGAATCCTGATGGAAACACAGGTTGCAAGAAACATTTGAGGTTTTCACTGGCACAGACACATTTACATGTGGTTTAGGAATTAAGGGGACAAAACAGAGTACCAATTAGGGAAGAGTCCTATTTTTCTCTCGATTCCTTAAATTCTTTAATATTTCACCACACTTGCTTTTTGCTTACATGGTTTCTGAGATGTAGGATACAATTCTTATTTTTCTCTATAGAGAAGGTAAATTTTTTTCTTCTCGCTTTCTGTAGGATCTTTTCTGTGCTTTTTCCATAATTTGAAATTAACAGGTCAAGACTCAGTTTTCTGGTGTTTTTCCTGCTTGGGAACTCTCTGAGCTTTGTGAATCTGTGATTTGGTACCTAACATTAATTATTGTTGCAAATATTTTTCTGCTCCTTTCACTAATTTCTTCTCCTTCTGGTAGCCCCAATATGTGTACATTTTATCACTTGCAATTGTCTTATAGTCCATGGATATTCTGTTCATTTTCTTTTCCAGACTTTGTCCTCTTCGCTTTTCAGTTTTTGGGGATTTTATTGTAATTTCCTGTAATGCAGAGATTCTTTGCTCAACTGTGCCCAGACTACTGATAAGCCCATCAAAGGGATTTTTCATTGCTGCTACAGTGATATTGGGTTTGTTTGGTTCTATCTGAGGATCTCTATCTCTCTGCTTACATTGTCCATCTGCCTTTTCCAATTATCCATTGGAGCCCTTGGCATGTTAATCACCGCTGTTTACAATTCTGTCTACTAATACCAGCAGCCCTGCCACGTCTGGTTCTGTTGCCTGGACTCACACTACCCAATGCATTCTTTGTCTTTGGTGTGCATTTTTTTTAAAAGATTTATTTATTTATTCATATAGAACTGGGGTACATGCCAGAGGTACAGGGGTGGTAGAGGATTCATAGAGACAGAGTGGGGAGCAGAACAGGCAGACTGATGAAGTACACTGGTGAGGGGAGCAGTGGGCGGGTCAGGAGAGGTCTGCTGCACCATGTGGGTCACCTCCGGGGTGGGGATCGAACTCTTGCTGAAGTGGCTTTAGCTTCTCAGTGCTGTGCTTTAACCTGCTGCACCACCAGGAAGGGTCATGGCGTGCTTTATAAACATTGTTTGTGTGGTTTTTTTTTTTTGGATAGGTACACATAATGCACCTAATAAAAAGAACTGCTGGAAATAGGCCTTTATTTGTGTGGTGACAAAGAGAGGGGCATGGGAAGGGAACGAATGCTCTTTCGTTTTGTGACTGGGCCTTGGTCTTCAGTGAGTGTCCGCCTCTGAATGGTGAAGGGGCCTCTTTTTCATGACATCTGGGCATATTACATCCTGCTTCTGAGATGACACAGGCGACTTGGAATTGAGAGTCTGTACCTGAGGAGAAGATGGTGGGAGCAGCACTCTGAGCAGGGAGCCAGTGTGAGGTGCCTCCCCCATGTGGCTTTGCTGGCCAGGCCCTCCCTTCCCCAGAGATGCCAGGTGGAAGAATCTGGAAGGGGTGCTCTCAACCCCACGGAGTGCATTTGGGGCCTCCGGAAAGAGGTGGAGGAGAATACAGTGGCATGTAGACAGCCAGGAAACCTCAGTTTTGTTTGTAAGTACAGAGGGGTAAGGCCTGGAGGGAATGCAGATTCCATTAGGGAAGTAGTTCTTAAGCTGCAGTGGACTTCAGAAGTAACTGCTGGAATTTTTCAAAAAAGAGCCAGATGTCCCACTTCCAGGGTGTCTGATTTAGAAAGCCCAGGTGGCACCGTGGCAGGCCTGCTGTGAGAAAGGCCCGCTGAGTGATTCTGGTGACTGTGTTCGTTAAGAGCCACCGTGCTCATTTATTAGAGTTGATTCCTAGGTGGACACTGCCAGCAAAAGAGAAAAAAAGGGGCTTTGGGGAGGTATTTCTCTTCTGACTTTAATGTTTCAGAACCTCATCCTCTTTTCCCCAGCTTTCCATATGCCCATTAAGTCAGCTTCATTTTCCTAATATTAGTTTTCTTAATTCCTCACGGCGCTCTCTCTCTAAAGGAGAATTACTGGATACTGGGTCACTCTCAGACCCATACATTCTTCTTACTTGGACTTGGATGAAAAGACAAATGAAGAATGTAAACATCCTTTTTTCTTTCCTAGATGAACATGGCTCACGCTCTTACTTCGTTTGATCAGGCCAATGTTAAACAATTGTGTGAGTATTTTTCTTGAAATACCCTCTGTCTTCCATACAGCTCACTCTTCTGTTATTTTTGCTAAAAAGTTATCAGTGGAATTTAGACATCAAAGCACCTTCAACTACATTTCTTCCTCTAGCTCCATAGTCTACAACCTCTTCAGAGCCTAAGCCACAAAAATAATCCTTCCTGAGGCCTGCTTTCTCATTCATAACCACAGAAACAAAGGGAAAATGCTTTTTTTTTTCCTTTGTGGATCACAGTATTAAAAAGAAACTAGATTAGTGACTTGATTTCTGGTTAATGAGTATTTATTTCCTAATGTTACCCACAATATTCAATCAAGTGGAACTCTTGACCCCTTGAAATAAAGCTAAAATAGAACAATGATATGGCCCTTTTTTTTTTTTTTTGGTGCAAATTTTTCAAATGTCCATTCTACTAATTATTGATTGAGAACAGGGAAGTTACATCAGGAATTAAATATGTTTCTTCATTTACTGTCCAGGAATTAAAGAGGAAAAACAGAACAAGCTCTTGTTTGGAAGACCCATAATTCAACAGCCCTTCTGTATTATTTCTCAGAGGAAGGAGTTTCTAGAGAGAGAAACAAATGATGCATTAAGTGCTGGGGACAAAACAAGAGGAGTGTCCTTAGCCTTGGGATTGTCACAACCTGTGGTCAGCTGAGCACCCTGAGACAGACAGACGCAGTCAGCTGGTGGGAAAGCCCCTGGGCCGCTGTGCTGGGGGAGGTGACAGATATGGCCCACAGTTCTGGGCCTCCAGTATCCTGAGAAAAAGAAGCCTGCTCCTTTCAACTGAGAAGCTGTGGAATGTCTCACCATTCTTTTTATTTATTTTTATTCCTCCTTTCTCTTTTTTTCTTTTTATTAGTTTTGTGAGACATTTTGAATTTAAAACTTGATTATACTGATACAGATCAGAAGTGTTTCATAATCATCAGGATATTGATAGTTGGTCTTATCGCTACCTTAAAAAATATAAAGGAAATAAATCTAAATTAGAATTTCATGCTGACTGCACACAAGCTGAAGTGGCAACAGAAACATTCTTCTATTTTAAAGTCTCTCAACTTTTATAGCTGGTTTGGGCTATCCATAGTGTATAAAAATTTGGTTTTTCTTTTAAAACAGTTTTGTCTTTTATTGAGTGACCTTAAACAGCTGCTTTACCCTGTGCAAATCTTAATATTTTTCTTGGGAGTTTGGGGGGAAAATACCATGCTATCCATTAGCATGGTAGAGGGGCTAGCCCAATAAAAAACAAAAAGTTAAACATCTTCTTTGTAACTATTTCATCATAAAAACTAAAATGACATGTGATTAAATGAATATTGACATTTCAGTGAATGCATGTGACAACAGTTAAAACATGCAACCTGACGAGTTTTGCCAGCCAACATTAGGTCGGGAATTTAGCTTCCCTGAAGCCTCTGGCACCTCTGTGTTACCAGAATTTGTAGTGAAGTCAATGGACAAGGCCTTGGGGAAAAGAAAAAAAAAAAAGGAAAACCAAAAGTTCCTATTGCTCAACTGCTGAAACTTATTAATTCAAAATTGAAAATTTATTTACATTTTTCAGTGGCAGAAGCCAGTGACTCAGAGCACATGAATGGTGGTTTGCCAAAGTGAGGTTGGGAGCTACGTTTGAGTGTCCACCACTCCCTCCAGCTCGATCCATGAATATACAAATGTTTTTTCCATCTAGACAAGTTCCATTTTTTTCAATCCTATGAAAACCATCCTTTGAAAGGACTTCTATTTCCATTGGGAAAAAAAAAAAACAGTAAGACAAAACCCCTAATTTTGTCACTCCCACTTTCAGCTGTCCCTCAATCGCTCCCAGTGAAAATTCTGACCCCCATAGATATTCCAGAGAATATGGAAATGAACTGATTTCAATCTTCATTGTGCGGGAGGAAAATGAAAAGAACAATTTCATATTGACACTGTCACGCAGATAAAGTCCTCACTAAAAGAAAAGGGGCAAAGACCACTTTTTGGGAGAACAGAAAGACTCAAACAGCGAGAGAACACGTTCCGTGGAAGGCAGGGATGAGATCCTGTCATGACAGTTGCCTTTAGGGAACTATTGTTTGTGTAAGTTGGATTTATGGGAAAGTGATGCTGGAAAATAAAGAAATGATGGGGATTATGTGGATTTTCTTTTAATGCTTGTATTGGTTGGCATTTAAATTTTGATTGCTTCTATTTATCACCAACTCTACATTAAACCTCACACATGCAGGGACTAGAGAAAAATCAAGGTAGATTTTCTTTTTTTTTTTTTTTTTAATTTAGAGACTAACAATGGCAGCATTTAAGTAGATATTTTCCTGGAGAAATACTTATTAGAATGTTCAAAATGTTATTTCACAGGATAACCAAAGATAGGTTGCTGGGGACTCAAAGGAAGATAAAGGCTGTAGCTGATGTTGAGTCTGACGTGTGTGTAAAAAAAGGACAGAATTGAGGGTGAAATATCAATCTTGAGATTTCCTTGGAGATAGGGCTTTCATTTCTGTTTCATCAAAAGCATATTAAAAAATCATTATGTGTAAGACACTGTATTTGGGGATGGATAGAAAGAGGAATTAGCCATAGTCCCTGCTTTGACAGGAGATTTTAATCTGGTGAGGGTGACAAGAATGACAGGTTAGATTTAGGGACTGAGAAGATGGTGTGTGGGGAGGATACTGAAATGAGCAGAGAACCGACGGGTGGTTCAGGGAATCAGCTGTTTTTGGAGCTACCTTCTACTCACCGTCCCAGCAGAGTGGCCAGTTTTATGCTGGGCTGGAGGGAAGGTTTAGAAATAAATCCCACTTGAATCTGGAATCTGCTAGCACTCATCTGTCACCTCTAGTATCCAGCACTTCTGTGGCATCTATACCTTTTATTTTTCAAGATTTTAAAAATGTATTTATGCATAAAGAACTGGGGTACAGGCCAGAGGTGCTACCAACAATAGTTGCTCAAAACTGAAACAGTGAATGGATCCGTCAGAAATATAAATAAACGGTGATTCTGCCTCGTAATAAGAGCGGGAACACACGAGCAATTTCAGGGCCTTCTTTCTAAAGCCCTTGGCTGATCACCTAAACTCTCCATGTCTCAGTTTCTCAACCCACAAAATGCAAATGACAATACCTACCCCACCAAGGGAGAGACTGAAACAACAGGATTCTGTAAAGTGACAGTTGTTATTTTATTCATTCTTCCTTCTGTTTTTAAGTGAGATTGTGTTCTTTTCTTTTCTGTGACAGAGGGGGAAAATGACAGTCTGGGGGGGGTAAAATGAGGAATTCATCAGCAAGGAAAGAGGAAGAGATAAAGGGGACCACTCGTGAGCTTCACACTTAGGCATGAAATAGGCTAAAAATCAGGAAATCTGGACTTGGCAGGAAGTTGTCTTTGGGAATGTTTAGGATACTGTAAAGGCTCCATAAAGATGCTGCTTAACTGTGTTTTCTGGATTTACTATAATAATAACATGGGTAGTATCAATTTCAGCACTAATGATGAATATAGACTTACCGAGAGTTTCCTCTGTGCCGGGCATTGTGCTTCACTTAGTTGAATTCTCCCAATTATATGCAATAATATAGCCTGTAACAACTTATCAGAAGTTCTAAAATAAAAAGTCACTAAAACTAAAATTTTGAAGTAATTGTTTCAGTAGCAAACAGTACGTTTACTGATTGGATCTGAACTGACAGTAGGTTAATTTTAGTCCTTATTTACTTCACCAAAAGTAAGTATTTGTGTGTTTTGCTGTAGAGCTCTTAACATTAGTTCAGGGGAAGTTTCATAGGAACCACTGGTGTAATGCTCCATAGTGCCATTCTAAAAATATCTCCAAATCCCCAGACTCACCTGGGCAGGCAAGGTAAAGTGGGCCTTTGAAAAGACCAAACATTTGCTGAGAATCTGTTATGTAATGGGTTAGGCCAAAGCCCCCAGTAACCTTATTCATCTTTGTGATCATCTTCAGGGGAGGGTATATTTATCATCCTTCCCGCTTTGAGTTGAGGCAACTGAGGGTCTAAAAATTCAAGGATCCCAAGGTAAACATGTTAATAACTCTGAAACACAGAATCTGACCTCAGGGAGTACGGCATCTGGGAATCCTTGGCTTAGTTATTACAAATTTATAATAGTGTCATTCATCTCCAGACAAAAATTCTAAAAATTATTATTTTATTTTTTAAAGATTGATTTATCTATGCACACAGAACTGAGGTGCAGGCCAGGGGTGCAGGGGCAGTGAGAAGATTCGCCAGAGACAGAGTGGGGAGCAGAATAGGCCAACCAATGAAGTACACTGCTGAGGGGAGCAGAGGGCTAGACAGGAGAGATCTGTTTTGCCATGTGAATCACCTCCAGGGTCGGGGATCGAACTTGCACTGAAGCAACTGTGGCTAGCTTGCAGAGCTGCGTCCTAACCCATTGTGCCACCAGGGAGGGCCAAAAATTCTAAGAATTAAAGATTAAATAATTTTATCTGAGATAAAGTGTCTGTGTGATCTTGAACAAGTTACTTAATCTTCCTGTGTCTTAGCTTTCCCTTTTATAAAAGGGGGGTGATGATAATACATACCAAAGAAATTTGTTGTGACTACTGAGTTTAAAGCAAGGTTTAACGTCTGCATCAATACAATTTAGCCTGTACTATGAATACAGTTAGGCCACGCAGATACCAGCAGGGAGGAATACCATGCATGAAAATCAATCCTGAAGCCAAGCTTTCCTATAGAGAAAGTAAAAGGGATAGTCTTTTTCAGGTATTGAGTCAGTGTTTATTTTCTGTTCCCTAGTCTCTAGGTAGTTTAGTGGCTGCCCTATCTATTGAATAAATGGCATTTATTGCTTCAGAGTGAAAGTAGGAACAGAACAAAGAGGTCTTCTTATTTCTCAAGTTCGCATTTTTTAAAATTTACTACATGACTAGTCATAAAGCCATGCTTTGTTAAAGAACAAATGTGTTTTATAAATTCCCCAAGCTTCTTGTTACAATTAAAAGTCTGGGCTTGATTCACTCAATTACTATAGCACTGTATGGAGAAGAAACCTCAGAAGAAAAAGAACAGAGACGGTAATGCAAGGGAAGTTTCCCTATGGCAGGAAGAGGAATTTCCTTTCGCTAAACAGAACAGTATTTGGAAACTAGAGAAAGAGAAGTGGGAGAGCATAGATCTAAATGGCAAAGGCATTATGCTGAGTGAGACTAGGCAGGATCAGCATAACTGTACTCCAAATTCTTTTTCCATTCAACTAGACATCTGATCTCCAGAGCAATGGTGTCTTGGGTAATGAGCAGTGAGGGCTTGAGAAACATCACAGAGGAATTCTAAAGGCCTCATTCACATACTGACTGCAGTCATGGTGTGCACTATCAGGTGGTACACACACACACACACACACAAGGGTAGAGACATAACAAAAAGTAGGTTCACTGTAGTGTACATAAGTTACACCGCAATAAACGAGTGTAAAAGAGTTTCCTAAATCATTCCTTTCCAGTGTCTCCTGACACAGTAAATGCTTTCATTATCTATTCCACTCACGGCAGAACCTGGGAATAAGCCTTGAGCCCTCCATTGCTGCTCTCCACCACTTTATCTGAAGTTTCCCCTTCTTTTCTCATCTGTACTACCAACACCTTATGCCTGGAATAGAGCAGCGGTCTCTCACTCATTCTCCTGCCCAACATGGCTCATTCGTCTCACTCTGGCTGGAATTACCTTTCTGATCTCCAAAGCACCATAATTTCCATTCCAGAAGCCAGAGCAGCAGAGTTACTGCTGTGGGATAAGTTACACCCGTGGGAATGACTTTTCCGCATGCTTTATATTTTTTTAAGATGTAAATGATCTTTTCAGACTCTAAGGTCTCAACAGCTTATATAAATGAGATGTACTTAAAAAGACATATTACCTGTCTGAAGCAGGTAAGTAATGTCAAAGGAAAAGGGGCAACATCTTGGCAATATTTTTAGCTACTTTCCTATTCAGGAAATATCAGGGCAATGTACTAAATCAAGATAAAATATTGGCTTTGACTAGACGACAACTTCAAGGTTAGCGTCTGGCTCATATACTTACTGTATTCATAAATAATTTGCTTTATGGACCTTCCTCCTCATGAATATCTGTAGAAGACTTGAAATCACCATAGATCAGATAATAAACTTTTAATTAAAATTTCCCCACATTATTCATAGACTTCCTGGTTTTGATTTCTTAGAATCCTGGCAGCATCTGAAACATAGTTTCCCAAGATTCTGAAGCAGTAGTGACATCATTTAAGACCTAATCAGTAATTTTATCCTTATTCTGAATTTGCTGTTGACAAATCAAAATTGTGAAAATTAGGATGACTGTAAAATTGGGATCAAGAGCCAACAAAACAACAAAAATGAGAGAGGAATTCAGGAGTAAATGGAATGTTACTAAAATGACAAGCGTTTTGATTGAGTTGTATAAAAAGGGAGGAAAAAAACCCACAGTTCTTAACTGGTCAGCAGTTAAATTAACTGAAACTGATGATCGCATGAAGAAAATGGGTTGGGGCATAAATGCAGGTTATACGTTCTTGTCCTTGAATCACATGATATGACCCTCATCTGATGAAAGGTATTAGATTTGGCCAAACTCTAAACCCATGCTCAGGCTGTGGGTATGCCTTTAATTCTGTAGCTACATTTTGGCAGCTTCACATCTAGTAGACTGCACCAACAGTCAGGTTGGAGAGCAGAGTCAGAATCTCCCAATGGTATCTTTACCCTGAAAAGTAATCAGCTGCCTTCAAGTTAACTCTGACTGATGAATGAGGGACCTTTTCTTAGGGATGGCTGCTAAATACTAGTTGTGACTGTGTGGTTGTGATCTGCCTACTCAGTAATAGTTCCAGTACTTGGTCTTCCTTCTTTTTCTAATACTGATTTTTGCTCAGGTAACTTAGACTCTTGCACATGGACCAGAACTAATGCTTTCTAATCCAATTATGATGATTCCATTTTTCCTGGCTGTTTATGTTTTAGTAATAGAGGATACATTTGCAGTCAGTCAGTCATTATGTGGGACTTCCTGGGAGATTTAGGGAAAGATTTTGTCAAAATTAAAAAGAAACACACACAAAAAGGACATTACAAAGGACAGTATGTTTATGGGACATTATTTTTTCTGGTTCGGTTGTCAGGTGGCCTGAGGACAAGCTTAAAGAATTTAGCATCCTAAAGGATGCAACCTGGAAAAAGGAACTTTCCATACCAGACAGAGCCTCAGTTCTTGAGGAGGATGTTGAAGGATTGGATTAAACAACCCTGAATTGCATAAATGCACAGTTTCTCACACAAAATAACAAACTTCATAATGCTTTAGGTCAGGGGTTTTAGTATCTTGTAGTTGAAATCTTACTAATTAATACATGGTGGGAAAATTTTCCTTAGTGAATGATTTACAGTTTAAGAATTTATCAGATTGGCCCTCCCTGGTGGCGCAGCGGGTTAAAGCACTGCACTGAGAAGCTAAAGCCACTTCCGCATGAGTTCGATTCCCGCCTGCCCAGGAGGAGACCACATGGCGCGGCAGACCTCTCCTGACCAGCCCGCTGCTCCCCTCAGCAGTGTACTTCGTTGATCTGCCTGTTCTGCTCCCCACTCTGTCTCTGGTGAAGCCTCTCACCGTCCCTGAGCCTCTGGCCTGTACCCCAGTTCTGTATGTACAAATAAATAAATCTTTAAAAAAAAAAAAAGAATTTATCAGATAAAGAGCTTATCTAAGCTCTTTATCTAAGCCTGTTCCACAGAACAACTTATCCTATAAAAGAGAAAGAAAATTGGATGACAACAACAGAGATAAAATAGTCACTGAAGTACAAATGAGAAAAGTATAAGATATGGCAAGAGTCAAGGGTAGGAGTCAGCACCTGTTCTAAAAATTCATGCAGATTTAAAATGTAAAATATTCACATATGTGTCTACAAATGGTTCTCCTAAGACTTCACACATAGTTCATATGTT
Source organism: Condylura cristata (assembly GCF_000260355.1). Lineage (NCBI taxonomy): Eukaryota > Metazoa > Chordata > Mammalia > Eulipotyphla > Talpidae > Condylura > Condylura cristata. The sequence goes on from NW_004567122.1 coordinate 9,708,770, forward strand.
CTTGAACTTCTGATTAATCTTAAGTACGTTTGTGTTTCTTGTATTGTGAAGTCTAAATTATTAATCTGTTAATTCAATGTCCTCCTTACATATCACTGGTGACAGGTCTCTACTGAACATAGTTTCAATAAAGCTTGAACATAAATTAAAGGTTCCTATGCGCCAAGCTTTTATCTGAAATTGATTTGCTTAAAATTTCAGTGTATTTTAGGGTTTGTATATCAAATAAAAAGACGAACCCAGCAACATACTTAGAAAAGATCAGTATGGAGGGTTTGGATCTACAGTCAAAAAGAAATAGTCACGACTCTACTTCCTACTAGCTTTTTCACTTCCTACTCCCATAATCGCGATGATGAAAATAACAGTGAACTTTCATGAGTGAGGTTTTATATACTGGACTCCATGTTAACACGCTCATCCTTCTCTGATGTCATCCTCCAAAGTGGATCTTGTCATGATCCCTGCTTACAAGTGGACAAGCTGATGTTCGGAGAAAAATAACTTACCCAAAGCTGCTACAGCCAACGAGTGGTGGTTCTGGGGTGGCCAGTGGCTGAGTGCTGGGCTCCTAGATGACAGGCGCCCACGACAGAAGAACTGGCCTGTGGCTGCAGCGGCTTCCCCCACTGTGGGGCCTGGTGCCTACAGACCTGAGGATTAAAAGATGAGATGTCTACTTAGAGCCAACATTAAATGTAAGTGTCAGAAAATTGGCTGTTTGGCTCAGGGATCTTGAAGCTTTTTATTTTCCAACAGATACCATGTTCACTGCACACTTGTTAAGCTATATCTCACAGAGATCTCAGAAAGAACAATTCCATGGCCTTGGATTTTCCAGGCCCCCCCAAATGAAAATGATTTTACGTTATAATAACATGTTATTTTAGGCTCCAAGTAGTATGATATTTTTCCTTTCCTGTATACTTTGGAACTGTCAATTATACAATGAATGTTCCTTCTAACCACAATGACTGAAATTGCATTTCTCTTTCCAAATTCTTCTACAATTTTTTTTTCTTTTTCTTAGCCACAATCATTACAGTAGAGAGTAGACCGTGATTATGGCCTATAGTATACAATTAGTTTTATCTGTCTTTACACTGTTATTTCTGTATAAATTAATGTTTCTAGGTAAGGCACATGTCAGCACAACTACATTATAACAGATTAATAGAACACTAAGAGAAAATATGATGTAAATCAAAAACTTTGAAATTTTTTTCTAAAGTCTCAGACACAATATCTTAAGATTATAGGTAACATACAGACATGACTAATTGTGCTATTTTAGTGAATCATCTGTTGAAAAACTTTAAATCATTACTTTGACAGTTAACAGTAATTTCCATTTTATGAGCAATCGATGTAGATTACAGGGCAGGGGATCTTCTAAGTCCTAAGAATTTGTCATCTGAAATTTTTAGATGATGCAAAAAGTTGAGATAATGATTCACAGATATGAAATCACAAATAATGATAGGACTCAGAATTTTTGATGATGAAGGACTATGGGTGCTTCAGTGGTGGGTGTGTTGGGGTAACATATGCCTGAAGAGGTATGAAGCCTGTACTCCTGTACTAAGATATACCCCTTACATACAGTGTTTTAAACTGATGCTATATATAACATTATATATAATATAGCATATATATGATATATTATATATGATATATCACATGCTATCTGTGATATTATATAATGATATGATAAATATATAATATAATGACATATAATGATATATATAGTGATATAATAAATGGTTAAAAAAAGAACTCTTGATGATCAAATTTAGTGATCTATGTATACCCCTATATTTCTATGGGAATTCAAATGAAGTGAAATACTCAAAATCATTTGCTTCTTTAACACCAATATATTGCAGCTCTCCCAGCCTGCCATAAAAAGGTACCACAAAATGGGTCTCACATGCCAGATGCTGCACGATCAAATGGGTGTGTTGGTGATGCTGTCTCCTACTGCAGGCTCTGGGGGAGGGCACTTCCTTGCCTCTGCCTCTCCTGAGCTTCTGGGGAAGGCCAGCACTGCTGACGCACCTTCATTTTCCAGCCTCTGCTCATCTGTACGTGGTGTTTCCTCTGAGTCCTCACATGACTGTCTTCTTAGTGACTCACCCTACTCCAGTATGACCTTTTCTCAATGCTGCTATGCTTATTGAATGTTAGCATGTGCCATTTAGTATTAGTGGCCCTTTGATCCTCATTTTGCAGATGAAAAACTGGAATGGAGACAAATACCGTGTCTCTATCTTACTCATCTAGAAGGTGGTCCAGACAGAGTGTCCGCACAGCTGTGGTATTAGCCACTGCGATAAAATGTACCTTTTGGAGCACATGAGATGCATATTGGATGGTCAGGGAGAAGACTGAAGAAGCTGGCTACAGGTGAACTGTGAAGAAATCAGTTTATCATATTAGGAATCTGAGCTTTAAGGACTGCGGGAAACTTAATGATTGCCACAACTCTACGAACAGGTGTCAACTGGCCACACTTCCAAGGAGTAGCAGGTGAACTGGGGAAGAGGGAGACTGGAAGTCCACAGAGTAGAGAGGGCTGTGGTGACTGGTGATGTTGGAAATAGTGAAGGTGGGAGCCAGGACAGTGATACTGGGGTGAAGGGGTGAATGAGTCAAGCGAAGCTTATCCACTGGTGTCAGTCCCAAGTGTGGACCCTTTGGCCAGTACATACTCTGTGGCTCTTCGAGGCAAGAGCTGAAAGTACACACGTCTCAAGTGAACTGATTAAAAAAAACGATTCCATAGCCTTAATCTTCTCAAGAATCTAGTAAGTACATGCTAATGCTTTTTAAATAGTTAACGAGGGCATTAACACATTAAAAATTCAAGCTGCTTTGGCATATTTTAAAACAAAACTACCTAAAAGTGGTAGAAAATACTTCCTTAAAATGCTCTGAACAATCTCATCTGTCTTTTTTTAAACTGTCAATTCTTTGGGGTTCAATTCACCCAAGTGTTACTATAGGTACAGCAACATAGCTATAGTTCAGCTTATTCAACTAGTCAGATTATTTCAAAAAATTATTTCTAAGAAGTAGTCACCAAGTTCACATCACAACATTGAGCACTGATATGAAAGGAAGTGATTAACTCAGGGTCTCATGTTGTCTCTGTGGGGATCAGAGGGAATCAAGTCTGACAATTTGTGACTGGGGACCATCAGATGAAAAACTACTCTCTGGAATATCCAGGGGGAACTTCCCGGCATTTCATAAGAAGACATCAATTGCTAGAGGACAAATTATGAATGTGAGCTGCATTTCCATCCAGTGACTGTCTTTAATTTTGAGGGATGATTCATGCAGGTGTCTGGTGCCACCACAGACCAGGCACCGTGACTTGCTTATCTCCAGTGACGTTTGGTCTGTGTGCTTGGCAACATTCCCCCAGCACAGGCCAGGGCCATGCGAAACAACAGCCATTTGTCAGGCAAAAGCAAACATAAACAGTGTTTGTGAATTCTTCTCCCTCATTTAGTCTGGAACTTAAAAGAACAGTATCATTAATCGGGGGATTATGAGTCATATGCACACTGTATCTCACTGAAAGAAATCCTAGTAGGTCCTGAAAAGAATGCTGGACAGTCCACTGAGTGGATTATATCTGGCATGCTGGAAAATGAAGGTATCTGGGAATAGCAAACATTCTTTTTGAGTATTTGCTCAGCTTCCAGAATACAAAATAAAACAAACCATAGTTGTGTAGCGAAGTCCTGTCTTCCTGTGATTGACTTTCAATTTGATATTGGGCATCATTGCTAGAGGAAAATATTCTTGAATACTAATTTAGAATGTTGAGCACTAAAGCAGAACTCATTATTTTAAGATTTGAAACAAACATTAACAATTAAGGAGTTTAAAACCCTTGCCCTTCATCACTTCTGAGAGACCATTCTTTTATAAAGCATTTTAGAGCATTCTATAAAACAGCAGTCCAAAGGACAGGAGGTAGTGAAGAAAAATGAAAAATCAGACCTCCCTACTGGCACAGGGATTAAAGTCTCAGCACTATCACCAGCCACTATGGCATGAATTCAGTATCTGGCCAGGGAGGTGACCCGCATGGCACAGATCTCTCCTGTCTCACTCTCCACTCCCCTCAGCAATGTATTCCAGTATATCCCCACTCTGTCTCTGGTAAAACCTCTCACCCACCACACCTCTGGCCTACGCCCCATTTCTTGTATGCATAAAAAATAAATCTTTTTTTTTTTAAAAAGGAAAAACTATCCTTTTCTGTTTGGTTCAAAGGCACATCTGAAGAAAACTGTTAAGAACAAATAGTGATGTAAAATGTTGATATTGTAAACTTACTGGCACTGACTATGCAGCACAAACACATTAGTACTGTGCTTTTTAGATTATTGATGAGATATAGAAGATAGGAGGAAAGAACCCTAAACTACTCTCAGGATAAAGATATCCTTGCCAAGGTAAAGAAAGGCTTTGCATGACAGATGTTGGGATGGCCCTAGCTGCTTCGGGGTGTGCAGAACTAACACGCATGCATCAAAAGAAAAGAGGGGGGGGATTAGCATCTGTGAGTTTCCACTACCTCTGTTTAAGAAATTCCTGTGACGTCCTGTGGAGCCAAGCAGGAATCAGATGGATCACTGGTATCGGGATGACTTTTCAGAGTGAAGAATCCAAATGCATGCGGAGGACAAGTGTGCATTTGCAGTTTCCCAGAACTTTAAAATGGGTCTGAATGGGCCTCCCTGGTGGCACAATGAGTTAAAGCACATCTCTGTGAAGCTACTCACAGCCACTGTGGGTCAGGGAGCTGACACACATGGCGCAGCAGACCTCTCTTGTCCTGCTTGCTGCTCCCCTCAGCAGTGTAGTTCATCAATCTGCCTGTTCTGCTCCCCATTCTGTCCCTGGTGAATCCTCTCACCCCCTGTACCTCTGGCCTGCATGTCAGTTCTTGTATGCATAAATAAATATAAAAAAAAAATGGGCCTGGAGACCTCAGACCTCATCTGTTCTCCATACTCAGACCTCAGGAAAAGCACAGCAAGAGTTGGCTTTGCTCAGCCTGCTTGGAGATTCACTTGATTAAGATTCAGTCTGGGCTGGGCTTCCTCCAACCTGGACCCTGACTACTCTCAGGTCCTCCACAGGATCAACTTCTTCTGAATCAATGGCACATGGGCAGGGACCCTGGAATTCCAGTTCCTTCCAGGCAACTGCTAATACACAGCAGAGAGAACTCAGCCACGTCCCATGGCACCACACTCACAGATCATAAAAAGTGGCCACAAGTCAGAGTCACGTCAAGCAGCCATAGCCCATCCTAGCAGATTCTTAGATGGTTCCACATTGATCTGATCCAGGCACGTCCCTGACATGAGAAAGATGCAAGGTTTCTGATATCCCGGAGGCTTGAACCTTTCAGAGTTCAAGACTCTGAAATAGGATTTTTCAAACAAGGGGAATAATGCCTTTAATTTACAAAGACAGTTGATTTGTTATTATTTGTTTAATTATGGAAAAATGAAAAAATGGTGCTGAGGCAGCTCAGAGACCAGGGAAGGGCTGCAAGGATCTGTGGGACATGCCTGTTTGACCTGGAAAACAGCTCTCACATCGCACGTTGAGGGCAGATGTCTGAGACTGTGGGTCTGCAGTCTGAACCTGCATCCATGCACCGGGTTTTGGGCTATATTATTTGTTGAAACAATTATCTAAAAACGAGACAGCTTTTTTTTTTTTTAAAGATTGATTTATTTATGCATACAGACCAGGGGTACAGGCCAGAGGTGCAGAGGCGGTGAGAGAATTCACCAGAGACAGAGTGGGGAGCAGAATAGGCCGACGGATGAAGTCACTGCTGAGGGGCAAAGCAGGTGGGTCAGGAGAGGTCTGCCGCGTCCTGTGGGTCACCTCCTTGGCCGGGATCGAACTTCTGCTGCAGTGGCTTTAGCTTCTCAGGGCTATGCTTTAATTGGCTGTGCCACCAGGGAGGGCCAAACAAGACAACTTTTTCAGAGAGAGACAATTGGGATTGCCATACAGTGATTCTGAAAAACCACCGAGGGAGACAACTGAACGACCAGACTAAACAGTGGGGGGATGGAACAGTCTTTTTGAGTCCATCACAAGAAGAAAAGAAATACTGATTTTCTGGTTATGTGTGGGTTAAGTGACATTTTCTGCGATTCACATTTCCTATCACAGCTGTTTGACCAGCAAAACGTTGAAGTGATTAAATAGGAAACCGCAAAGCTGAAGCTGGAGAAGTCTGTTGGGTCAGAAATGTTTCTGGAATGACACTTGGCTTCAGTTATTTCTCTGCTGCTGGTCAGTGATGAAATGTGCTATAATCAGCCTGCTAAATCATCCACAGAGGAAGGTTTACGCTGGTGGCTGTAAGGTATCTTCTTTCAGAATTCTGATGTGCTAGCAGATCCTCAGCAGCTCATTTCCTGAGGGAGACTGAGCAAGAGCCAAGCCCGTGCTTGGGAGAGAAGCTGGAGATCTCTCACCCCAGGGTGAACTGGTCCCATGTCGAAACACAGAAGGTGAGCTGGTCATCTGGCTGATGTGGAAACCTGCCACAGAGCTGCTGAATATGCAGAGACCCAGGATCTCTTTTTCACTTGCAAAATAAAACAAGTTATCTTTACCAGCACTGTGCTTTGCCTCAAAGTGAAACTGAAGCCAATGGGAATAAGGCAAGCTGGTTTTGCCTAGATCAATTTAGAGAAAATGGTAATAGGTTCCTGCATGAGGAAAGTTCATATTAATGAGATCTGGGCGAGCCCATATCTCAGTCACTACAGTCGGAGTCTCTGGGCCTCAGCCTGGGCACTAACCCGCCAGCAAGTCTCTGGCCAGCGCCGTCAGCAGGTGATACTGGGCCTGGGGCACCATCTCCTCCTCCTCCGAGGATTTACTCTGATTTCTGTCAATTGGGCTATGTGTTCTCTTCTGGCTTTTTTGGTCTTGCTTCAACAGAATAATTCTAAATGTTCATAATGTAGATATTTGTGTCAAATATAAAATTATTTGTAAAATAAACTTATTCCAACAGATGGAATTACTGAATCCAGAGAGATAAAGATACACACACACACACACACCCCTCTTTGCAAGGACATCATTTCCAAGTTTAAAATGAGTAGTATTATTCATAGCTAAGTCTAATCTGATTTGATCAGCCTAAATTCTTTCAATTTAATAGTACCAATTCTGAAAATTTTGATATCTAAAATAAAGGTAAAATGTTTTAGATGATTTTTCTTTTCTTTGGTGAAAGCTGCACTACAGAATAGTTTTCATATTTCTTGGCATTTGATAAAAAAGTCAAAGACAGCTCTGCCCAATTCTGTGGTGGACACTTATTAACCGGCTGTAGGGTAGAGGATGAGAGGCCTGATTCATAGCATTTGACAATTAACATAGGGCAAATACCCCCCATGGTGACCAGTTGCATATTACCAGTACAGTGTCAGCTGGAAGACTTCCAGACAATTTAACAGTTGGCTCTCACAAGGCAGAGTGAATTAGCTTCAGTGTCCTGAGACTAAATTTGTATAGATCATAAAAAAATTTTCAGGAACCCTCCCTGGTGCTGCAACAGGTTAAAAGCACAGTACTATGAAGCTATCAAGCCACTGCAGCACCAGTTTGACCCCTGGCCAGGGAGGTGACCCACAATGCACAGCAGAACTCTCCTGTCTCACCTGCTGCTCCCCTCAGCAGTATATTCCAGTACATCGGCTTGTTCTGCTCCCCACTCTGTCTCTGGTTAAGTCCTTTCATTCTGCTGTACCTCTGGCCTGTACTCCAGTTCTGTATGCATAAATAAATAAATCTTTAAAAAAATTTTTTTCAGATCTTAGGGGTTTGTTAATTAAGTTACCATACCTGACATATAGTTATGATGTCCCAGTTACTTTAAAGTGGAAAGGAAAACATGATAGGGATATAAGAACAGCAAGTTTTACTCTATTTGCCATTTCTAGAATCTTACATCAGGCATATTTAAGAGAGCATTAAAATGGAGGGGACAGTTCCTTAAGACTGTGAAATAAATACTGAATGTTTCTCTAAAATACCAGCATTTTAGTTTTTATTGCAGTACAGTTGCTGTTGGAAATATATCTTCAATAAATGGTCGTGAATCAACAATTTATTGCTAGCCCCTAAACCTCTTCCTTATATTACTTCTTAATTTATATGCCTCTGTTGTTTCCTCATTGGTATTCTTTTCCCTTAACTCACTTTCTCTACGTTAGTGACAATTTATTCCACCAAAACAGATATCCTTAGGAAAGTGCTTTATCAGACTATTCACAATAATATGCAACAAAAATATTTCTCTGCCTCCAACACCTTAAAACGAACAGAACACTATAGGTACATGGCTGATCTTGTGTCAGAGTTTGGGGAGTTTTGTTTTTTTTTTTTGAAAAATAACCTTAAATAACCCCACCCTCCTTGGGAAAGGTTAATCATTTAGGGAGAAGAGACTTAGTTGTTTGTTTAATGGGCTAGAATTGAAATATAAATTTTCTTCATTTTATTCATTCCTGCAGCAGCTCAGGCTTGGACTATTAAGTCAACAATACTGATGTGCTTCTCTGTCTCTCCAGTGGATAAGGGTTGCTTTAACAGTAGAAATGCCATCATATAGCCCTTGAGTGTGACTTTTTGAAAAACAGTGGTAGCTAAGAAAGAGGTTTACTGAAGAACATATAGTCAGAACAATTTTGCCAAGTCGTCTTTTAAAAAAAAGGGGGGGGACTCATGTTTATTGCTGCTTTATTTACAATTGGAAAGGCATGGAAGCAGCCCAAATGCCCAAAAATAGATGACTGGATTAAAAAGATGTGGTACATATACACAATGGAATATTACTCAGCAACCAAAAAAAGAGAAACACATGTCTTTTGTAGCAACATGGATGGAACTGGAAAAGATCATGCTTAGTGAAATAAGACAGAAAGAAAAGGAAAAATACCAGATAGTTTCTCTCATAGTAGGAATGTAACGGAGCAGGTGAGAAAATATAATAATGATGAACAGCTATATACCAGAGACATTTTGTGGGGGTGGAGTGCGGAATGGGATCAAAAACAGTGAGGGGAAGGAAGTGCACGGGACTATGGTGATGGCACACGGGTGATTTGGTGATGGGAAGCCCACGGTGATTACAACTGAGATGGGAAAAGGCACAAAATGATGTAAAAATAAACATATTATTTAAAAAAAAAAGGGGGGGGATGCACCCACTCCTCCAGAATAATGAAGATGGGTAGTTCTAGAAAGAATGCCTGGATAGGAGAAAAATTAGAAAAACACCATTTCTCTTTCTTATGCTTTAAAAAATGCTCAGAAAGCTAAAGCAAGTTGAGGGCATTGATTTTTTCAAACTTTCCTGTGCAAAGTATTGGGACCTCTCCCTTCCCCAAGAATTTAAGACTAGCAGATGGAGTGCCTTTCAATACACAGGGACTGATCATCTCTGTGTCCACCTACAAGGAAATTACCACCCATGTTCTTCCCGAACTGTCTGCGTTAGCTATTTGTCAGCTGGAAACACCCATAGCTCTTAATTGTGAGTGGGTGTTAAAATAGTGAATTTGCTAAAAAGAAAAAAATAAACAGATACACATCTTATAGAGGTTAGCCGGACACACAATGCACTGCTTGGAAATTTTGCGTTCACTTATGTTTTTGTTGCCATGTATATTGAGATTAAACTCTGGTTCTTCAGGGACCAATTTTTCAAATTACCCTATTAAACAAAAGTAAAGCACTTCTTTATCTGTAGTGACTGGTAAAAAGAAGAAAACCAAAGCTTCTTTTTCTTTGTGGATATTTGAAGGAGAACAAGATAAGGTAGGACATGGGCCTCTTTACAGAGGAAGGGGGTCAAAGTGGTGGCCTACACCAGCGAGTGCTGCCAACCCCAAACCCCTGCACCTATGTGTTCTACAGAATATAAACTTGCTGAGATCTCCTGACCTTGAAGGCACAAGGACATGTGGTGAGTATTCAAGGAGAGTGTCTTCTTTCCTTACATGGAGAACCTTGGGAACTTAGAACTGTCTTCTCCATGGTCTGACTCCCCCCACCAAGGCAAACACAGCAAACCAGCAAGCACACCCCCATCAGTGTTCTTCCGGTGGATGCTTGACTGACCATGAGATTATGTATATGGTTTTCTCCCCAGATTTCCTTCGGTTGCATCCTTCATTATCCTATAATGTATGTACTTCATTTCTGTTTCTTTCTGGAATGTCATTGATTAGTGAAATATAGTGTCAGTTGATGAGAGTTTGATACTTGTTGCCCATATCTGCATTATGTGACAGGATTCCTAGAGATGGAAAGCTTTCTTTCTTCCTCTCCCCCACCTAACAAGGCATGTAAACCCAAATTACTAGTATCTTCTACTTTTTGACTCCCTGTTCACCTTGAAGGTGAGAAAAAAGACTTAAAGAGAATACTTTCATTTCAAGAGACAGTTCCTGAGCTAATTCTTTGCAGACTTAAAGATGACTACATTTTAGATTTTAAGACTATTCTGTTAAAGAAGAACCTCTGTTTTCTAGGTTTATCGATAATGAACACTAGCCCAAAGCAAACTTGGAGGAAAAAGAAAAGAAATATCACTTTTCTTCTCTGCATCTGCTTAACTCTTTTACAGCTCAGCTCCTACATTCATCTCTCTTGCTATCAGAGCTGCACAATCACTTCACATTCTCCTGAAGTCAAACTCTAGCCAGATAGGCAGTTAAACTGTGCTCAAAAGCCACAGAAAATAACATGCAAAATGAAACAGAACCAAAATTACCCAAACACAAATCTATATTTAACCAAGTGAATTTTCTTGATTTCTGAGTAACTGTGCCATTACTTAAACTGCTCCTTTGTATCATTTGTGTGCGAGAGAGAGAGAGAGAGATTGCATCTCTTTAGCTACCTCAATCTTCAAATACAGTTCCCTTTAGCTTAAAAGGATCCCAATATTTCCATCCATTTATTTTCTAACGGACTGGCAGCTAGGAGAGATTAACTGTTACCCTAGAAACATTTAGGACATCAATTTTCCTGGCGCAGTATCTCACTGATTTGAGCACTTAAACACAATGTTTAGTTAGAACTTGTTCAGTGCATACTTCAAAGTTGATTGAATGGCCATTACATATCCCAGAGCAACCACCGCAAAGCACTCAGAAGCAGCAGCTCACCCAGATTGGAAGACAGCTCCTTGCACTTAGTGAGACCAACTCTGTCAACTCCACCCTGGGGACACACCCTGGGGACATACCATTACCAATGGTAATCTCTGAGCTATCGTTATTTATACTAATCTCATGTTAGCATAAGTTTTTCTAGTATTTCCTACAGGTGGTATTGGGTGAGAACATTCCTGAGTGTGTGGAGTGCATGTGTGTGCGCACTTGTCTAAAGTGCTCTGTTTGTTATCCTCTCACTCTTTGGGGTAACTCCTTCTGCCCATTGTTTACCAGTAATCTGGGGAGAGGTCTGGCTATGCTATTTCCATTTCTTAATTACCAGCCAAAGAAAAATCAGCAGAATATGGAAAAGAATCAAAGGAAGAGATAAAATCAAACTTTAAAACTCATCCTGGAAACCTGATTATAGAATTGGGGAATCCGAAGGAAAAGGGCAGGGAAAGGGTGAGAACAAAGTGAGCAGGAGCACACTAAGGTGGGGACACAGTGGCGCTGGTGGGGGTGCACTGTGGCAATGACACGCTGTAGAAAGGGGTGTGGGGGCTCCCTAAATACCAACAGTATGTAAACCACCATTGACCTCGGTAAAAAGTAATAATAATAATATGAAGAATACATTTTTAATTATTTATTTTAAAGATTTATTTATTCATACAAACTGGGGTTCAAACCAGCAGTGCACGAGTGCTGAGAGGCCTCACTAGAGACAGAGTGGGGAGCAGAACAGACAGACTGACTGAAATACACTACTGAGGGGAGAAGCGAGTGAGACAGGAGAGGTCTGCCACATTTTGTGGGTCACCTCCCGGCCGGGGATGGGACTCACATTGAAGCAGCTGCGGCTAGCTTGCAGTGCTGAGTCCTAACTCCTTCAGCCACCAGGGGAGGCCCCCAGAATAGATTTTTAAAAGCACAAAGGACAAAAAAAGAATTTGAGATATATTTCCAAATGGCTTGATTTCCCTATGACAGGAATAGTACTTCTGTGATGCATTTTGATGGAAGAAATTAGATAACCCGACAGAAAGAGTTTAGAAAGATACAGTTTCAAAATATGCCTATAAATTATACATTTACTTGTTAAGTATCCCTGGGAGATGGAAAACTAAAACAAGATCAGTAACAAAATTAACAATGGCACCAAGAAACAAAATCTTGATCTATAAACCAGGAGTCAAGTAGAAATTTTGGAGGCCAGTTCGTTTGCCAAGGGAAATTTCTCAGTTCCTCAGTTTGGAAAGGGTTTTCCATGGGCTTTGAGACCACGGACAAACAATACAATCCCTACTTACAATTTACTAGTTTTCCATGAAGACTTAGGGAAATGTGGTATTGATATTCACACTTTCCATGTGATGAGACTGAAGCACAAAGGGCCTCGGTTAGGGTTGAATAAAACCAGTTCTGACTAATCCAAACTGGTTCTGATTGGTTTTGGCTGGTTCTCAAACACACAGAACTGACCAAAACCAGTTCTGATCAGACAAAAACGGTTCAAACTGGTTGTGAACAGATAACACTAATTTTAAATGATTCTGATAGTTTCTGACTCATTCAAACCAGTTCACACAAAACCTCTCAAACTGGTTTGAAACAGTTCAATCTAGTCTATATGATTAAAACCAGTTAAAACTAGTTCTAGCTAGTTTTGACCATATTACAGTTGTTCAAACCACTTCTGACTGGATACCATGTGACTAGGATGTGGACTCTATGTAGCTTCCAAGTGACCATCAGTGGACACCACATTATGATAATGTACATAACACTGTCACATGAAGTCACAGTCCCTGCATTTACACAGCACCCTGCAACAGCATGGCCAGATGCTTTACAGAAGTACAATCACGTTGAAACCTATTTTGTAAAAGTGTATAATGCTTTGAAATTCACTAAGCCCATTTGCAAGAATTCACATATATTAGTATTATATAGACATACATAAGTTTGTTGGCAAATTTGACTGGTAATCTCATTTGAATACTTGCAAATAATTCATTGTGTTTTCTACAATTATAATTTACATTAAAATACACCTTATTTAAACTGTACTGTGGTTTCGTACTCCACATGGTCATCAATTATTTACACTTTGAGATAGTTATGATTCAAAAAATGATAATCCTGCAAGTTCCCTTTGCACGCCCAGGATAACCTTAACATACACACAAAGTCACTTAAATTGCAATTCTATAGCAGCTAATTACAGCCTATTTCCCCTCAGCCAAAAGCCTTCCAGCTGCTTTTTCTAAGATGCCTTAAACTCAGATGTGTATTTAGAGCGTGTGCTTTCAAAGGTGATCATACACTTTAAAAATAAAAGACACCAAAAAAATACAAGTAGACGATCTCAGGTCGTTTACACCACTGGATAAGAAAGCTGGAGGGAAGTTGGGGACCCTGAGTCCCATCAGGCTCCCCCACCTCTCATTTGTGAAGAGTGGGTGCTGGCCAGGCTGGTGTGGGAGCCCCGCCCCTCTTGGCTCGCAGTCAAGACACCTTTCCTGCTGCATTTTAAAAAGATTAAAATGCTGAGCTTTTCTCTTCATGTCTGTATTTTTCTGGAAATCCGTCTGTCAGATGAATCACACTCATCATTTCCAGCACTTATCTGCAAAGTCCTGGAAATCTGAACATTTTGAGGTTTACTCTTCATGACGCCCTCAAAAATGAGTCAGTTCGACTCCTTGTTCTGCCATTGGTAAACTGTTCTAAGTCTCTCTCTCCTAAACACCATCCTCTGTCTCTTATAGTAAATTGATGGGGGACTTGGGAACCAGCTGAAATATTTCATGCCTTACAATGATATGACTAAAGTTTAGCAGTGAAAAAATCAAAGGTAAACATACTCATTTATAGTCTCTTTCTCCTCTGGTTATCATAAAAGAAATTTCAAAAGTATTTTTTTTTAAGATTTATTTATTCATTCATACAGAACTGGGGTACAGACCAGAGATGCGGAGGGTGAGAATTCACCAGGGACAGAGTGGAGAGCAGAATAGATAGATTGACGAAGTACACTAATGGGGGGAGCAGCGGGCGGGTCAGGAGAGGTCTGCCATGCCATGTGGTCACCTCCGGGGCAGGCGGGGATCGAACTCATGCGGAAGCGGCTTAAGCTTCTTAGTGCAGTGCTTTAACCCGCTGCGCCACCAGGGAGGGCCCTGGAAAGTATTTTTAAGATGGTATTTCCCAGGAACATTCTGACTTTCGGCATACCTGGCCGCATCATATTAAGTGTGGCAAGGCACATCCCACCCAGCAGGAGCCGCCCTCTCCCATCACTGCCACTTCCAGCGCTCCATGTGTATGTACCTTCGCCCCCTTTGAGGGCCATCGATATACACTAGCTGCCAAATAAACACTTCGCAGGCATCATCTTGTTTAATTCCCATGGCTATCCAGTGAGAACAGTAGTTAGTTCTGTCCCCACTTTATAGGTGAAGTCATGGAAGCTGTGCGATTGAGATCAAAGAGTTGATAAACGGCAGCATTGTGATTCAGCCCCAGCGGTATCAATTCAGAATTCCCTTCTGTGCCAGATGTAACCCCTTCTCCCCAGGGAGAGAGCATCCTGGGCTCGACATCAGTTGTGGCCAGGGAAGACTTCCTGCCCAGAGTAAGGACACCCACCCTAGTGCTGCAGACATGCTGTGCATAGTGGGGTGTGTCTCCCTGCTCTGCCACTGCTGCATCTCTTTAAGCTTGTCTCCTGGTCTGGAGAATGGATAGTATATAACTATGGGTGCCCCTGAATTTGCTGTGAGATGGAAGGAGGCTCCCCATGGAAAATATTTTTCACAAGGCGAGGCCCAGAGTATGCACTTAGAAAAGCTAAGCTACACCCTCTATGGGGAACAGACATGAAATTACTAGCCTGTTGTCCACGTTTCCATCCCACATTATCGTTCTGTGGAAAGAGGGTCAGAATATGGGGGCTCTGGGGTGAGAGCGGTTTGCTTTCTGCTCTGAATAATCCAGCACAGCAATAAATCTTGCTTACAGAAAATAAAGCAGCCAGTCAGCAGGTGTTTATGATTTAAGAGAAACTAAAATGAAACAGAACATAAACGGGACATGGTCCTCGTCCTTGAAATCAAGGAGGGAGAAGCTCCCCAGGGACACTGAGCAGGGGTGATGGTGGCCACTCGAGGGTGCTGTGCGCTGAGCTGTAGGGTTCTGGGCAGAGAGCTGCTGGCTGACAGGAAGCTTGGGGTGGTGTCCTGGGGGTGCTGAAATATTGCTGCCCAAGGCCTGAGGCAGACTTGTGTGATTCTAAGATGCTGTTGCCTCTGCTTAAGATATTTATGGCAATGTTTCTGGGATAGGAGTTGCAATGTATGAACAACAAATTCTACCCTAACACAGATGGAGGTGGTTGTACAGAATGAGATATGAGTTGGACAGAGTAGAAGAATAGGGTGAAGAGTCCTCAAAGCTATTATTCATTAGATGTAATCAGCAAACTGCTGGAAGCCTAAAGAGGAATTTATGGTCTTTCTCTCACTCTCTGTTTCATACACACAGACACAGACACTCACACACACACATACTTCCAGGATTCTCCATCCGGAATATCTGTGTACCCTCCTCTCCCACTCCTAACCCACTGCCTGACTAGTCCACACAGACTCTTCAGGTCTTCCCTTTAGGTCTTTCTTTGGAAGCACTCCTCAGCCGAAACTAGTGAGGCCTTCTTCTGTGGCAGTCCCTCTTTGCCCCGATCAAATCTGTTTTACTTGTTGCTATGAAACAAATCACCAGACGTGAAACAGCCCGAAGCCACAAAATTCTCTTACACGTTCATGGGTCGGGACTGAAGCTCATGATCGGGATGTTGGTCACTTGAATTCTCATCTGCAGGCTGGTCTGGAAGAAGTTTGGCTTCCAGGCTTCCTTGGCTTCTTGGCAGACTGTATTTCCTCACCGTGGTGGGGCTGCAGTGCTTGTGCTCTTTCAGACTGTAGGTTGAGCCTGCTCCTAGCCCAGGTGCTTCCCACTGGCCACTCTACGATATGGCCGTGTGTGGCTCCAGGCCTCTGTGTTCTGCTAAAGAGTAGTCTTCTGTAGCTTTCCATAGCACAGGAGTGGCTGCTTATTACCTCTGACATACAGTCTAACTCCGTCAAGGGGGTGATGACCCCTTCATATGTAGGCTGTGGACACCAGTGGCAGGAGATCTTGGGTCACCTGGAATTCTGCCTACCACAATGTACTTAATCACAGTGCATCATAATCGCCAACCTCCTGTCATCCTAAAGAGACTGCCGGTGACCTTGACTCTTCTGCTCTGCATACTGCCCGGCAGATACTGAGCTCTCAATTGGTACTTACTTGGTCCCTTAACACATGACGGCAGGTCATTCAGGTAGTGGAGAGTGTGGAGGCCCCAAAAGGAAAGATTTTAATAGCCTGGACAGAATGGAATCATAGGTGAAGATATATTTTGAAATGACAATGAAGGACAGAAATTCTGAACTGCAACCAGGGTCTAAGCAATCTGTCAACAAGATCTGCACCATGACCGTGTGGATGGGGGACTGGGCTGCTGCATTTTAGAGATGGTGGATGTATGACACTCACTTCGCAAAACAGGGAAGAATGAGCACTTCCCGGCGCTCACTGTGCTAAAGTGTGGAAGACTGAAATGACATCCATTGCATAAAAACGCTCACTTGGCGCATATGCTCTAATTAAGATGAAGGTTTAATCCTGTTTGGAGAGTGTATCAGGGCAGAATCAAGAAGGCATGGGACATTTGAAGCTGGGGCTTGATTTACACAGATGATGGCACTCTGAAAAGCCTAATCAGAAGCCACTTCTGTCTGGGGGTGCAAAGGGAGGAAGTGGCCATGCAGGAGCGTGGGGACTGGAATGAGGGCACTGGGATCATGGAGGCGAGCTGCTGTCCCCAGGGCCCCTGTATGACTCACAGGAGGAGGAATGCCCTGTTCTCCCTTCCTCCCTCTCTCCTATCTCCTCCCAATGGCTCCCAGTAGTTGAACCCAGCTGAAGGCAGTTACAGAGGGGCAGCGACAGGAGAAGCGCAGGCAGCCAGACAGTGGGCACCAGCCCCCCCAAACCCCTGCCTCCTAGTGCGGGACTAGGTGGGGGCAATGAGAAGTACATCCGAGGGCAACCGAGCTGAGCACAGCATAGGGGCATAAAGGTAAATGGCAGAACTTTCTAGAGTCTGCAGAATCTGTCTGTGAGATTGGTGTCATCGTGGTGGTGAGGGGATGCTGAATGCTGCATGTTGGAGTTCTAGCAGAGGAAGGGAGCTATACACACAGATAACTGTCTAAAGGGGAGATCAACACTTTCTGGAACAGTCATTGCTGACATTGGCAGTGTAGTCTGACAGGCATGGTCACTAAAGAGCAACTAAAACCAAGAGAGAGAGAGAAACAAAATTTCTGGTATTCAAAATGGGGTTTACACAAGAATTAACTGTGATGTGGATTTGACTTGTCTTTCACACTGTAATCAGTCAAAACAAAGAGTAACATTTAGAAGAAATTTGGAATATCTGTAGATTTTTAAAGTGATGACAAACCCAGAAGCTCCAAAAAAGACATAATTGCTTAGGCAAAATATTTTTAAAGGACAGCCAAATGCCATGAAACCATCAAGTCAGAATACATGGTAAATCCAAAAAAGGAAATGTGTAGCCAGTGGCAAGAGTCAACACTGTGATGGGTTGCATCGTGTCTGCATGCAAAGGAAGAGAAAGACAAACAACACAGTGATAGAAAATTAGCAGCACTGGTGACCACAGCAAAGTAAGATAATACGATCCAGTTTTGTGAAGCAAGGCATTAAGAAAAGCCCTCCAAGTGTGCTTCATAATAAATGGAGAGAGAGGTATTCCATCTGGCTGGCTTCTTAGGTTACTTACTGGCAGGGAGAAGCAGAGAGGTATGAGAAGGGGCATGAAAAATGGTGAGAGAAACAAAAGAGAAGGGAGTAAATATGACGGTCTGAACAACATGCCAGCATAGACATGGCCCCCGACACCAAACTGCAAGTATACGGTCTCTGCAGAAAAGATGGAGAAATCATAATTTAAATTATACAGAGACCATCCAAAATTAAGTTGGGGCACTAGGAGTCTAGAGTTTCTGCATGGTAGAACCATTTGATAAACATGAGTTTACAAGGGTCCTTCACAAAGCAGGAACACCTGGAATTTGGAGCGCTTGTAAAAGAGGGGCCCAGGCTACTCATGAAGCTCCAAAAACGCTGCGGGCCGTCTGCTTCAGTGGCGCTGCCAGCGCCGCTCTGGCCCGCACACACCGCTCCCCTTACTGCTGTTCTTTTCCCTTGTCAAAGAGCTGTGTGAGTGTACCTGCAGGAGGCAGCTCTGCCTACAGAAGCTTCCTATTTTCCCCTCATTGGAGCATGTCCACATGTTCCCAACTGAGTTCCCTAAAGACCCCAAATAAAAGCTTTGTTCTCATTTGTAGTTCCCCTGGGTTCCTGCTCGCCTTCCTTCTCAGTTCCCTCAGTCACATTTGTCTTCAGTCGCCCTCCCCAAAGTGGCCAGAGTGGGTCACTACAGTGGGTGTTTGAAAAGTTGGATCAGATCATGATCCTCTCCTGGTCCACTACTTTCTCAGCTCGGTTGGAGGAGGATTCAGTCCTTGTAACTTCTCTAACTTCTGTTATTCTCCCCTGCCCTCTGGAATCATCAGTGACATGGCACTCCTTGAGTTTCTGACCATCCAGTGCCATCTCTCCTCACAGCTTCAGGACTCGCCCCCTCCCCCCCAGTCCAGATGTCCCCACCCTTTTGCACTCACCCTCACCTCCGCAAAAATGTGACCTCATCTGGAAGGATTTCCCAGGTTACTGTATTCAAAATAGCTCCTTCACGTTCCAACATTTATATCCTTTACTTTTCTTCATGATACCTAAGGTTACCAGATGTAGAACCTTGAAGACATAGACTGTTCTATCCGGCACACAAAAGTATTTATTATTCACAGTAGCCAACACATGAAACAACCTAAATGTTTGTCAACAGATGACTGGCTAAAGAAGATGTGGTATAATTACTCGATGGAATACTATTCAGCCATTAAAAAGGCGAAACTTGCTTTTTTGTGACAACATGGGTGGTAAGGGGTAAACAGGAAGGGCAGATCAGATCAGAAAGTCTCAGTCAGTTACTGAATGCGTCTCTCAGAGGCAGTATATAAATGACTAAAGCAAACAAGTTAACAAAAATAACACTTAGGCTCTGAAAAATGTGGTTACTAGAGTGGAAGGGGAAAGAGGGTAAAGGAAAGGGACGGGGTTGTCAGTCTGATAATAGCAAGGGCACTAGAACTTCCATAGTGGGTAAGGTGAAGCTCTTCTATGTACATCCGTATGTACATATGACCCCTAAACGTTATATAGCATAACAAATGAATGGTACATCAACTACTTTTTTAATAAAAAACTATTTACTGAAGGAATAAATGAGTAAATGAATGGAGATGTTTGGGTAAAGTTAGTTACCAAAATATTAACAGTGATAATGTTCAACTGCTTTTTATTTCTTCCTTATCGTTTGCTCTATTGCTTGAATACTTCACAGAATGTTTAAAAGTAAATATTCTTTTCCTTATTACAAGTCAGAGGATTAGGTTTGTATATATAGGAATCTGTGATAAGCTGACAGGAGGTTTTTTTTTTTTTTTTTTTAGGGAAAAACAAATGCATTGCTCTTCCTCTTGATGTCAGAAATGTGGGATTATTTATAATATCTGTAGTATTTATTTTGCCAGAGAACACAAGAAGTTGCTTAACTATTTATATGTGTTTTTTTCTGGAAATGAGAAGAAAGCACTCTATCTGGGAATCTAACTCCTACACCAAATATCTGTGTCTTGCATCGTACTGTTTACTGCAGTACAGATAAATGTGTCTCCTGCACGTCAAACAACAAATAGCCGTTTCCTGAAGTACTTAGGGAAAAGAGGACTGGCTTTTCATAAACAGCAAGACTGACTGATAGGTGAACACAGAGATGAAAACATACAGAATTAAAGAAATAAAAACCAATAAGCCAGAATAATTATGATTCTCTACATAGTGTCTACATACTGCTTTGCACCAAAACAAAATAGCCTAAAGCAAACCTTCCTTGTGTTTTCCAGGTCACATTCAATATCTCTCTTCCTAGATGCAACATGAGCTAAAAGAAACAGGACAGTAAGACGTTCATAGAATCTGAGTGGTGGTTAGTATGATCTCTTCACTGTCTAATTCCTTCAGCTTCTAAATAAATCGTTGAAACATTTCAAAATAAAATTTGTGAAAAAGTAAACTAAATATAATAGAGCTTAGCATGATATTCAGCACTACTTATTTCTTTTTGAAGATGGGGAAAAAAGAATATCAATACTTAGACGAAAGCTTTCTTAGATACAATAAATACTTCAAACCAGTTATTGTCTTAATTAGGACTTGTGCTGGGGTAACCTACATTTTTTGATTGTGAAAAATGCTTTTGATCACTTCGTAGTATGGTTTCATCAAGCAGCTTTTGTACTTTTAGTATTTATAGAAGGAGCAATGAGGAGTCCAGTCTTTTCCATTAATTAGGGCTTTCAAAAGTTTACTGAGAAAAACATGACAAGCCTGTGAAAGCTGTTGCACTGAACTACAATTAGCACTGTTAAGAATAGCTTTTCCAGGAAAAGAATGTAATGACTGTGCAGAATCAAAAAATCTAAATAAAGTATCATTGTGTATATCAATGTTTTCTTTGTTTTTCATGTGATAAACAGGGGAAAAAATTGTCTCAGTGCTAAATACTATTACTTTCTAAAATACTACTCACAAAACACATTCATTCATTCCTATTGACCACACTGTTTATTACACAGAGGCACTGGGAGGTGGGCACAGAATTTCAACTCAGAGTTGCTTTGCTCTCTCTCTCTTCCTCTCTTTTTTTTCTCTCTTCTACTCTCCTCTTAGTATATTGCCTTTTTCACTCTCTTCCCTTTTTGTCTCTTTCTCACTTCTCCTGTTCCCTCTCTGCCTTCCTCTTTCCCGCTCTCTCCCTCTACCTTTCCCATTTTTCTCTGTGTCCCCTTAATTCCTTTTGCTTAGGAGTCAGACGTCATTTCCCCCACGAGTGAGATCACACTAGAGAGAAGGCAGAGATGGGGTGGCGTGGGGCAGGAGCAGTGGGTAAAGACTGACAATGGGCCCCATGCACAGAAGCTCCTTGTTACCCAAAACGTAATAACAAGTCTGGGAAATGGTGCATTTCACTGAGAAGGAGACCAACCAAGGTCCCCAGATATCATGCGGGGTCACTCAGTCAGTAGTGGGCACAGCCAGGATCCAAGACCAGTGAGTCAGATGTGCTAGAAAATGTCCTGGACCAACACTCTGGGATTTGGGTTTCATATGTCTCTGTACTAGCCCGTCATTGCTAGGGGCTCGGGGCAGTCACTCCCACCTTTTGAAGCTTATTGGCCCTTGATAAATTTAGGGTTTGACTAGTCATTTATGGGATTTTCTATTCTACTTATGATGTCACTGTGTGATGCCTAATTTCTATGTGTATAAATCCTCACTATCCTATCAGTCATGGCCTCGTGGCCTCCTCTCCTCTCTCTTTCATGTTTTCCTGTATAGTATATCCTGAATAATTCCACACATATGCTTAAGTTAGGCACACAGGGTGCCCAGTCACTGACCAGGTGATGGATTAACCAATAAGCATGGCCAGGCTAAGCTGGAGGCTCCTCTGAACCTATATCATTCTTTCTATTTCTTCTTCCTTCCCTTCCACTTCTCTGTTCTGCCTGGAGTGCACTAAACTATGAGGTTTTCCCCAGCATTTATCAAATGTAAACTTTATTTTGAGGGTTTCTGAAAGGGTTTTCAGGTTCATGTCTTCCTAGTGTTGGAAAGGTTCCCACATTGTCTCCTCTTTGGACCCCTGGAGAACTCAAGACCTTACTTCAGCACAACATCTCACCAAAACCTACTGATGCTTGGCTCAACTAAGGCAAAAAGATTCAAGATAGGGCATGGCTAGAATAAGACATTTCAATTCTATCACTATAACGTCAGAACACTTTCAGAACACAATTATAGCTATTTTAAATAGATTAATTTATTAAATTATTATAATATCTTTAAAATTAAACAGAAATGCAAAAGGGCAGAATTTGGTCTTGTGTTTATATGGATCATGGTAGGAGATATTTTTGCTAACCGTCCAAACCCCTCCCATAACCACTGTCTTTCCCCAAGCCACCACTTGTAATTTTAGGCTTGATGTATGGCCTTATCAATTAGAAGTACTTCTTTTGCTAGTAATAGAAAAATCGAATGAAACCTATTTAAGAAATGGAGTTTATCTGCTAGTGTAATTATCTTGAGTCCACAGATTTGAGGAGAAATACAGGTACATTGAACTTTGACTAACTGATAGTTCTGTTATGACTAGCGTTAGTCCTTCTGTGGCAGAAGTATCCCTTCCCAAGACTGAAGAGATCTGCCAACAAGTCCAAGAGATAGTGACCTTCTTGGTCAACTTTGGTGTCAGAGAATCCAACTTTCTGTTAACTCTCAGAGGAAAGATTGCACAACTCTTTCCCAGAAACCTCCAGAAAGCAGTAATCACACTGCATTATTCCTACTGGGATTATACACTGTAGTGGTAAAAAATGGAAAGGAAAAATCTGCCTATTCATTGACTTGCATATACGTGATCACAGTCACACACACACATTAATCACAGGGCAGTGTCCACCAAAACTGCTCTCTCCAAGGTCACCAAGGATTTCTGTTTTGCCAAATCCAGTGATTGAGTTCTCATTTTTCTCAATCATATGATTTGGCTCAATTGATCTCCCACCCCCTTTTAAAGCACTCTCTTCCCTTTGCTTCCCTTTCCATGAACGAGCTCTCCTGGCCTTCCTTCTACCAATGACCACGCCAGTTTAGTCTCCCTTGCTGGCTCTTCCTCAAAATCCTAATATTTTACAGATGCAGTAACCCTGAAATAATCTTTGCGCCCTTCTCTTTTCCGCTTACACTCACTGACTTCATGATCACACCCTGCCTAAGGCTTCAAAATCGATTTATATAACTGTGTGAAATGTCATCAATGTCAATCCCTTCCAAAATATGCCAATCAACATCAACATTCTTCTTTACCAAAATGCAGGGAAACACAATCTCACTTATTCTAGGCCGCACTTGATTACGCAGATTGAGTTACTATCGCCATGTTATGTGTGAGAAAACTGAGACTGAAAAGTGTAAGCAACCAGTCACAGAGGGAGAAAGAGGAAACCAGACCTTGAAACTCAACAGATGGATTCCAGAGCCATTCTAGCCACGAGTGCGACAGATGCCACTGTGTCGAAAGCATCTTCCTATGTGCAGCACCTGACAGGCACATGTCTGCTTTTCGTGCTGGTATCTGAATGTACGAGGGTACTGAGCTCTTGGAACCCTGTTTCTGTGCTGCCACGGAGTCCCTGAAAGTCTCTATGTTGTTTTTCAAATACTGAAAAATTTTCAGTAGTGACTGTCCTGTTATCAGGAAAAAAATTTAAGGTCAAATGGCCAGTGAGTCTATTTTAAAAAAAAAAATGACTTAAATATATTGGAAAAAAGTCTAAACCATTTTTTGAAACTTTTCTCTACTTGTTTAATCTCTCTTTTCTTTCTTTCCCTCTCAATTATCTCACTGGAATAATACCTTTGTAAAACAAAGCTTGAACGAGTTCATAAAGTCAAATAACAATAAACAAACAACTTTGTCTCTTTTGCTCTCTACCTGCAATCTGAATTCCACCTTCCTATTTCACTGAAATTAGCCTTGTATTATAGTTCACCTCTTGATTGACAAATCCAATAAACATTTCAGTCATTGCTCCACTCAGTTTTTCCCTGACATTTAACAGTGCTGATTATTCCCTCCTTGAAGCTATTTCCTCCCCGGAGCTCCATGACATCACACTCTGGATTTCCTCCTCTTTCTGTGACATTTTCTTTGCTTGAAAATGAGGAAATCCATTTAAGTTTTATTTTCTCCATGACTCTTACTCCCCCCCCTCATTACATTCTCTCCCTGGATAATGACATTTATCACTGAGTCTTAAATTATCATTTAAAAATGATAAAATAGTGCATCTTCAGCTAGAGGTCTACTCAGTCCTTCACTCGTCCGTCTCCAGGGCTGGGCACTGGGGTACCCCATCTCCACCCTGGAGCGCTTCTACTCTTCTGTTCACTGTGTGCGTTAATGACATGGAACCACACTCTTCTCTTCATTCGCCACTAAATTCCTTTTGGTTTTCTAAAGAAGGCAAAGCTGTTTTAGAGACTTTCATTGTCTGAAGCATCCTTCTTCATTTACCTAACCATTGAACACCTATTTATCTTACCAAGTCCAGGTCCCATACTACTTCCAGTTTCCTCAAGCTGAATTCATTACTTTCACTCTTGTATCACCTTTGTAACTTTCTCTACTGTTTAAGGGCATCTAGCCAAGCTTGTGTGAGTTCTGTGGCTCTCACTATATTGTAGGTTCCTGAAAGATAGCAATTCCACTTTATTATATATATATATATAT
>NW_004567122.1:9733721-9738994 GCF_000260355.1 Condylura cristata
TTTTATTATTTTTTTCTCCTTTATTGCAAAGTTCATTATATATATGATATGGGGTGAATATTTGTTGAGCTGGGCTTTACTGGAAGCATAAGTTAGGCTATTTCTCTTGGGATAGTAAAAATACTTCTAAAACAAAGTATCATGCATTTAATATCAACTTATGGTATACTGCTCATTCTGATACAACATTCTCTTAAGCTTGAGTAAATTTCACTATAAATTAAGTATTATAAGGTCTTTATTGCAGTATGTCATTAAAATAACGTTTAGTAATATTAGCAAAGATTATATATATACATATATATACATATATATGTATATATATAATTTTGTAATAAAATCCACTAAGATTTTCCATATGGAAAAATGATTTCTATTCTCTCCCAGAAATGACAGCAAGACAGTGCCATTTGGAATAACATTAACAGCTGAATCCAAAAAACGACATCATTTTCAAGGAATCTAAGTTTCATATTCTTGAACCTTCTATATTTACTATTCCAGAATTCTTTATTGTTATTAAATAACAAGAATTATAGTATATATATATATATAGAGAGAGAGAGAGAGAGAGAGAGTAAGAATTAATAATAATAATATAGTAAGAGTATATATATATATAATAAGAATTAATATTGACTATTATCAGAAGGAATGCATCAAAACTAACTTTAAAAAAATTTATTTATTTATACATACAGGACTGGGGTACAGGGAGTCACCAGAGACAGAGTGGGGAGCAGAACAGGCAGCTGTACTGAAATACACACTGCTGAGGGGAGCAGCGGGAAAGTCAGGAGAGGTCTGCCGTGGCATGTGGGTCACCTCCCTGCCTGGGGATCAAACCAGTGCGGCAGTGGCTGCGATAGCTTCATTGTGTTGTGCTTCAACCTGTTACGCCACCAGGAAGGGCCCTCAGGACTAACTTTTAAAAACAAATGTAAGAGCTGTGGCAAAGTGAACCTTGCAGATTCATCTAATTTGCTCTTATAGTTAGGGTATAGCAAAAATTAATTGCTGCAGACATTGTCACCCAATTGTTCTACACTACTATTTAAAGTTTTCTCTCTTTAGCCCCTGGTGGCACAGACGGTGCTATCAAGCTCTCCACAGCCACTGCAACCTGAGTTCAATGCCCTGTCAGCCAGGGAGCTGACCCACATGGCACAGCAGACCTCTCCTGGCCCACCCACTGCTCCCTTCAGCAGTGTATTTCAGTACATCTGCCTATTCTGTTCTTCAGTCTGCCTCTGGTGAATCCTCTCACCAACCCCTCCCACACTTCTGGCCTACACCCCAGTTCTTGTATGCATAAATAAACAAATCTTTAAAAAAAAGATATGCTAAATAACACCTTTAAAATTTGAGAGAAGCAGAATAAGCAGTCTAAGGTCATAGAAATATAACTTTGCATAAATGAGTAAGTTATAGAGATGGACATACAGACACAAATATTGCACAGATAATTTCAGACTACATATCCAGATTATTAGCCCCAGATGAAGGTTCCTTACAATTAGTGAACACTGATGAACCAGATAAGAAGAATGGGCAAAATTTTTCAGAGAATCAAGCATGGAAAAGGCTGCTAAGTTTAGAAAACCTCCAGCAGATTCATCTCTCTGGAACATAATATGATACATTGCACAGGAAGGGGCAGAGGCGAGGTAGCTTGCAATGTGCCATATTTATGCTGAATAAAAAGTTACCAAGTAATATTTAAGGGAGACAGAAATGATAGGGAGTATGAATTTGAGAAGGGCAGGTTACGACTGAGGTGATCCGTCAACCAGACATTTCTCCAGTTGAGAAATCACCAGGCATGAATAAAAGCAATAGATGTGAGAGGGGTGGGGAGGAGAGGAGCATGAATTAATGGGTGTATTCGAAGGAAAATGAGCACTCAATGATAAGGGGAAATAGTGTTCACAGAAGAGGAGAAACAATGGCTGCATCCTGGATTTTTACTTTTGGTGCGAGAGAAAATACCTACGTTAACAACTAAGAACCAAACGCAGGAATTAAGCAAATGTTAAGTCCATTTTGTGTATTACAAGCACTGAAATCTTCTCCTACAAGATATGAGGTTCAGAAATTTTGAGGGCTTGTTAAATTTGGCAGAACATACTTGGAATGATCCAAAAGGCTAGTTAAAACCATCACTCAGAATATACAAGATAAGAATGGTAAGCTGAGGAATCAGACAAGAGAACTCTCTCACAAAGAGTGAAACACAATAGGTTAACTACGGGGGTGCCCTGGCTTACAGCCCGAGGAGCATGGGAGACCAGAGAATGGTTAGGTCTCTGGTCATGGCTTATTAGACTGGAAAACTCTAATGAAAATACCTCAAAAGCAGAGAAGACTCTAAGCTCCTGCTGTGGTTTATGGTGACTGTTAAAGGAGTCTGTTCTAATCCCCATACTCAGTTTTTGCTTTGGAGAAATCACCTTCCTGATGGTTTTTACACCTTTTGGTTTACTCCATATTAAGATTTGGTATGAAAAAAGTAGGCTTTTGGTTCATAAAGCAAGAAAAAGGTGATTTTGAAAACAGAGGTGAGAAAGGGCTGGCATTAAAATACCCTGCAATTATAAACTGTGTGACAGTGAAGCATATTTGCTAGGAGAACTCAGTGAGGGATCCCGGGCCCAACAGGGGATCAAGAGAGTCTTTGAAGAGCAGATAACGTTTAAACTGTGCAATAGGAAATAAGATGTTATCCTAATGAGGATGGTGGAAGAGAAGGCATCCAAGCAGAAGGAAGAGTGTGCCCAGGGAGAAAAAGGAACTTAGTAAGCCTAGACCAGAGAGGGACAGGGCAGCCAGGGGAGAGGTGGTGGCCAGCGCCTGAGAGGATGTGACAGCCATTTCACTTAGGGTTAAGGGGAGCCCCTATTGGTTTGGGTAGGGAAACAAATCTTCCCATTTGTATGTTCTCACTTCCTGAACAGAGAGAATGACAGGTCCGAGACTAGCTATGCTCAGTAACTTGTTTGAAATGTTTAGCTGTTTTCAATTCTTGGGAGTTTTCCTTAGCTCTCCCTAGGAGACTTTTTTTTTCTTTTTTAAAACATTCCAAACATGACGATTTCACAACATCACACACTGTAAACACAGCAAAAATAGCATCCACAGAGCAAGGGATCATTCTTTTATTTTTTATCTACTATAGACCAGAAAAAAAAATTTCCATTTTCCTAGAGGCTACAAAAATCTCCCATTCTCTCTGGAAGCACTGATTTAGGGGAAAAATGAATTTGCAACAAGTTTGCTAACCTTCTGGTCACTCCAAATCATCTTTCAATTATGGAGCCAGGTACCACAGTGGCTTTACATGTGGACATCACAGGAGAACTAACACTCACACAAGCCATTTAAACAAAAATGATTTCATTAACCATTCTTCAGAATGTCATTACTCTTATTCAGTAAAACTGTTTAGAATAAAACCTAAAACTGTGGTAATCTAGGCACTAATTTGAAGATGTTACGGCCACGGGATTAGTAGGAGAGAGAAAACCCTCCTGCTGTCCCTCGTGTTATATAATTCGAGACAAAATGAGGGCATGAACAAGGTAAAGGAAGCAAGGCTCACAGGGTAGATATCTTGGAGATAGAATCAACAAAAGGTAATGTCTGAGAGAATTTAAGGGATGAGGGCGAATGAAGAGTTGAAATGACTTAGTGATTGTGAACACAAAGGTATGAAGAAAAGGAATTCCTATGATTCATAAACCAGTGAAGAAATCTCTTGGGTGAAGAGGGAATGTTAAAGCAGTTTAGGCTCAGCTGAATCTATCACTCAGATAGGAAGTCTAGGGAATAACAGCCACTAAACAGTTGAGAACGCGAGTCTGAAGGCCAGGGAGGCCTGCAGAATGAGAGGATGTAGCTTTAAACTCAGCTGTCTGGATGGTGAAGACGGGGAAATGAAATAGACTCTTGAAGGAATACACGTAGAGAGGACCTGGGAAATCAGGATGATTTGAAGGCAAAATTATTAAACTATGTAAAATACAGTGGAATCTGAATCTATATCTGAATTACTAATCTCCATTGGGGCCCTGCAAAGGCAAACATTTCCTTTATAGTTATGGGTGTAAGACATTTACTAAAATTACAAAGCCAAAGTGCACATTTCAAGACATTTTTTCACAATTTAGTAATTTTCTAGGCCTCATGTCTTGTTCTCTATTTTTCTTTTTAATTGTGAGGCCAAATATCAAAATGAATCTGAGAATAAAGCATGCTTAACACATATATTTAATACTGATAATCTGAGAATAAAGCATGCTTAACACATATATTTAATACTGCTAAAATATGTATTTCAATTCCTTTTTTACTGATTTCAAAGTATCTGAAATTTGGTTCAATTTCTTGTTCAATTAAAGGTCTGAATTTTAAAAAATATTAAAATTGACTTACTGACTGTGGTGAATAAAGTACAGGATAGAAATTAAAAAGGGAACTAGGGAACCAAGGTAAAAGTATAGTAAGAATAATAAAAAGACTGTTTGGATAACTTCCTTTGTTATTCTTTTCTTGTAAATATGCTATTCTTTTAAATATTAGGACTCACTGACATGTGTTTGAAGAAAGCCAACTGTAAAACTCAAACATAAAATTTAGAAATGCTTATTTATATTTAAAGAAGAATATTCGCTTTATTCATTTACTTCACACTGTTAACTTGTACCTTTAAACTTATGTTGAAAGGTCCTTAATTATGCTGTAGAGAGACAGGGTGACTGAGGTTTAAAAGAATAAGCCAGAAAGAAAAAGAAAACTTCCCCATGGTCTCACTTACAGGAGGATCCTAGGGTGCCCAAATAAGGGGTCAGGGGAAGACAGTAATTATAATAAAGTAAAAGTCAAATCCAACAGGCAGCCATAATCCAGAGATATTTGGGGACAGGGGTAGAAAATGGTTTATAAGGGATGGGATGAGCACAAGGGAGCATGGTGATGGCGCACACGTGAACTGACTGGTAGGGGAACTCCTTGGGGACCAAATGTGAGTGGAGAAAGCATACAGTGTATGAAAATGAATGTATATTTACGATGTAAAAATATATAAAATTAAAACACACACACACACACAACAGCTTCAATGAAAGTTCTGGTCGCCCCGTGGCCCCCATGTAGTATGTGCTAACAGAACCACAGTGCCCCATTCCTCCCTTTCCATGTGTTCTCAGAGACTCATCTTATATGATTACTTTTATTTGGTGTTTAATAACTAGCCTTGGATGGAACAAGTGTCCTCA
>NW_004567122.1:9739354-9752645 GCF_000260355.1 Condylura cristata
AAAGGGGATTTTTTGATGGCACACACAAGACGAGGCCTTGTAGAGAAACTCAGAGTCTGCGGGAAGAACAAGAGAGGAACTGAAAGCTGTGTATCGCCCACACAGACCTGCACAGTGGCAGCCGCTGTAAGGATTTACAGCACCTGTTGGCAGGGAGGTAAGTTCATTCAATTCTACATGAACAAGGACAACTTTTTAGAGCCATAGAACTTATGAGGCAAGAATCTTTAAATAAAATTGAAACTTAGACAATTGCAGTTTTATCTTGCAATAGTATTTGCAAAATAATATTTGGACCTAAGTTTTTTAAAGTAAAAATTCTAGCAAATCTCATTTGAATGATGTGGAACTTGGCTTCTGTAAAGCTCCTGGTGACAAAAGAAATCAAATATTTTCTTCGCCCTTACCTGAAATTAAAACGTATCCTCTTTATTTCATCCTCTTGCCTGGCTGTTCTTGTTAGGACTTCCAGTATTATATTAACAGTAGTGGTAAGAGTGAACAACCTGGCCTTGTACCTCATCTTACAGGAAAAGCTTTCAGCTTTTCATCACTGAGTATGATGTTACCTGTCATAAATGACTTTTATTATGTTTATTTTTTTAAGGTTTTGATCATAAGTGGGTGTTGAATTTTACCCAATACTTTCTCTGCAACCATTTATATAATTTTAGGATATTTATATTTATAATTCTTTTGTAGATGCTGAACCATCTTTGCAACTTGGAATCAATCCCATTTGATCGGGTATACAGTTCAATGCATTATTGAACTTGGTTTGCTAAGACTTTGTTGAAGATGTTTGCAAGCATGTGTATGAGGAATATGGAACTGTCATTTTCTTTTTTGTATGATGTCCGTGCCTGCTTTTATGTATATTTTTTACATCGTTGTTTATGCTGCCCTCAGAATGCTCAAGAATTCCCTCTTTCTTTGTGTTTTACAAAAATTTCTTCAGTGCTCAGTTTCCATGGGTTCTGATGTATTTTCATTAGAACTTAAAGTGATTATAATCACACTTAGGTTTTTGTGTGAAAGTCTTCATAACTTTATAGGGGAATAAATAGGTTTAAAATATATAGCTCTATGGTAAATCATAACAGCTTAAAAAAGTTTTGCATCAAAGAGAAATATTTGAACAGAGTCAAGATATATTCCTGAGCAAAGTGTTGCTACTGTATTTCATTTTAAATAACGAATTGGAATTTTAGAATAAATTTTGAGAAACATATCTGAGGAAGATTATATATGTAATATTATTGTACTTTAATACAATTGGATGTTAGAAAGAAAGGTAGAGCTGTTTTAGGACCAGAACCTGACATTTTAAGGTTACATACAGGAAGTAAGTCCTTTAAATATGAAAACTATCTTTAAGAATTTGATCTTTAGAAGCCAACTATACCTTAAAATAGTGAATGACTAGAGAAAAGGAAACCTAATTAGACTCTATCTACATACTTGTCTTTGAATTAAATATTTAAAATTTTTAATAAATGTACTTAATTTTAATTGCTTAACTTAAAAAATGCAGAGTCTTCATGAATATCTGTTTCATCCTAATAATATCTTTCAGATAGCAATATTTTTCTTTTCAACAGTTTTACTGAATATCTATTATGCATGACTAATGCTAGCTTCTGAGCAGGACTGGCTCCAAAAATAAATATGACAAGATCACTGTCCTCAGGAGGGATTAAAAAAATACATGAACAATTAATTAGAATTAATTAATTGCACAAGAACTTCTCAAATCATTTTGGTTTCCAGGACTCCTTTTAGACACCCAAAAACTATTGAGGTCACCAAATAACTTTTTTCTCATAATTTATGTCTATTAATATTTACCACATTAGAAAGTAAAAATGAGGAAATTCAAGGTCCAAATCTATAATGATAATACATTCCTTTAAGCTATCAGAAATATGTTATCCTATGTCATATAAAAAAATGCTGTACATGTGTTTGTGGGGAAAAGTAGAGTAAAAGCACAATGTCAGCCTTACTAAGAAAATATTCTTTAATTTATGAAGCCCCTGGAAAGCTCAGAGGGCCCTGCAGAGACCTATTTCGTAAAGGAATGAACTAGAGAACTAGATGTTTGGAGACATGGTACACATGTATCGAAATACCATGGGGACTTATGGAAGAGTCATTTATATGTCAAGACTAAAAGCTATTGGTTACTATTATATGTTAAGTATTGATCACCAACTGAGCATAGAATACACACACACACACAAATAATGATGCTAGTTTCTGTTGATGAAATGAAGGCATTTCCCTGCCACCTGGTGGCAATATATTCCAATCAGGGTTTGGAGACTTTTTTGAAAGGTACACAATTACAATGTATTTTAAATAGAGACAGAACTTTTGAACATGAAATATATCCATTAAACACTACAGAATTATACTTGAAACTAGAAACATACTAACTTATACTAAATAATTCTCTAATACAATAAAAGCATTGTAACTAAGTTAAAATTCAGGTACTTTTTTAAAAAAAGATTTATTTATTCATGCATGCAAGGACTGGGGTATAGGTCAGAGATGCAGAGGGAGGCTGGGGTGGTGAGAGATTCACCAGAGACACAGTGGGGAGCAGAACAGGCAGATCGACTGAAATTCACTGCTGAGGGGAGCACACAGGAGAGGTCTGCTGTGCCATGTGGGTCACCTCCCTGGCCGGGGATGGAACTTCGGCAGTGGCTGCCATAGCATCACAGCGCTGTGCTGTAACCCACTGCACCACCAGGAAGGGCCCTCAGGTCCATTTTAAAGAACCAGTAATTATGCTGTCTAACAACTAACATCTGCCTTTCTCCTCTCATCTGCTGGTGGGCAGCTGCTATATCTTAGCTACTGTGAAAAAATGCTGCAGTGAGCGCAGAGGTAAAAATATTTGAGATTCTGTTTTCAATATTTTTGGGCTAAATATCCCAAAATGGTACCATGTAGCAGTTCTATTTTGAATTTTATGGAAACTCATTATTATATTGCCACCAATACTTCCTTTTTTTCCCACATAGGCTCCCTGTCTGCTTATTTTTTGCATTTTTGTTATTTCAGTTCTCACAGGAGGGAGGTGATAGCCTTTCCCTGATGATTAGTGATGTTGACCATTTTTATGTCTTTCTTTGAGAAGTGTCTCAAAGTAAGTCAATTTGATGACTTTTTTTAATTTAACTTTTTTTTTTGGCCATTGAATTGCAGGCGTGGAACAGATTCTGAGTGATAGCTGAAGTGAAGTTCCTAGATGCAATCCCAAAAGACTGCAAAAGAGAGGACACAAAGGTAGCATCCTCGTGGGAACTCATCTGAGAGAGTGAGGAAGGACTGAGTGCAGGAAAGGAAAGGTAGGCCTTGCCCCAAAAACATCAAACAAATATTTTAATTTGAAATCCAGCAAGGAGGAAATACCAGCGTCATAGCTAGTTGAAATTATTTCTTATCATTTCTCGGCCTTTTGGCTAAGATCAAATAAACTTATTTCTTTCCATGTTGAGTATGTATGTTCACCATTAACAGGCAGTAAGGTAAGCAAGAGTCTTCATTTTTCCTAATTCTAAGGCAAACAGTAATATTCGTTTAACATATGTTTAACTTTTTTATTTTGTGGAAGGCTTTTATGTTGTTTTTTAAGTCTTTATTTTTGGGTTGTGAGTCTACCAAGAAAAATTACGATTCCCTCCCCTCCTTCTGACTCTGTTTAATAACCCAATGTCTGTAAACAGTACGAGGCAATGCAGTAATTATGCAATTACTAAAGGTCCTTGTTGGTATGAACATACTTCATTTAAATGCAAACTTTTACTGCATTGCAGACATTTCAGAAATACCCCGATCCACATTAGGAATTCGCCCAGATTGAGCATATACAGATGCCAAAGATTTACCACTTGTCTAGGAATATTTCTCTGTCATTTACTCCCAAGATGACAATGCTGGAGGCCTGTGGTGGGCACCTGATCTGAGTCCTCTCCCCAGTCTCTGTTTCAAGACAGACAGTGCAATCTAATCCTCTACTGCACAGATGTGTTTACTTTTGCATACAACAGTGAACCTGACACAGCTTCAGCAGACTTGAGCTAAAATCCTGCTTCTTCCATTTCCTAAATGTGACAACTTGGCTAAGCCAGTTCAGTTTATTTTAACAAATTATTCGCTGAATTCCTAGTGTTACCAGGTGCTGGAAAAACAAAGCTTAATGAAACATGATGCAGAGTCATGCAGACGATGTAGACCATCTGAGAAAACTGTGAGGGAAGTCTGTGCACGACACACTGGGAGAGGGAAGGAGGTTCAGCTCAAGGAGTAAAGGATGGATAGAATTTCTGGAGGAAATGTGATTTTTTTTTTAAGATTTATTCTTAT
Source organism: Condylura cristata (assembly GCF_000260355.1). Taxonomy (NCBI): domain Eukaryota; kingdom Metazoa; phylum Chordata; class Mammalia; order Eulipotyphla; family Talpidae; genus Condylura; species Condylura cristata. The sequence continues at coordinate 9,743,735 of NW_004567122.1, forward strand.
TTATGCATACAAGAACTGGTATACAGGCAGAGGTGTGGGGGTTGAGAGAATTCACCAGAGACAGAGTGGGGAACAGAACAGGCAGATGGACTGAAATCCACCCCTGAGGGGGGGCAGCAGGGAGACAGTACAGGTCTGCTGCACCATGTGGGTCACCTCCCTGGCTGGAGATCAAGCTCATACTCTAACAGGGTGGTTCCCAGGAAAAGGGGAGATTCCAGATTCCCTGCACCACTAAGAGGAGGGTTGAGTTGAGCAGGGAGGTGAAGAATCTGGAGAGGGGACTGAGGAGGAAGGAAGCAGGATGGAGCCAGAAGGAGACCTGAGGGAGGCACAGGGAGCAGAGACATGTGAAGAATCAGCTCTTGCTTCTGGCCCTGGACTGGGTGAGACCGATGTGGGTGAGAGACCCGTGGGGATGTTCGCTATGGCCGTTTTTATCTTGATTTTGATGTTGCTCTTTTCCTCCCAGACTTGTCTGGCCATTTCTGACCCTTTTATATGGGTCCCTGCCGAAGTTGCTTTAGACTTGTGGCAGAAGCTATTTAGATCAGACAGGTTTGGGGGTTCAGGGGTGTCCCTCTCCCTGCCCTGTAACAATACTGCAGTGGCTCCTGATAGCTTCAGAGTGCTGAGATGCAACCCCTTGGGATAGCAAGAAGGTGGTGACTTCCGAAGGCATAATGGTAGTTACTGAATCATCCGCAGGGTGAAAGCTGTGTGAGTAGAATGTGAAAAATGAGACGTGGACTTTTGGGTGCTCAGGCAGGCTGCTTTGGAGGACTTCGCAGGCCAGAGGAAGCCTGGGACTTCAGCAGCTCACTGGAGACCTGCTTTAATGTTAGCAAAGCCATCACAGTCCCTGCACAGCTGTTCCGTGCTCTGGGGCAGTGTGGAGGGAGTGCTGGAAGGGCTTTTTTAATGTTTCCGTGAGGCATAAGGATTTGACTGTGGGCAATGATAGAAACAGAAAAAGGAAGGGCACAATTTGAAAAAGTAAGGAGGAAACAATATCTGGTCCCGCTGAAACAGAAAAGGCTCAGATTGAAGAGTGAGATCTGAACTTAAACCCTAGCTCCTTCACAAGGGGGTGAGCCCTTTATAAGTGACTGTGCTTCCTCAGGCCTTGTATTTCTAAAAGCGTGGATTGTACCTTGCATCATCCTGGGGATTAGGCCTAGTTAAAAGCACTAACACTTGAATATATAGGCTAATGAGTGGTAATTGATATTACCCTTCATTTAACTTGCCCAAATTCTGTCTCCCTTCTTGCACAATACACTTATGGTGATATTACAGTAAGACACTATGTAATGATGGTGAATAGAACTTTATTGCCTTATGGCCTTTTTGCTTACCAGAAAGACAAATAGCTTTAAATCTGATTTCTGATTTGCAAAAAAGTCTATTTTTTATCAATTTATTGTTTTGTTGCATAAAAGCAAGTAGATGAGATTATTGCCCCTGAAATGTTAGCAATGAAGTTGTTACATTATAGTGATGAAGAATTCACAATGTAAGATGACTGGGTGGCTAATTATATGTCTTTAGGCAAGTTAGTTTACCTCTCTGCTTTTCAGTGTCTTGAGCTCTAAATGGCTATACCCCCTAAAATATTTGTGAGGATTACATGAGATAACCATGCTTGTAAATTGTTCCGTTGTAAACTCTTGACTACTTACCACTAATTTGGGGGGAGGGCAGCATTCAACAGTGACTACATACAGTAACTCATTTAACTAAAAAGAAAGAAGAAAAGCAAATGGCATTCAAAGAGAGGTTTACATCTACAGGCATGAGAGAGGTGGAATCCTGTTGTTCAAGGTCATGTCAAGGAAGCAGGAGAGCTGAGGTTAGAAGTAGTACATTCTATGCACAGTTGTAATTTCTGAGACCGGGTTCATCCAATTAGGGTCCATATGGGTGGTCCGCTCCCTGCCTGTTCAATCCAAGTAGGGTCTCCCTCTCCCCCAAGATTGTAGGATAATCTCAGTCTGCTTAAGCAAAACACAAATGACTGTTATAAAACTGGCTGTGGTTTTCTGGAAGGGCTAGCTGCTTTTTCAGCCCACACAGTCTACTGAGGGTGTCAGCTCCAGTCTGGATGTTCCTCCTGGCCAATCCTCTGCCTCTTGTTTGCACCAGAACTTGCCTGACCAGGGCACATATTTCAGTGAAACTCCTTTCAGGGGCCTAGATGTTTCCTCTTTTCCAACCCCAACAGCCTGTCTCCATGTTTCCTTAGAGTTCACAGCTGTATGGTTGAACTGCCATATGAGATGGGATAGGTTTAGGCTCCTTCCTACTGGTGGACACTGTGAAAGCTTTTCACACACCAACTCACAGTGCCACAGTCAGAGGTGTTGGTGATGATCCAGTCTACAGAGCATGTCAGTCCTAGTCTGGCTACTTCCATAATCTGCATGGAAGATAATGGCTGGAAGAATCTCATCTGTGAATGGATATGTTAATTATGAACAAGCTTCACTTTCCATGTATCAACTCTTCTCACTTTTACAAACATAGAATTTGATTTGCTATTCAGATAAACATATGCTCACCCATGTTCAACGGGTAGCTATAAAAGGCTTCAAAAGAAGCTGCAGTAACAACTGAAGGATCTCAACTTCTCAAATACTTGTTGAGCTCCTCCTTCTCACAACCCATTAATACATACCAAATTTTAGAGTATGAAATTTCTTAGTCTTGGAGCACTGTTCATTTTAGCTGAATCTTTATGGTTTGCACAGTGATCATTATCATTACGATTTCATCTACTTCATCTGTTTATTTCTATGAAAACAATTGTTGAGCTTATAAGTATGTATTTCTGAGTGAAAGAAATAAAAGAAAAATTAAAGTTGCTCCCCAAAGAAAACTGTTCAATATATTTAATTATTTGCCTTATTTTGTGGTGCCCTTGATATTTAACATAGAAATTATTTACCATTTGGAATAAAAAGGGAAAGAACTTTGAAGTCCCTTAAATTCAACTCAAAACTACACTCACTTATGGATAAACAGTATCATGTTTAAGGGGAAACATCAACTATCTTGCCCATAGATTTTTTTTAAAAGGGTTTTATATGGTAACTTCCCACCCTTAACTCAATGTGTCAGATTGCTTCATTTCATTGATTGCCACAGGCCTCTGCGTAAGCATAGTATTTTTGGTGACTCTGTTAATAAACAAGATTTAAAAAGAAAACAAAATATCTCATCAGTCATAAGTTTGTCCTTGGTCTACTCTCTGAAGAGAAAACAAATGAGTTGCAGATGGACCAGTATTTACAATTCCCCAACTGTCTCGAGGGCTTGGAGGATGTTTACTACACAGCCAGCACCACAACACAGCATTTAAAACTTCACTTAAAAGGACCCCAGTTTAAGAGAAGATAGCAGGAAGTGAGATTAGCAGGCAGCATGTAGACTGGTAGGACAGATCCTGCCCAGCCCCGTTCTCTCCTGGTCAAAGTCACTGCTCCTGTTTTACAAAGGATGAACTGAGAGGGAGGGAAAGGTGTGCACATCCGTCTAGGAGAGTTGTAGGCACTCACTGGTCTTCTGCAGCCGCTCCCTCCTCAGAGCCTTGTCCTGCTGGTGACATTCTGCCCTGAGTCCTCAGGGGAACACCATCTGCCCATCCCACTGGTCCACCCTCAACAGCAAATGCCCCTTTGGATCTGCAACCTGCAGAGTCCATGATGTGTGACTCCTTACTGTTCATGCAGTGTCAACCATGGCACAGAGCAAGCAGAAGTTTATTGAATAAGGGCCTCCCTGGGGGCCTCGGTTGGTTAAGTGTTAGCACTATCACCAGGAAGACCTGAGTTGGATCCTGGCCAGGGAGGTGACCCACAGGGCACAGCAGACCTCTCCTGTTGCACCCGCTGCTCTCTTTCAGTAAATCTGTCTGTTCTGCTCCCCACTGTCTCTGTTAACTCCTCTTTCACCCCCCACACACCACTGGCCTGTACACCAGTTCTTGTATGCATAAATAAGCAACTATTAAAAAAATAACTAGTAATGAAAATTTCAATTTGTTTTCTCTTTTTGGTTTAAAAATTATAGGATGGTAATACTTTATCAAAATATATAAATCTATAAATTCCCAGCAATCACCCAGTTACAAGTAAAATTCTGCTTTGGTTTACACAAAACTAACTTGATTGTACTCTTCTAGCTGTGTGGGCTTGACAGCTTTAGCCTCAAAGGTGAGAAAACCCTCCTGCCACAATCATTCTGCCGAATTATTCCCTTTCTCTGAGTTGCCTCTGTTCTGTCGCCACTTTGGGACTGCAGCCTGCAGAGTCCATGTTTGTGTGACTCCTTACTGTTCATGCAGCCTCAACCGTGCCTCTATTACATGGCTACAGCATAGATTCAGGGGCCCTTCCCAGTGGCTTCTGGGCAAGTTCAGAGCTGGTCCTTTAGTGGTTTATATTTATGTGTTTTCTCTTGAATGATGACTCAGTGCTGCTTCTGATGTCTGGTGTCCTTACATGTGCTTCCGCAGCAGGATCATTTGTGTTCGGTTGGGGTTCAAGGAAATACTGTTCAGGAGGTTAGCATTGCTCCGAGGCACTCAGCACGGGCTTTGCACTTTGGGGTCAGAAACAGTGCCTCTGTCATGCTGCTTAATATCTATGAAAGTCACTTTGCACAACTGTAGTCACATAGAGTTAGGACAATATCTGCTACACCAGCACCTGTGGCTTACGTGGTCATGAATGGTACCTTTTGGACATTTTGGGTATATTTGGGTACATTTTGGAAGTTACACTATGCAATTACACTTTAAGGATATAAATTAGTTTGCTCATGTTTGTTTATCTACAGCTCTCTACAGCAAATATCTTTCTTGCCTTTGTCTACATGCTCAATTCATCTCTCCTTCTTCAGGGTGTTGTATGATGTGGGGAAGCCTTTCCCGGCTTCCTCATCTCTATTATAGTCTTCTCCTTACATGTCCACTTTCCTGCCCTGAACATGGGATTTAAATTAGTTCTTGTTTGCCCATTTCCGCTGGCTGTGTTTCAGCTCTGTAAAGGCAACAATCATACTATTACTACTTTTATCACTGTTTCCTTGGCGGCAGTCACAGGCATCATTCTAGAAGAGTCAGCTCTCAGTACTGATTTAAGAAATTGCTTATATGTTTACTCTTTGAGTGGAGTTTATATTTTCAAGGAGTGTAATCACCAATGTTAAAATATTTTTAGTATTTATTTTTTAAAGATTTGTAATCTTTCGCAGTACAATCACAGGCTTTACTTCTGGCTCTCTGATATTCTTTTAAAAGAGTTATGATAGAATGTGCAACAAGAAAGAGGACCTGAAGTTTGTGTAACTCAGGAGCAGAATTTAACACGGGCAGAAACTAAGATCTAGGGAAAGTAATCAGTCATGCAGCTTATTAAAGATAGAACCACATAGAGAAAGACTATAGAAGAAATTAAAACAAACAACAAAAAAGATAGAGCCAGTATTTCAGGCAGGGAGGAGTTATTCAGAGGTGAAAAACCCACAGGCTTGAGGTCACACCGTTGTTGAATTCTAGTCAGTCAGTGTCTGGCTCTGTTGCATTGGCCAGGACAGTAATTTCCCCAGTGCTCAATTTCTTCCCCTCGGATATGAAGGTGTCCAGGAAAGCAGGTGGTGACAGAGATCAAACTGTTATATATACAAGATAGTGCTATGCACCTGCAGAGCGCTCTGAAAATGCCTGTGACTTCACCATTGTAGGATTCTTACCGAAGAACTCGTGATGCTGCTGCTGACTCAGAGAGGCAATCTAAACCAAACTATTACTTATTCTACAACAAATAGGTGTGAAGCATTTTTCCTGTCTTCACTGAGACCTGGGCCGGTACTTTACGTGTTCCTTGCAAAGACCTAATAAGGAAACAGCAAGCACTCTGACTTGCATTTGTTTCACTCTCTTTTCCATCAATTTAATTTTCCAACCTCTAGATTGTTAAATAGCACAGGCTGTCTTGATTTTGACCTGCAAATAACAAGCTGTCATTTGTGAATTCCTTCCTAAATTAAAGATAATTATAAGTGCTTATTTTCTTGTGATTAATGTTTGGAAGAAAACTGGGACATGGAATATTTTTGGACTATTATTTTGCCTTGCTAAAATTATGCTGACATTTGATTATCATGCTAAGCTACTCTGAACACTTCTTAGACATTAGTTCTCTAATGCGTGGGGGCCTGTGCTAACGCAAACATTTAGGACTGACATTCAGAGCTAAGGTTTACTATTTCTCAAAGGTGGACCGGATAAGGAAGAAAAGGAAAAAAAAAAAAAAAGGACAGCATGAGGGGGTGGTTTGAAGCAAAGCTGTGAAGGTAATTCATTTTTTTAGCAGGTCCATCACCTTCTGTCCATGCTTTCATTTTTGGGACAGAAACCTGGATCCTGAAAACCATGCTATCCTTGTTATCAAGAGCTTGTCACAGTTTACACTTTCTTCTATTCTACAAAAGGCAACAGGGGCCCTCCCTGGTGGTGAAACAGGTTAAAGTACCAGGCTGCAAAGCTGGCCGCAGCCGCTTTGGTGCAAGTTCGATCCCTGGACCCAGAGGTGACCCACATGGCACAGCAGACCTCTCCTGACCCGCCCATTGCTCCCCTCAGCCAAGTACTTCTCAATCTGCCTGTTCTGCTCCCCACTCTGTCTCTGGTGAATCCTCTCACTGCCCCTGCACGTCTGGCCTGTACCCCAGTTTTATATGCATAAAAAAAAAAAAGCAACAGTAACTAATCCTGCCTTGCCTATGGAAGGCTGTCCCTCCACGCTCAGCTTGCTCTCAAACTGGATATTGGTGATGCATCATTTATGTGACCAGCTTGCTTTCTGAGTGCCTGTAGCCATCTTTGTGACTGAGGCCAAGGTCTATCAGAGGGACTCACTGTTGCCAACACTTGGACTGTTGATTCCTCAGAATGGCCAAGATCATTTTTAAGTGAAGATATCTGGCTTTAAGGAAACTCTAGAGAATCTGAGTCATCTTCTGTTTGAACTCTTTACTCTGGAGGCAAACATTTAGCCTAATCTTGCTGTAATTCTATCAATATTCACAGATCAGTGCTCCCATGCTGTGATGGTCAGAAGGGAGCATGACTATCCCAAGCCAGCATTCAAGGACCAAAGACAGAACTACAAACATGCATCAGGTGCACCAGGCAGGCTGAGATGGAGTGAGACAAAGCTGTGATTTGTTATGCATGGGCATCTAAGTGATTCCTTCCTAATGATCAGAAAACAATGGCATTCTGTATCCTGGAGGGTTTGATTCAAGTCAGAATCAATATCCAATTTATGGAAGGTATGGGAGGCTTCTTTTCTAAAGCATAGCCACCCTGTATACCAATCAGTCTTCCAGAGAAACAGAACCTATAGGTGGAATGCTATGGGAGCAGGCTCACAATTACAGGACTTGAGATGTGCCCTGACATGCCACCTGTGTGCCCGAGAACCAGGAAAGCCAGTGCTACAATTCATTGCCTATCCAAAGCCCCGAGGAGCATTAAGTCATTGGTGTAACTCCCAGTCCCAGACTCAAGGCCCTTGAGGCAGGGATGCACTGCTGTAAGTGAAGATGAAAGGCCAGGCCCCCAGAGTCCCCACATTTGAAGGTAGGAGAAAATAGAGGTTCCAGCTCAAAAACAGAGATAGAAAATTCACACCTTTCCTTTGCTTTTTTGGCTTTCAATAGACTGGATCATGCTGACCACAGCGGATATTTGCTGGGCTACTGATTCAAATGTTAATCTCTCAGGCACATTCAGAAATAACCTTTACCAGCTACCTGAGCATACCTTTGCTTTGCCAAATCAACACATAAAATTAGCTATAGTTTTCCTAGTCCCTTTGAGGTAGGCTACCAGGAATCTCCTAGGAAGATTTAGACTTGTGGTATAAATCTCCTAGAAAGTCTCTCTGAAGTCTATCTTATCTCACCTTCATTCAGGGACTGGTGGTACATACTGACTCAGACCTAGAGATTGCAAGAGGAGCCTTCACTCCTGTATATTGACTTAAATTAAGTCTTTTTTTTTCAGATCCCAAAAGTTCTTATTAAACAAATCAGGAACCACAGTGGGTAGCCCACCGTTCTTGGACCTTTATGAAACTGCTCTTTAAGACCTTTGTAATTCAAGTCTAGTTGAGAATCACTCTGACTTACACCCATTCTTTCCCCTCTTGCTCCTTCGGATTAGGTGATACTCTGTGTGGCTCAGCGAAACTGGGGAGAACCTGTAAATAGCAGGATTGCTCAAACTGGAAGGACAAAACTACAGAGCTTTCCAGGAAATGTATTTCTCAGTTCTCCTGTGTGAGCAGCTTACTCTGCTTTATGGATCTAGTTGGAAGGTGAGTGGTACCTGACTCATCTGTTTTAAGATTTCTATCTGCTTAAATCTTGAGATTCCTTCCTTCACAATATTTCAAGGATTTTTTTTTTGGCATATCCAGTCAATTAATAAATATGCAGCTCTGTCTATATATTTACTCTGGTCTCTAGTGTCCTTCCTTCATGGTCTAGCCATCTTAAAAACCATTTCCGTGATACCCCCAAGGTTAACCACAATATAAAAATAATACAGTATCTAAATTCTTTTAGTGTATAAACTTTTCACTTCCTGAATTAGACTTTGTACCACTCTCAGCATGGTATGTTTAGATTTATTTCTAGTTATTCATTTTGTGGCAATGCAAGATGGGAGGACTAGAGCATGAAAAAACTTGGCTTTCTCTTGAAAGGTACCCTGCTCAGATGAAGCCATGGAGGGTGGAGCCAGGTGAGGCAGGTAGGTGTGTACTTATCAGATCCAGAAGGAAGGACTACTTCTTCTGACCACAGTTATCCTTCACCTTAGGGATCTGGAGTACTCTGA
>NW_004567122.1:9753083-9772024 GCF_000260355.1 Condylura cristata
ACCAGGGAGGGCCTTTTGTTACTATTTTTGTTAGCCTCAGCTGCATAGTCAGAAACATCATTGATAGCCTTATGTATATCACATTCTTCATTTTCAACATAACACTAGATTGTAGCAGTCATTGTGTCTGCTAAAACACTGACTCCAGAGGCATCTCACCTGTGACCATAAGTGATCACTGAAATAGCTCTCTTATCAACGTATGCCAGGGAGGTCCCTGGATCTCACCTTCTGCATTAGCAGGAAGTGTGCTCAGTTGAAGCTTTGTAGAACAGAGAGCAAATCCAGACTGCCATCTCTTTGATGCTGTGGAGATGCATAGTTGCTGAGAGTAGAATCTAGCTGGTTGGGTTTACTGTAATGTATTACACAGATTACAGAAATAAGCCATGGAGGAGTTGAGGAAGTTCCAGGTTGAGCTTCCAGAAATGATTCCCAAAGCACAGAACAGAGCTGCAGCAGATGTTGAAATGGGGAGGTTGCTCATCATAGCGGAAAGCTGTTACTGTAGGGGTTCAGTTCCACAGCCACCAGGCAGCTGGGGTGATCCCACCCAGAAATAGGGCTGCATTGTGCCGTAACTTACTCTCACTTCTGCAGTTGTGAATTTTACCAAACAAACAACAAATAAAACCTCACTTGTTAATTGCTGCAACCTAAGTCATTCTGGAACTTCTGCAAGATAAATTTTTTTTTCTTGGCACTATCTCAGGTACACTAGAGGAAGACCCAAATCCTACTGCTATTTTCTTTATCACTTTTTTTATTATTATTTTACATATTTTTACTTCATTCTTCATTTTTATACAATTTATGCTTTATCGTCTTGGGTGTAGTCCCCAAGAAATTCTCACTGCATTCTTAATTGCTACATACTGTTCTCTCTTCCTCTGCCCTCTTCTTTTTATTTCTTATATCTGCATTTAAGTTCTACTCTGTTTTGAATGTGCAAGCTAATTATTTAAAAAAAAATGTTTGGAAAGACAAAATAGGGAGCGTGAGCTAAGGCAGCTGCCAGCATCAACCTGTGAGCATGATCTTAAAACCTTGCTCACATATGCACTGTCTCTTCTCTTGGGTCTACTTTCCTGGACAAACAGACAGTTCCGTGACATATCTCAGGGATATTCCAATTTGTGAATTTGCGTTGACTGTGAGCTCACATTAACTGATTTCTGTATCTACTGCAGATATTATATGTTTTGTCTCCTCTCCATGCTAACTGTTGAGTCAGGAAGCGATATCTCAGAAAACAAAGGTGTTCAATGTAAGTGGTTTGTACTTTGGTTCTCTCTAGTCAGCCATTCTGTGTGAACAGAGCTGAGCACTTACAGAACTCATCAGTGCAAACAAAAATAATAGCCAGAGAGGGTGCTTTTTTAGCACCCCAGTCTTGCAGGAAGGCTGGAGAGGTGTCTAGTAGGTCACAGTAGCCCGTATCGACTTGGCGCATGCCCCTACAATGTGCGCTTTGGGATTCTGGCCAGTTCTAACTGGATTAAGGTTCTCTCTTCTTTGCTCTTTTGTATACACTTAGCTACTCTAGCGTATTAACAACAGCTTTATCCTGACCTTTCTTGCTAGAAATATGGAAACAAGAATGAAGTGAAAGGCATACTCTGGATGTCCCTATCTTTCAGAGTACCTATAATATTCTGAAACTGTATCTGTGTATAATAATCCCTCTCCCAGAGTATGTACAATAAGACAAAAGTCAAATTCCTTTTAACTCATGGACTTTTCACTCTGTTCTGCATGTCGCTGGGGCTCAGTGGCAACCACAGAAAGAGGATGAGTATAATAAATTGAATTAGATTATAACCTAGTCTGGAATCTAATGGAAAATGCAAACGACAACTTAAGTCTTCACATGGTTTATTAAACATATGATAAATATAGTTTTTTTTCTCTGTATTGCCCTCCTGAGGAAGCATTATGTGGGACCCATTGAAAAACGATGAAATTTTGCCTTTTGCAGCCAATCTTCCTTTCAAAGCAGACTTGGATGCTTAATAGATTGCACAGCAAATTAAGAATAGATGGCTTCCCCAGGGCTATGAAGAAACTGGAAGTGTTATGGGTATTGGGACTAGCGTAAAACTGGTGATATTTAGGTCATAAATGGAAATGTCACTGTCCTGGCACTGTTTGCTTTGCATATTTATGATCTTAGTTATTTATAACCTGCTTTGTTTTAAAAATGATTTCAGGCAGCTTACAAAAATATACAAAATGAAAACAAAGAAGTGAGGAAATTAAGGTAAAGGGAAAATATTTCAAAAGAAGTGATGAGGCAAGGGGTGAAAGTATTTAACCAATGCTTGCTGCAAGATCCGGTCTACTTGCCAAGCAGAGCCTGCCTGTTCACTTCAGAGTTTTCTAGCCGCCAACGTGAAGACAGATGTGGAACTGGATACCAGATTCACACAGGAAGACGGAGACAAGCCTCTACTCGGAAGACTGCACAGTATTTCTGATATTATACTACCTGGTTTAAAAGCAGTAACTTGTTTTCTTAACATCTATGGGGCAAGTGAAATATCAAACTTCACTTTTTTCCTAAGTTCCCTTAATAAAACGCAGTGACATAACCAGATTCATCCATTTCATTCATTTAAAATGTACCCCAGGAGGCTAGGCTAGATCAAGTTCAGGTACAGACCTGAATTCTGCTGGTTTTTAGAATTCAAGTGTTTTGAGAAATATATTTATTGCAAAAAATTAAAAATTCTTTTTGTTCTAATCTTTGTTTTAGATGTACATGTGCACTGAGGTACAAATTCAAGCAATGAATAAATTAAAAAAAAATAAGACTCACTTTGAGTCTTCAGGAATACTTGTCCTGAGAAAGTTGGATGTTTTTCCCATAGTTCAGCAGGTGTCCATGCCGTCCATTCACATGCCCACAATCTTACACACACGTGAGAGTTATATCCTGGTTCTACCATGTACAAAAAGAGCCATCACTTTTCATCACAGGCTCAGCCGAAGGGTCCAGGAAGGTTCTCCAGATGCTGCAGGGGCAGAGGAGCTGTAAGACACCTTTGTTGGGACACTTCCCAGGACTGCCACAAGGGAACAGTGAGGTAGGTCTCCAGATCTCTGGGTCACTACTACTCCGCAGGACACCGGCAGCAAGCCCCCCATTCCTACTTCCCAGCCATAATAATGTGAGGGGACAGCGCAAGTGGGAAAGCAAAGCCCTTGTTCTTGGCAGCTGCAATGCCCCAGTGGTACAGAGAAGATCTATCCACAAGGCCACTGGTCATAAGAAAAAGGAAATGCACAACAGAAATATTCATAAAAGGAATTAAAATAAATATAATGTGTATTCCAAGATTTACAAGCAAATTGTCACAACCAAAGAACAAGAATCTATGAAACAAGAATAGACAAAACTGGGAAAAAATAGAGATGAATATGACATAATAATTTTAATTACAAACATTAACGTTTTACTCCATTCCCAGAAGAAAACACACAAACAGCTAAAGAAGACATTTGTAAACAGATCATATGAAAATGACCTAAGATGGCTCACAACAAGAAGGGGTAATGAAGTAAAAATAAGAGTGAGGCATGCGTGACAGCAGAGGCTCCAATATCCACCAAAAATGAATGCAAGATCAGGGAAAATAGAATAGAAGTGTTATTTGGGGGAAAGAAAACATGGCAAATTTTCAGAAACAAATAGTCTCACAAAGGAAATATTCAAATCCTAAGTATTCAAAGAACACACCACTCTGATATGTGTCTGAGAGATTTTTACAATAGAATGTGAAGGATGAAGAAGAAAGTCCTTAAAGCTTCTGTGAAGAAAATATTATTTACAAAGAGATCAGAGAGTGATATATAGGAATCTTCTTAATACAACATTAGGCTGTAGAAGTTTATAAAATCAAAGATGAGGAATGGAGAATAGAAAAAGAAATCAAAGGGAGAAAAATGAAAAGGTCAAACTCTAACAGTAAGATATTTTAAAAGAAAAAAAGGCAAAAAAAAAAAAACCCAAACACTAAACAAGTAAACTAAAGCACTTAGTAATAGGTTAGTAGAAGACAATTACTACCATATTAAAAAAAAAATGTCATGAAGAAATACTAAGTAAACAATCTGGAGTTGTGATAACCAAAATGAAAGAATGAAAGATAAAAAATATCTACAGGGAGGAAAGGAAAAGAAAGAAAATGAAAGAAAGGGAAAGACAGACAGATAGGTGTAAGTTAGGAGGAACACGGGTCATCACAGAACCTGTGGTGTCTCCTGCGAGATCTTCCTGCAGGGAGAAACAAAATGCTGACTCTAATAATATGGGGCTCGGAACCACTGCCCCCTACTTTAAACCTGCCGGCAACAACCTCTCGTGTCTACACTTCCAGTCTCAGGGGTAGTGGGTTTTTATTTCAAACAGGTGGTAGTTGGGTGTGGTGATCCTGGGTGGCCCATGCAGCTGTTAACATTGCTCTAAATCCTGCCCCCACAACTGGAGGATGGGGATATTGTGAGAAGTTGGAGAAAATCATAAGTATCCACAGAATTTAAAGACTGTTCAGTAACCCAGGACAAAGGGTATGACTTTATAAATGGGTGATAATAGTAATTTAGTTAGAATTGTCTCTAAAGCAAATGCTAGGACAATTTCCTCTGGATTTCTCACTTGTATAGTGGTTTAGCTTTTTTCCCTTCCATATATAAAAAAGTAAAGAAAGGAGTAAAAGAAAAAAAAAAGAGAGAGAGAGAGAAAAGGAAGCCTAGGGAAAAGCCAATGGGGCCAATCTGTTCATCCCTACAGAGAGTAATTTTCCCATCACTGATTTTCATATTTAGAGACAGCATTCTTGGTGGTATAACTACAATGGTAAGCAAGTGTTACTGCAAAATTGAGCAAACAATTGAACTCTTTATGCTTGCTTTACTGGAGCTCTGCTTCCTTTGTCTTGAGAACTGCATAAAACACTGTATAAGAGAATATATAACACAGCAATCACTAATTCTAGACTTGAGTGCCACCAAACTAAAAAGTTAAACAGTTCAGTGAGATCTGTCATAAGCTGGGCAAATCTAATTAAATTACACCCCCAGTCAAAACGATACTTGATCTATGGTCTGATCATAAATGTGTAGAGTTCCCACCTGGATATGCTCATGTTTTATGTTCTTTTGGACTTTTGGCAACAAATGTTATTATATCTACTTTCCCATAGCTTTCTACTGTTAATGGAGTGGGAAATAAAATATGCTTTCTTAACTTCCCTTGGGTTTTTAAAGTTAGACGATGACGAGGCCAGCAGCAGTGGGAAACAATGAGAAACGAACGGCAAATTCTTGTAAGTCAAGTCCTTCTTTAAGGTCAACCGCACCAAAACACTGCACTGCAGCTAATAATAATTAAAACCAAATAAACAGAGACTTGTAAGCTTCCTTGGCCCACCATAACCCAAGCTCTGTATCCCCATCAAAGGGGTCACTGTCAATGTTTATCTTATTTAGGAGGGGAAAACATGAAATCTACCATGGACATAAACTATCTGCCTAACTACGAGCTCTTTAAGGAAAGGGGTTGTATCCTGTTGGTACTCTGAATCCTTAGACAGGAAACAATCTCTGGTTATGTTGTTTGCACAAGAACAACATAATTCTACTTCCTATGTATTTGCAGCACAGAGACATATATTTCTGTCCATCTCCATCATAGAAAAGATCAAAATAGTCCCACTGCACAAAATTCAGGATTCTCCACCAAATGGAGAACTCTGTTGCGAATGTCTTCTTTCTGATTTTCCAGCTTGAGCCTTTGAAGAGTATGGATACTCCCTTTTACTTAATGCCCCAGCGAGAGCACTGAATTATCTTGATTTTCGAGTGGTACAATAAAGCGGATAGATTTGTGTGAGAAATAGTACTCAGGAGCTATAAAATATCCAAATGGAACATTTTGTTCTTATTATTTTGTCATTAACATTTTTCACTATGGCAATTAAAGACCAAAACAATTTTTAAAATAGAATTAATGGCCCATGAGGGGCAATGTAATAAGTGAAAAAAAAAATCAGTAGTCCCTCTACAAAATATGAGTGAACTGAATTGAACAATACACTATCATTGATCTCCATGAACACATGAACAAATGGCACTTACACCAGGAATGCGGTGATAATTCAACATATGCAAAGCAATTGATGTGGTCTATCATATCAACAAAATGGAGGACAAAAATTATTTGATCACTTCAATAGATGCAGGGAAGGCATCTGGCAAATTTCAACATCCATCTATGAAAAAAAATACTGAATAAAGTAGGTGTAAAAGGAATGTACAATAACCTAATAAAGGCCATATATGATAAATCAACACAGTATCATACTGAATGGTGAAAAAGTAAAAGCTCTTCTCTAAGAACAGAAATAAGGATCCTCAATCTCACCATGATTATTCAACATAGTACTAGAACACCTAGGCAGTGAGTAGGAAAAAAAAAAAGAAATAAAAGACAGCTTAGTTAGAAAGGAGTTAAAACTGTCACTATTTGCAGATGACATGATTTCATAATAGCCTAAATACTCCACTAGCAAACTGTTAGAAATAAATGAATATTAGTAAAGTTGCAGCTTACAAAGTCAATATAAAAAATTGTTCTCTTTCCACAAGCAAGCAACTATTAGAAAAAGAAATTTAAGAAAATAGTCCCTTTTATAATCACATCAAAAATAATAAAATACCTAGGAATAAATTTAACAAACCAGGTTGGTGAATGACCTATACAATGAAAATGCTAAGATACTGATGAAACAAATGAAGAAAACATAAAGAAATGGAACACTATTCCATGTTCATGGATTGGAAGAACTAACATTATTAAAATGACTGACAAATGCACCCCTATACTAACAGGTTGAAGCTCAACACTGTCAAGTTAGCTGCAGCTGCTTCAAGCTGCTTCAACACAAGATCCATCCCTGGCAAGGGGGGGTGACCCACATGGCGCAGCAGACCTCTCCTGTCTCATTGGCTTCTCCCCTCAGCAGTGTATTTCACTAGATCTGCCTGTTCTGCTCCCCACTCTGTTTCTGGTGACTCCTCTCACCATCCTTGCACCTCTGGCCTGTACCCCAGTTCTGTATGCATAAATAAATAGATCTTATTTAAAAAAATAAGAAACAACAAAATTTTTGTGAGGATACAGGGCAAAGAAATCCTTGTACACTGTAGGTGGGAACATAAATTGCTTCTACTTCAATGGAAAATGGTGTGAAGACTTCAAAAAATGAAAACTACAACTACCATGTGATTCAACAATTGTACTTTTGGTTATTTATCCAAAGACTACCAAAACAACTGACTAAAAAAGATATATGCATGCCTATGTTCATTGTAGCACTGTTTATAATAGCCTAAAGAATTACTTAAATGTCCATCAACAGAAGAACAGATAAATCTGATAAATATATACACACACACAATGCAATATTAGTGGACCATAAAATAAAATGAAATGCTGCCATTTGCAACAATGTGAATGAATCTGAAGGTATTATGCCTGCTGAAACAGGTCAGACAGAGAAAAAGAGTGAGTATAGGATTTTAGTCATACATGGAATATAAATAAAACAAAGCAAATGAACAAATAATGCAAAACCAAAACAAAAATCTTTAGAGAAAATAGTGTAGTGGTGACCAGAAGGAGAAAGGACTGCAGGGTGGAGGCGGTCACTTGATTGGCGATGAGTGGAAATGAACCTTTATCTGACAATCACTATGTAGTGTATGCAGAACTGAGTTACAGTGCTGAACATATGAAACTGACACAAAGCTAAAAACAAGTATTTTCTCAGCAAAAATTAATTTAAAAAATAAATTCAGGAGTCATTTGGAATCAACTGAAATTGACTGAATCACCTATGCCACGCCTTTGCTAAGCTTTGGCCATTTCATAGTTACACAGATCTGATCCTTGTTCGCATGGAGTTGACATTTTAAAGCAGGTGACAGGCAACACACCAACCAACCAAGCAAATAAGCAAGCAGGTAAACAAGTCTATTATGTGCATCATGGGAAAGAAGCAGAACCCTGGGGTCTGGGCGACAGTGGAGCAGGATGTACAAGGAACAGACTCTGAAGAGGTCACTGACTCGGTGGACAGGCCGAGTCAGAGGGGAGCCCACATCCTGGAATATTCCGGACCAAAAAACATCTAGCCTTGAATATAAATAAGGTCATCTATGAGCATAACTATTTAAGGTCTCTTACTTTGGGCTCAGTTTCATATCTGTAAAATCAAAATAATAACAGCTGTGTTGCAAATTGGTGTGAAAATTAAAGCTCTCCAAGGCAAAATACCCAAGACATTGTAGACCTTCAGGAATGCTGTTTCTCCTTTCTGCCACATTTTATACCATTAGATGAATTACTTAACAGAAATCACAGCAAGAACAGCAACAACATAATGCTAACACTTGCCAAGGACAAGTGTCATTTTGTTCCAAGTAGCATTTACTGTTTAAAAAAAAAAAAACTTCTGGAAGTTGAAACAGAGTTCAGCTGTGCTCTAACAACTGTGACAATCACAGATTACCATAGCTACTTTTTAATCCAAGTGTATTTCAGGGGCTGAAAAAAAAAAAAAAGAATTGAAATGTAACAGATTGAAGCCTTCTTGGTTGGTTTTCAGCAATAGATTAGTGTGTATTTAATCGATTGTTCAGCACGAGTTGATTTAATCTATTTTGCATTAAACCCACTCGTACACGAGACTGCTCAGTGCTGCTGCCTCACCACCAGGATCATTTGACTGTTGATACACATTTTGCACTTTAAAAAGCTTTACAGAAACATGCGCCTGTTTATATGACCTTTCATAACTCATTCCAGTAGGTTTTGTCAACCAATTGTAATGCTTGTTTTCTTAACAAGCAAGTAACCTTCCCTTTCTTGGAGCAAGAACACTCGATACACGAAATAATTAGAACAATTTAAATTGTGAGCAATCTCTGCTCACTAAAACATGTTCCTCCGTGAACAAATCACAACCATAAAATGAGCCACAATAAAATAATCCTTGGGATTAGTATCTATATAACCTCTGTGTTCTTTTGGGGAAAAAAAAAGTGGATGTATATAGTATCATAGTATCTCTGGGGACACACACACATACACATACCTTCAGGTAGTATTGACCACAACCTATGTGGTGAGCATGAAAGCTAGGTCTGAATTCCCAGAGGGTCAAGGGTCAAACTTGTGCCCTTGCTTATACCAGACCTCTGAGATGTAGAAAAAAGACCTGCTTCCCACCTCAGCCCCTCACCTGCCTTGAATGTGAATAGTAGGTGGCTTCCTTTCTCCTGCTCCAACAGCTAAGTAGACCTCCAGTTAGGAAGGTTGCAATTGCTAGTGGAAGGAGATGTTTCTCTCCTTTGCAAAAGGCTTTCTTTTCAGAGAGTCATTTAGGGCTCATGGTGAGACAGATAAGGAGAACAAAGTTAAACTGAAGTCTGTTTCATTGGAGGGCATGGAACCCACAAGAAAACAAAATTGTGGCATAAACGAAGTGAAATTACTCACTGCAGACAAAGTCAGGGTGAGTTGCCAGGGCTAAACATTCTTTTAAAAATTTCCTATCTTATGAGAATGTGAGAGGATTTTTTTTTTCTGGTCCAAATTATTCTCAGGAATGCAAACTTATTTTGTTAGAATAAGAGATAGAAAGTGGAGATTTCTGTGGCTTTTTTCTATTGGATACCTGTGAAGAAATATGATAGCCAAACGAAAAGACTCTTCTTACCCTTTTCATCAGCCAACTTTATGTCTCCATTTTCTCTCTGCTTATAACATTCCTTGTCCAGAAATCCCTCAATCCCATTAAAATTTAACCTCCATGTGGAAATGCAACTGGTTTTTGTAAACTGATTTTGTAGCCTGCCACTTCACTGTACTGGTTAAATATTTCCACTAACTTTTTGAGTCTTTTGTGAAAACATAGATTGCTCCAGCCTCTATGGAAAACAGTATGGAGGTTTCTAAAAAGATTAAAAATAGGTCCCCATAAGACACATCATACTATGATGCCAATCGTAGGTACCACCTTACATCCTGAAGCATGCAAAAGCACTAATCCCAGGAGGTGTGCACTCCTGTTCATGGTAGCACTGTTTACATTAGCCAAGTTATGGAAACCACCTACATGGATTAGAAAATGGGGTATAGCTACACTGGAATACTCCTCAGCATGAAACAAAAGATGAACTCTTGCCACTTGAGACCACATGGCTGGAACTGGAGGGGATAATACTAAGTCAGAAGGAGAAATACTAATGCCAGATGTTATCACTTGTACATAAAATACAGGGAAACAAAGCAAGGGGTCAGATAAAACCAAATCAGTAATAAACCCCAGAAATCTGAATGATGAATTGAGACGGCAAGATGGGAAAGGGCAGGGGGACACAAAATGGAAAGTGGGCGCACTGGACTCTGGTGGGGGCGGAGGGGGGGTGACTTGGTGTAGGTGTAGTTTTGTGACCCGCATCTGAAGAGGTGTGAGCCTCTGGCTCTGAATCCCACACAGTGCTGTTACCTCCATTAAAACTAATGGAACAGGGCCCTCCCTGGTGGCGCCGCGGGTTGAAGCACAGCACTGAGAAGTTAAAGTCACTTCAGCGTGAGTTCGATTCCTGCCTGCCCCAGAGGAGATTCACGTGGTGCAGCAGACCTCTCCTGACCCACCCGCTGCTCCCCTCAGCAGTGTACTTCGTCGATCTGCCTGTTCTGCTCCCCACTCTGTCTCTGGCAAATACTCTCACTGCCCCTGTACCTCTGGCCTGTACCCCAGCTCCCCAGTTCTGTATGCACAAATAAAGAAATCTTTTAAGAAAATCTAACTTATTAAAAAGGTGTGGTACATATCTACAATGGGATATTACTCAGCAATCAAAAAGATAAACACCTGTCTTTTGCAGCAACATGGATGGAGCTGGAAGAGATCATGCTTAGTGAAATAAGCCAGACAGAAAAGGAAAAATAGCAATGGTTTCACTCATAGCAGGAGAATAAAAGACCAGGGGAGAAAATAATAATAATAATGAACAACTATATGCCAGAGAAATTTTTGGGGGGTGGAGTGGAGAATGGGGTCAAAAATGGGGGTGGGGGGAGAAGTGCACTGGACTATGGTGATGGCACACGGGTGATTTGGTGATAGAAAGCCCATGGGGCTTACAACTGAGATGGAAAAAGGCACAAAATGATGTAAAAATAAACTATAATATTATTTAAAAAAAATAAAAAGGAACTTACCCACTTGTTTCTTTTACTGACCCTCTTCTTGGTGAACTTTCCTTTCTCTGACTTTCCTTAGCTGCATTTTTCTTATGGCCTGGAACACCCAGCTGAAGGGAGAAGGGGAAATAGTCGACTTGTTTGTGCAACTGGTAGACAGACAATCCCTTTGGGAATCTACATACAGAATTGCGAATCTTTTGTTTGGGAAGTAGAAAGGGGGAAGGAAGAAGTGGAGACCTGATACCAAAGCAGAGGATAGATTGATTCTTCCTCTCAGTCTTCAGGGTAGATTTGGAGCCCCAGGGAGAGAGAGAAGCTGGAGGAACTGTCCCCATGACTCAGTGGGACACTGAAAACAAGCAGTGCAGCTCTAGGGCCACAGATGGTGAGCAGCACCCCCAAAGCTACCTTCTCCCTGAGGCAGACTGTGCGGCTGCACTCCGTCCCTTAAGACTCAGGAGGGCACAGGTGTGAGGTGCTGAGCATGCAGGTGGTGCTTCAGCCAATGGCACCAGGAGCAAGAGCAAAGAGGTGGGAGGCACTTTGATGAAGAAGCTAGGTCTTGCGACAGGTTGCAAGAAAGCAACACTCCAACAAGATTATTATACTTATATAGGCAAGATTCTGAGATAGTGAAGGGGACAAGGAGGGCTTGATTTCTGCATGAGCCAGTGTAAGTCAAGGATCCTAGAAATAGCATATGTGTCAATTTGACTTGACTTCTGCTCCTAGTCTGACCCAGGCCCCTCCAGCTATTTCTTTTACAACTTTTCCAGGTAATACCTGTTTTAAAAATCCAGATTCCTAATGGACCAGGCAAGAAAATAACAAGAATAATGAACAGCCATATACCAGAGACATTTTGTGGGGGTGGAGTGGGGAATGGGATCAAAAACGGGAGGTGGGGAGGGAAGTGCGCGGGATTATGGTGATGGCACACGGGTCACTTGGTGATGGGAAACCCGCAGGGATTACAATTGAGATGGAAAAAAAATGTACAAAATGATGTAAAAATAAACTGTTATAATAAAAAAAAATCCAGAGTCCACTGGTTGTAATGAACATTAGTTATGTGTATTTCTTTAAAAATGTAATAATGCCCAGGTTTTTACTGGAGGTTTAACCAAAGGAGTGTGTTAGTTTTCTAATTTGCAATTATAAGGTGCCATACATTGGGTGGTTTTTAACAACAGAAATGAATTGTTTCATGGTTAAAGAGCAGCAAATCTAAGATTAAGGTGTTAGTAGGGTTGTTTCCACCTGAGAGCTGTAAGGGAGAATCTCTATCAGGCCTCCCTCTAGAGTGTGGTGGTTATTTGGCCATCTCTGGCATTCTATGGCTTCTAGATGTCTGCTCCACTTTACAAAGCATTGTCTCTGTACACGTATCTCCTTTTTATAAGGATACCAGTTATATTAGATCAATGTAAACTTCTCTTAACTAAATATACACAAAATGACTCAATATCCAAACATGTTCACATTCTGAATACTGGAAATTAGGATTTCAACATAAACTCTGGTGGAAAGGAGCACCATTCAATCGATAACAATTGGATATGCTTACAACCTACAGATGAGTCAGGATTTTTAGAGTGAGAATCCAGCCAAGGGTAGCTGTGCAGTGTACTTTAAAAATGAAGTACTCCAGGGGGCCTCCCTGGTGGCACAAGGGAGTAGAGCTCAGCACTATGAAGCTGGCCACAGCTACTGCAGCATGAGTTCGATCCCCAGCCAGGGAGCTGAACCACATGGCACAGCAGACCTCCCCTGTGTCACCTGCTACTCTCCTCAGCAGTGTAGTTCAGTAGATTTGCCTGCTCTGCTCTCCACTCTTTAACGAATCCTCTCACCCGTGCCTCTGTCTGTACCCCAGTTCTCGTATCCAAAAATAAATCTTTAAAATAAAAATGAAGTACTCCAGGATAATTAAGTTACTGGTTATACCTCTGCCCTGGATGCCCTGGACACATTTTCTTCACTGGTGAGGAGGAAGAGTGATCTAATGAAGCCTGGTAACAAGTATACAAAATTGGGATGGGAAAATATGGGGCTATGCCTACTGAATTTGTGGTAGGTAATTTTATGGGAAAGGACTGGTTGTGATTCATGTGATCCCAGGCCTCACAGGTAACCAGCTCCCAAAAATGTCCATCCCCTCCTCCCTGGGATTTATGAGTGTGCTAGGTTTCATGACAAGATGCATTATTTAGATATAGTTAGATTAGAGAATTTAAAACAAAAGGATTAGCCTCTATTATTCAGGTGGACCCAATGTATTTGTCCTGTTGGAAGTAACAGAGATTTAGCAGAGAATAAGACTCAAATCCTAAGCAGGACCCAGTCCACTGTTACCATCTTTGAAGATGAAGAGGTCAGGGAATGGAGGTGGACGCCAGCTACTGCCTAGCTGACAGCAAGGTCACAGAAGCTCAATTGTATAGTTAAGAGTAACTGCATCATGTCAGTGACCTGAATGAGCTGAAAGTGAATTTTTCCTAGAGTATTCTGGAGCCCACTGAGCCAATAATTTGAATTTTACCTTGTGAGCTGGAAGAGAGAAACCAATGGAACCAACCCAGACTTCTAAACTGTGAGCTAATATATTTGTGTTGTTTTAAGCTCCTTAAAAATTCATGGAAATTTCTTCTAGCAGCAACTGAAAACTTATACATAGGTATCTACTGGTTTCTCTGCCTATATGGTCAAGATAAGACAGGCTTCAAACTCCCTTGCAGTGTCCTCACCAAGATGTCTGCAGAACCTTGGATAATGCATATCCTCATGACCTTCTCTGGCTCTGAGCTCCTATTTCTACTAGAAGTCTTGCAGAGAGAACATGTGTGTAAATTGAGACTGTCTACCCCGGCCTTCTGTTGCCAGGAAAAGAATGACAAATGAGTGACATGTGGTGTGATCCATACTACCCCAGCTGAGGAAGCCAAGATTATTCTAGATCAGCTCACAGCTTGCCTATCTCTAGATAATTAGTGAGAAAGCCTAGCCAAGATTAGAGAAATGACTCATCATCCCATACATGCAAGCAATAAACACTCACTGTAATATCACCAAGGCTTTATGGGTATGTGTTACATCAGTGTGGTGGCAGCAGTTAATCCACACTGACTTGGAGGTATTTTTTTTTTCTTCATAGTAGCAGCTTTTTCATACTCTCTGCTCTTTCTCATACTTGGCTGATACCAGTTCCAGCCCTGTTTTGGTACATTTTCTCTGTCTTTCTATCTCTGTTTATTCCTATTGATACTAATGTCTTAGGTTTTAAATAATACCTTCTTCTTTAAACAGTCTATCGGAGGCAAACTCTGTTGGTAGAAATCTGGGAAATTAGACAAGAGGATTCTTCTATGAAGAATCACAACCGTTTAATTAGGAGGATGTCCTGAATCACAGCCCAAGGAATAAAGGAGAGAGAGAATGTTTAGGAGGAATAAGCTCTCTGGTCATGGCTTCTTAGACTAGAAAACAACATTCAAGTTTAAGAGTATTTCAGAGACTCCATATCTGTCCTTGTGACATTTAGTCCCAAGCTACATTTTATTTTTATTTTAAATGCATACTTCATGAATCTTCAAGAAAACCGTATAATCCTTGAAAACAAATGTTGTTTACTATATCCTTTTGAAATTGTGATATCTTGCTCACTGTATTTTTTATACAGTGGGCACTAAATTGGTATGGATTAAAAATTATGAGGGAAAATTCAGAAGTTTAAAATAAAAAAAAGGATTATGTAAAAAAAATCTCTGGATTCAGCCTCGCAAGTCCTTTTAAATCTCAACCTGGGAAAATGCACTCTGGGTTTAATAAGAAATGTATTCCAATAGGGTTTCTTTTAAAAATACTTTTAGGGCCCTCCCTGGTGGCACAGCAGGTTAAAGCACTACACCAAGAAGCTTAAGCCACTTCCGCATGAGTTCGATCCCCGCCTGCCCCAGAGGAGATCCACATGGCGTGGCAGACCTCTCCTGACCCGCCCGCTGCTCCCCTCAGCAGTGTACTTCGTCGATCTGCCTGTCTGCTCCCCACTCTGTTTCTGGCGAATCCTCTCACCCTCTGCATCTCTGGCCTGTACCCCAGTTCTGTATGAATAAATAAATCTTTAAAAAAATCCTTCTAAAGGAAAAATAAGTATGGAATATGCAAGTCAAATTGAACAGTAGATTGCAAATGGAACATTTGAAACTACTAAAGAAGTGTGACTCCAATTGATTATTAAATCAATGAAGATGATAATTCATTGAAATAAGCACTTGCTCCATATGCCAAAGGCAGACATTTTGCTGGAAGGCAGCTGTTGCTGTGAAAATCACTGCTTAATGTTAAATTTGCTTTTAATAACTCCTTGGCAGAAACCCACTAGCAATTATAACACAAAGCAGAATATGTTGCAACAACATGTGACAAAACACCAAGCCTGAAATTCATTTTATTTAGAACATTCGTCCTTTGCGTCGCACTTGGAATCTCCACTGATTCCTGTATTCTTTTAGAATTTGCATCATTTGTCCAGACTATTATTAATATAGATTGGCTACAGATTCAGAGAATCTTTATTTCAAAATTACTTTTTTCTTAACTAGGTCTGGTTTGCAGCTGTGTATTCCAGGATGCCAAATGTGAGTGAATTTGTGAATATGGGAATGCTGTATTTTTCCTCCTCTAATATAGGTAGCTATTGTTTTTGTCTTTTCAGCACAAAACATACCCTACTCTTTGCATGAAAGCAATATTCATATGATCTCAGCAATTTCAAAATTATTCTTTAATCTAGAAGTAAGAATCTCAAGTGGGTAGCCACAAGGTAGAAGCAATTCAAAATGATAAATTTATGACAGTGTGACTGAAACAGCATCTATAAGCACCTTCTCCTAAGTCCTTTTCTTTTGTTTGGGGCGGGGGTAACTTTATTCTTGAATTTTACCTTCGTTGCAATGGACCCTTCTTTTTGTAGCCTAAGTTAATCAGAATTACTTTTATTTCTTTTTTCAAACTAAAACATGTACTGAGAATCTTTTCCGGGTCTCTTTGGTGGTACAGGTGTTAAATTCTCAGTGCTATCAAGTTATCACCAGCCCTGCACCCTGTCTATGGTGAATCCTCTCACCCCCCACATCTCTGACCTGTACCCCAGTTCTTATATGCATAACTAAATTTTAAAAAATCTTAAAAAACAGAACAGCTCTTTTTGGAATTGCTTTACGTGTTGTGTGCTTGATATAAAAAAGTATATCACAACAAGATTGTTTTTGGTTTTGTTACTTGAAAAAAGGTGCTGTTCTTTTCTCTTCTTCTCCTCTTTCATCTCTTGTTCCTGCCAGGGAATTTAAGCCAGTTGCTCAAAGTCCAGTGTAGAAACAGAAATGAGAGAGAAATTGCTATCTGGGATATGGTGACACTGGGACCTTGGAAGAAACTGATTAGGTATTGTGGCAGGAAGCATTATCTCCGTGTAGCTTTTATATCGATGCCTTCCTATGAGAGAATGTTCTGAAAACACATGTCACTAAGCACATACTGTGGATATCTGAAATTTGAATGTATTGAGGAAAAGCCTGTTTACTTCTGAAGGAATCAACATATATCTTCTTCTAAAGTGTCATCAAACTCTCTAGAAGTCATTGATTATCTACCTTGCAAAAAAAAAAAAAAAAGAAAAAGAAGTATTTCTAGACAAGTATTTGGTCCTTAACTTAGAACACTTAAGATCTCCAACGGCCTAAAGGCAAACACTTGCTGCTGTCCCTCCCTCCTTCACTGGTCCCTCCCAAATCTGTGGCAGCTGCACTGTCAGTTTCTACAAAATGAAGGCTGTGGGTTTCCCGGGATCTTCTTGCTAGTGTGCTCCCACGCTAATCAACAGTCATTATGCCTTTATAAGAGATGCTCATGAAAAGTCTTTATGACTTTATAAGAGATGCTTAGTTTCATAGTTTCTCCACACGGAAACTGCTAGTGTATCTCCATGCACTAAGTTCTAGCTACTCAGAATGATCTTCCACTTCCAAGTTCAGGGCGGGACTCTGAACTTACAGACATGGATGCAAAGAGAGACGATGGCTCAGCTCTTAAGGTGCCTTTAAAATGCACTGGTTGCTGGCAAGAAATTTTTCAGTAAAATTCAGTTTAGCTATTTCTCACCATCTTATTACTAAATTTTAATGAATGCAAATTTCAAAGAAATTAAGCACAGAGAGATTATCAAAATGCCAACCAAATTGTATGTATAACTCCTGAAAGTCTGATAATATTTCAACTTTTTCTTTTTTTGGAACCTTCAAGACTGTTTGAATAAAATATTTCCTTGAAACAACTGCAACAACATTCTAAAAGCTGGATGCGGATTTTATATCTGGCATCACAAAAACAGAATTCTCTACTGGATCCCAGAGGAATTATGATCCAAACCTAAAGATGCACATAACAGAGCTTCCTGGATTACTACACCTCCCATGTAAGGACAGGGTCCCCTAAGCCCACAGACCTTGAATACTACTAACATTACAAATGAGAACCCATTTTTTAATGAGTTGAAGCTGACAACTATTAATTTCATTATGGAAATCCTATTTCAATACTCATTAGTTTGACTATTAAATGTTGCATGCTGATCTGAAGCAAAGATTGCTGAAATAAAGTATCTGTGAACTTTCTGAGAAGACACTAGGTTACTGTTTTGGGGAAGTGAATTATTAATTGATTGGATAAAAGTTATAACTTAGGCTAAATAACATGTATAATATTTTGTCAGGATATTTTAAAATAAACTTAAGATATGCATGTTATTATAAATGTTCATGGCTTAAAAATTTCGGACACAAAGGTTGCAGAAGGCTGTAATAGAGCAAGTCTAAATCAAGACTAGTCTTGTTAAATTTTAGCCATATTGAGATTTAAGTCTAATGACCATATTTGGGAAGCAAACCTACTATGGAGCAATAGATTCAGCTGAATCTATTGTATTGAAGATGTATCTGCACAAAAAGGTCACAGGTTTTAACCTTCATTTTACTCTAATTTGTATTACTGTGTGAGATTTTAGGGAAACTGACTCAGATGTTTATACTGGGCAAACTTGTGAAAAATAACCTCATAAAGCTGTTGTGTTGAACATGTGTTTTAGTAATTTTAATAATTCCTCTCTAATACCCAAAAGGCATTTATTCCAAATTTCATTTTTTTTGAAGATTTGATGATTCTACTTATAATATAAGAAAGACTGAATGATTTGGTGGATGGGAAGCTTTATTGCAGAGTTTGACTTGAACTCCACAAATAACAATGAGATTATGAAAGTTATTTTTCCATATTATTAATTATTATTATGTATTTTTGGACTCTAAACATAATGGAAGATCTAATAGCAACAGGTTTCTGGTCTAATTTACAAAAGTTATTTTATTTTTGTAGTAATTACTTCTTAAGAAATTGGTCAATTAGAGTATAATATAACAAATTGTGTTGACATCACATATATAGTTTCATGAACCAATTAAATTTTTTTTAAGATTTATTTATTTGTGCATACAGAACTGGGGTACAGGCCAGAGGCTCAGGGGTGGCGAAAGGCTTCACCAGAGACAGAGTGGGGAGCAGAACAGGCAGATCTACGAAGTACACTGCTGAGGAGAGCAGCGGGCAGTCA
>NW_004567122.1:9772124-9773438 GCF_000260355.1 Condylura cristata
CACCTACAGGGCAGGTGGGAATCGAACTCATGCGGAAGTGGCTTTAGCTTCTCAGTGCTGTGCTTTAACCTGCTGCGCCACCAGGGAGGGCCCCAATTAAGTTTTTTAATGTGATTTTTGAAAGCTATTTACAAGGCCAGCTTAAGCACTCACTATAAGACTTTCCTTTTCATTTATAAAACTATGATTCTCTCTTTGAAAGTAAATTACATTTGTAAATCATCTTATGAAAGAGTATATATAAAATTTGTAAGATTTTCCTTAG
Organism: Condylura cristata; assembly: GCF_000260355.1. NCBI lineage: Eukaryota > Metazoa > Chordata > Mammalia > Eulipotyphla > Talpidae > Condylura > Condylura cristata. The sequence continues at coordinate 9,772,390 of NW_004567122.1, forward strand.
AATACAACTTACATTGAAACTTTTAAACATATGGCTGTCAATTAGAATGGCTTTTTTCTTCTTCAAATACATGCCTGCTCTAATATCTTACTCTTTTCTGTTCCTTAGAAACTAGAGCCATTTTTTCTTGTTCTTCAAAGTCTCTAATCTCAGAAGCTACTCTGTGGTTCAAACAGACTTCAAGCTATTATGTGGTTCCTCCGGGTTAGGCAGAAAATGGGTTGTGGGATCACTAACATATGGAAGGATTTAGAAAGAATAGAACAGAGGAAAGAACCCCAAGGAATACCAGCATTAGGGAAAAGGAATTAGGGAAAAGGAAGAAATAAGAGTGAGGGAATCTGAATATTATTATGACATTCTGAATGCCAAGGCAAAAAGCAAGTGAATAGAGAAGTGTGTCAAACACCTTTTATTCTTCTAGCTGTCAAAATTTACAAAGACCTTTCATGCTACTGTAAAAACTGATGTTTTTAATTTCCCAAAAGCTCACAAAATCAAATAACTCTAAATACACTGAATTCCAAAGATAAACTAACCTTTTTTGGAGTATCACAGGTGAGTGATCACTCACACCTAAGGGTTTAGTGTGGGGGGATCATAGGCAGAAGCAATAGTAAGCTTGTCATAGGGAAAGGCAGACTTTGAGGATATGCGGAAGATGGCCAAGCTGGATTAGAACAAAAAGCAGTACAGAGGTTTCTCAAAAGATTAAAACATGGATCCGCGATACAACTGCCAGCAGTTCCACTCCTAGGTAGAATCTACTCAGAGAATGCAAAAATACTAATTCAAAGGGACAGATGCACTTTTATGTTCATTGTGGCATTATTTACAGTAGGCCAAGCTATGAAAACAATCTTAAGTGCCCAAATACAGATGAGTGATCAGGAAGACGTGGTATATACTATATACAATGGAATATGACTCAGCTATCAAAAAGATAAACTCTTGCCATTTGCAGCAATATAAATGGAGCTGGAGAGGATTATGCATATATATATATGTATGTATGTATATATATATATATGCAAGTATACATACATATA
>NW_004567122.1:9773538-9790488 GCF_000260355.1 Condylura cristata
GTTTTGCGACAGTGAAATCTTCTAAATCAGAAGAGTTTTTTTCTTGACTTCAGAAAATGATAGATGAAGATTTGCCCAACCCCTTATACAAACACTTAGTATGTCAATTTAAGGGTGTAACACTGGAATATATCTAATTAATTTCATGTATATCCTGGTTCATTTTAAGCACTAATTGTTTTTAGGAATGTGGAATATTCTCAGGACCACAAACACATTGTCTTCTATAATAAGTATACTAGTGACTATTCTAGTTTGCTTGTCTATTCAAAATTATTTAGTTCAATCCCATGAGTTCAATCCCATGAGTTCAATCCCAGACAGGGAGGTGACCCACATGGCACAGCAGAGTCATTTGAGAAATAGAAGCAAAAGAAAAAAAATAACATCAACAGCCCAAATGACTCAAATAACTCTCCTGTCTCTCCCGCTGCTCCTCTCAGCACTGTACTTTGTCCATCTGCCTTTTCTACTCCCACTCTGTCTCTGGTGAATCCTCCTACCGCCCCTGCACCTCTGACCTGTACCCCGGTTCTGTATGCATAAATAAGTAGATCTTTTTTTTAAAATGTTTGCGGTCACCACACCAAGAAGAAAAAAAATCTCCTTTGCCTGAATCCAGCATCCCCAATTCCTTAGGTATAAGTCAGGTTAAAAATACACTAGTTACATTAAAAATACATTAGTTAATGTGGTGGTATGTACACTGGATGTACTCCTTGAAAGCACATTCCAAATTGTCTTCCTAACTGAGTATTACTTTCAATGAGAAAAATTTGTCTTCACCACACCTGGAAACTGAATATACGGTAAGACTATACTTGTCATGGGTGTTTCAATTTCGGATGAGAGTCTTCTCTTTATGTTCTTTCAAAAGAGAGAAAACCAACAGAGCTGGAGAGCATCACACTCTAAATGAACTTCACTGGGGAATGGTGGGTAGGTTAGATATTCCAGAATCCCCTTGCATAACATTTTTAAAGCTAGTAAAATTTCATAAAGCCTCGGAACCTATTTTGGTTTTCGTTTATGGAATTCTTATTAAAACAATCCATCTGATTATCATCTATGCACTTAGTCAAAATAAAAGCTTTCTGGGACTAGATGTGACACAGTCACTTCTGAGCTCTCAATTTTTCCAACTGTTGTGCCAAAGTATTTTTAAAACGGTACCTGAACTGAGCATTGCTTAATATGCCCCTGAGCCCCTACTTGGTAAAAGATAAGTTAATGTATTCATGGCTATCCTGTGAATTCTGTTTCTAGTTCAATTTAATATGGACATTTTAAATTTGCATAATTTTAACAAGAGAATAATGTTAAAACTTGAGGGGTTTTGGTTTTACAAATGAAAACAAAATAAATGAAGTGAGGAGACATTATTCAAATAGCTTTTCCAATGTTGAGAAATAACACTTAAGCCACCAATTCATGTTTGAGAAAATTCTGTTACTTGATTTTTGCAGAGACAATATTTAAAACTTTTTTTTTTTCAAATTAGAATAGCAGGCTATTGTAAATGTATGGTGTAATCCAATTTTGTAACTTTTTATTTTTTCTTCATTAGACCCAATTTGTGCTGTCTGAACAAATAACTGCCAAATAATTCTCCTGCTAAAGACAGTGCTGAAAATGTCTAGCAAGTTACCCTGCTTTTCTTACTACCTTGAAATGAGATTAGTTTGATTCATAAATGGTAGGTTAAATGATTTTACTTAATGTTTGCTGCTCCTCAAAACAGTCTATCTCAATCAAAGATCAAGTTATTGAGTTTTCTCAAGAGTAGATATGAGACGAAAGCAATGTCATTAACAAAAATAATGTTCAGTTATAAACAACTAAAATGAGTGATAGCCAAGGTGAGGTTTTCCATAACTGGTGAATGAGAGCTGGAAGTAAGGGGAAAGGAGCAATAAACAGCATTATGAACACATACGATGTGGCAGACACTTTTTTGTATGAGATTTATGTGTATTCGCTCAACTTCACAACTGCCCTGTGAGGTAGACAGAATTATTATCATCACCATTTCAATGATGAAGAAACAGAGGCAAATCATGTGGCTGGTAAGTGGTAAAGGTGAGTTTAGGTCCCAGACAGTCTGGCTCAGGACTTCTCAGCATAATCACCACTCTAAATTACTACCATTCAAATTACTAGCATTCAAAAATAGGAGACTGCTCCCAAATAAAAGAAATAGAAGCAAAAGAAAAAAAAAATCAACAACCCAAATGACTCAAATAAATCGCTAATCAGTATCATGATGGCATTTTAATCTTATTTGACTTATAGTCAGAAATGAGTAACTAAAATAAAGATGACTAAAGGAAAATTATCAAATTTAAATCAAGATGAAACACAATATACTTTTACTGTGATAATTTTTCTCATCAAGTATTTATTATCCTGACATTATTGTGTTGGTGGGGGAGTATGGAAGTGGAGGAATTCACAAGTCACATTAATTTTGTATTTCTTATTGAAGTAGTGGTTTACATTTTCTGTGGTTCAGAGGAAGAGCATCACATCTCCTCAGAGGTATGTTATCATTTCAAACCAATCACCAGAGTGCTCAGAGTCCTCCCTCATAGTCCATGGTGTCCTCTTCCAACTCCTCTCATCCTCTATCCCCTCCAGTAGCCTGGTTTTACAGATTTCTAGGGTTTGTTTTCCTTTGACCATTTATTTTGTTTCTCTGTGTTTCACATATGAATGAAACTACCTGAAATTTATCTTTCTCCCTCTGGGTTATTTCACTTAGCATAATCTCCTCCTTTCCATCCAAATTGTTGCAAATGACAAGATTCATCCTTTCTGATGACTTAGTAGAATTCCATTGTGTGTATATATACCACATCTTATTAATCCACTCATCTGTCCTTGGGCTCTTAGGGTGTTTCCATACATGATTATTGAAAATAATCCTGCAATGAACAAAGAAGTAGTAAGACACTTTGAATTAATGTTTTTGTATTCAGGTAGATACCTAGGAGTGGAATTTCTGGATTATATAGAAGATTTTCTCTAATGACAGATCTGCTGCATTTAGTTTAACACAATCTCTCTGAAAATTTCTGTTTTGTGTCCAAACATGTCAGTCTTTTTTGATTTTGATAGAGCAGCTAGCCAGCTGTCTTCCAGTAATTCATTGCCATCTATCACATTTTATTCAAGTGCTTCCACTTTGGTAGTGACCTATAGTTCCATGGACTCGGCCTCTTAACAGAAATTTCAGTAACTTACACTCCTCTGGTTTCAGCCATTCCCTGGCTTGCAGCCTCTGCAAGACCCTTTCCTGTGAATCTGTGACAGGGTGGTCCCTAGGAAAAGGGGAAGTTCCAGGTTCCCTGTCCCACCCAGAAGGAGGGTGGAGCTGAGCAGAGAAAAAGGAGAGAAGGAATGAGAAGAAGAGAATGAAGTAGGATGGAGAAGGAGGAGACCTAAGGAAGCCATATGGAGCAGCAAGCATGTGATGAAGAAATCGGGCTTGTTTCCTGACCCTGGACTGGTGAAAGCAGATGTGGGTGAGATACCTGTAGGGAGGTGACTATGGCAGTGTTTATACTGATTTTGCTTTTGCTTTTTTGCTCTCAGATTTGTCTGGCCATTTCTGACCCTTTTCCATGGGTCCCGGCCAAAAGATGCTTTAGTCTTGTGCAGGGCTTTCAGGCCTTGCTTTGGGCCAATCTCTTTTGGGTTGACTTTGCCCACGAGGGGATGGACAACTTCAGGTGTTTGATTTAGAAGTTCTATTCTTTGTGTTCCGTATTGTATATTCACTGTATTAAAGTCCCTTTTTATTAAAGTTTTATATGTTTTGTCTTGTTGTGGTGGATGGCAGAACCCACTTAGAGCAGGCAGGTTTTGGGGCTTCAGGAGTGCCCCTCTCTCCCCCTGTCCTCTAACAGATTTGCTGCCCTGTAACAGGTTTGGCACCCAACGTTGTAGGATTAGAGCCATCCGTGGTTAGTCAGCCTATGGTTAGGCTTCCCCATGGCACTGACTACCTTAAACTACATTTGTCTAAGCTTTGATGAAGGAAGTGCTGAAGAGCTTGAAGCATCTCTCGATGTTTTCAATTATTGAACAGGTCTCTCTTTACTTTTGTGCTATGACTGGTGGAAACAGTATATTAGCTTCTTTCCAGAGAGTAGCTTCTTATATGGATACTAGAGCTACAACTGCCATTTGGAGAAACCTTTAGCCTTCAGGTGATTTGTTGAAAAATGGAATATTTTCTTTATGAGAGGGTCTCTCACATCATGGGTAGAAAAAAATTTTCCCCTAAAGCCACCTTTCATGTGCTTGTGTTCAACTCACATACCATCTCTTCTGTAAGTCAGAACTCTGCCAGGAACCCCATAAGAAAATTATTCTGTTCATCTGCTCTCCCCTCTACTCTATCTTAAGAAATTAATTTTCTATGGTCCCAAACTTCTCTCCCCTGTCTCCAACCATACCAACAAATGTTTTCTCTCCTTTCTCACCTTCCATTTGCTTCATGGGGACACTGTCTGTGTTCCCTCACAGGCCACAGGGGGCAGGAGTGAGGAGTGTTTTATGATTGATATAAGGGCAATCCCTTTTTTTTCCCCAAAAAAACTGGATGAAGTTTAGGTTATTTTTAAGGCAAAAAAGCTCTCAGAGTTTTTCTTAGTCTTCTGCTCCTATGATACTCTAAGTCTGTTATGTGTATTATTTCACATAAAGATAATCTAGTATAAAATTCTAACATGAAGAAACAGTATTTCAATTATATGATTATGAAATTTGGAGCTTCTTTAACTTTCTCTGAAATATAAAAAGCTAATATGATTTTCTAAATGTCAAACACCAAAAATCTGTTATGTATGGAAGAATAATGTGAAAAAATGTAAAGACTGGGTAAGTTTGGGTCTCATACAGAACACAGGAAAGGAGAAAGAGACGCAACTGCAACTTTTTCATTGGGAAAAATTCTATATGCCTATTTTCATTTTAATTTCTAGATTAGAAAATATTCTGGCAACAAGATTTTCCTCTGAATTTATAATCCAATTTGTCTTCCTGAAACATTTGTCTCTTTCTAAAATCAATTTAAAGTCTAAGGAACATTTGAACCCAAGAAAATTATAAATTTGGGGTAGAATTTTCCTTTTTACATGATGAATTATTCCATTTTGAGGAGCTGCTTTTTATTTAAAAGATAATGTACCCAAGAAGTTGAATAATCTGTAATTTTAGATAATCAGTTTCTTTCACATACCTATAATTAGACCTATTGTCCATTAAACTGCCACAAATTTTAAATCTCTTTTCATTGTCATTCCCCCATCATCTTAACCCTCTTTAGTAGTTTCTTATCAGGGCTAAGGAATACATTAGGTCAAGACTACTTTTATTATTTAGCTTTATGATTTGGAAATATCTATATCTACTAGATTATTTTCCACCCATGAGAAGTCCCTATGGAGACAGTGACCATGTAAATACCAGAGGACTAATTATGACATGATATCTGGAGGCCCTCATTGTCAGCTCTTGCCCTGTCTTATGAAAAATTTTCTAGGCTAAAACTTTCTCTACTTTGTGAATATAGCTTTATTTTTTCTTGTAGAAAGTTACCACATAAGAAGCTGAGTTCATGTCTTTGGTTGTATATTTAACTTTTCCTCTGAGGCAGGGATTTGGGTCTTCTGGTTGGATCCCTTCAAACTGATTATGATGCAATTAAAACAGCAGAAGTAACAACAAAAATGAAATTGGTGGTTAGGTAATTATACATTCCTTGACTGTAGGTGGAAAAATGATTGTGAAGGTATCCACCTTGTACATGTTTTGTAAAAATGTACATTATAAAATCATGTGTCATTACCTACCTCCAGAAAGTAGCATCGACTCTATTGAAACCATTTGTTGGTATTAAATAGACTTAATGTTTATATTTTATTTCTTTCGTGCTTCCCTCCCCTTCTAAGACAGAACTGCTTTGCTTTCCTCACAATGAAAATGAAATATTATTTTTTGACTCTACCAACAGGCAGTACAAATTCAGAGACAAAGTATAAAGAAAGAATTGTTGGGTCAAACCTGCATAGGGTCATAGGACTAATACAAAGTACTGTGTATTAGTTTATGAGGATAGGCCTGCCATCAACCATCAGAGGGCTTCAACTGCCTCCTCTATGAAATGACTAAGTGGACTAAATTATACATTCTTGCAGTGATAAAATTCAGTTATTATTTCATTCTCATGAATCACTCTAAGATTAAAAAATGAAAGTTCAATAGTGGAACTTTAATTATCAAAAATGAATTAACCAACAAGACATTTTATGTTTTCAATAAAATGTAAACTAAGTCTCTGTCTTGAACTAGCTTATATTAAAGAAAAAGGAAATAAAATAGACAAGCACAATGTTAAAGAAGACATTCTATATCTCTTGGGTTTTTTTTTTTAATTCAATTAATTTATTAATACCACTTAGCCAGATCTTGTGCAGGGAGCAAAGGATTAAAAAATGAAACACAATTTCTCTGACTTTGAGTCTGCAGTCTACCAACGGGAACTTAATGTTATTACAATTGGGAACTGGATGTGCTTACAAACACTGACCGTTCTCAAAGATGAACACTTGAAAATGAATGAATACCTGATTCAGAATTACTGTTCTTTAGGAAAAAAAAAAAGAGCAGCAGCAAGTCTGATATGAGCTGGAGAGCTTGAGAAACCAAATAACCATGCCCTAACACCTGGAAATAGTGTGTGTGCACGTGAGTGTGTTTGGGTCTGTATGCTTATACTTCACTTTGCTCATTTTATAAAACAAATATTTTTATTACAACAGTTTTAGGTTCTAAAATTTAAGAGGAAGATACAGTAATCTCCCATTTATTCTTGTCCTCAAACATAGTCCCCCATTACTAACACTCCCTCAGAGTATACTTATTACAACTGAGGAACCTACATGGAGAAATCACTGTCACCCAAGTTCATTCTTTATGTTGTACATACTATGGTTTTAGACAAGATCAAGTGACAAGTGTCCACCAATATGTCATAACACAGAATATTTTCACTAACCCAACAGTTCTCTGTTCTGCCTCCCCTTATTTTTTTTTTTATTGTCTCCATTGTTTTGCCTTTTTTTCAGAAGTACATTTAGTTGGAATGATACAGTATATAACCTTTTCAGTTTGACTTCTCTTACCTAGCGCTGTGTACTCAGGGTTTTTCCATGTCTTTTTATGGAATTACAGCTCATTTCATTTTAGCAAGTTTATTTATCCATTCACTTACCAAAGTTGCTTCCAAGTTTGGTAATTATGATTACGCTACAATCATCTTCCATATTCTGGTTTTTGTGTAGACAAGAGATTTCATGTCACTTGAGCAAATGCCAAGGAATGTGACTGCTGGATTATTTGGTAAGTACTAAGTTGGGCTGTCTAAGAAACTGTCAGACTGTCTTCCCAAGTGGGCGGAACATTCTGCATCCTCAGCATTTGCAGCTGTCACTGCTCCAGATTTTGACCTTTCTAGTAGGTGTTGTCTTGCTGTTTCAGTTTGCATTTCTCTTCACATTTAGTAGGAACACCTTCTTAGATGTTTGCTTGCCATCTTGTAGATAGTCTTTGGTGAGGATCTGTTCAGATCCTTGGTTCATTTTTTATTGAATTACTCATTTTCTTTTTTTAAAAATAGATTTATTTTTTTTATGCTTATAAGAACAGGGGGAGCCAGAGGTGTGAAGACAGAGTGGGGAGCAGAACAGGAACAGACAGATGGACTGAAATACACTGCCGAGGGGAGCAGTGGGTGGGTCAGGAGAGGTCTGCCACACCATGAGTCACCTTTGTGCTGCAGTGGCTGTGGACGGCTTCAGAGTGCCCAATGAACCACCAGGGAGGGCTGGAATTAATCATTTTCTTAAAGTTGAGTTTCAGGAATTATTTGTAAATTTGTGATACATCCTTTTAAGATGTATCACAAATATTTTCTCTGTAGCATGTCTTCATTCTTTTGACATCTTCTATTGCAGGAGTTGTTACTTATAACGAAGTCCAGCTCATCAATTATTTCTTCCAAGGGTTGTGCCTTTAGTATATTTAAAATATCCCTGACATATCAGTCACCTATACTTTCTCCTTTGTCATCTTCCAGGTGTTATATTGTTTTGCTTTCTACATGTAGGTCTATAATCTATTGGAGTAAACTTTTGTGGAGGGTGGGTTGTCTGTCCACATTCTTTTTCTCCTTGTTTATATCCAATTGGTCAAGCACCCTTTCATCAGTGAATAGCCTATCCTTGTTCCATTGTATTGCCTTTGTTCCTTTGTCAACAATCAATTGATTTTATTTATATAAGTTTATTTCTGTACTCTTGATTCTAATCCACTGACCCATTTTTCTATTCTTCTGCCAATATATTATATCTTGATAACTGTACCTTTATGGGAAGTCTTAAGTTGAGTAATGTGAGTCCTAAAATCTTCTTTCCTATGTCTTTCTTGTTGGAATGTCTCCATGTGTGCCTATTCTTTTATCCAGTCTGCCCGTATGATATCTGACCATTTCATCTGTCATTCCAGCTTTTTAAAAATTTAATAAATGTTTTGAAATTTACATGTTATCCTCTTTTTTTTTTTTTTCATTTACCGGTGGCAGGCAAGCGTAGTCTTTAAATAAATATTCCACACTCTCATCAGACAGAAGTATCACTGAAAGTCAGGGAAATTGAGAAATCTCCCCCAATAACAGCCTGAAGTTCCAGGTGTCCAGGGACCACAAGTCATACTTCTCCTCCATTCCACAACACTCTACCCTTCTTTCTCCCTGTTCTTAAATGCAATTTTTTCCTTTCAGACAACTCTTGAATTAGTTAATTCCTACTCTAAAAGACTAAACTCAAATCCATTTCTCCTACTTCCAGCATCTGCTATCTCCCTACACTGTGCTGCAGCCCATTCATTTCTTTCATATTTCACTTGCCATACAGAATTGTTGTAATAGGTTTGTGAGTCTTATAATAACAAGGACATTTTATTATTTTTTTATAGCCCTTATCAATGACCCCAGTGGCTATTACACAATAGGTGCTCAATACTATGTGTATCCTGAATGTCTGAGTTAAAATACAGTCACTGAATATTAACTACATCTGGGTGATCTCTTAATGTTTAATGGTCATCCAGATTATTCCTGGTAATAAAATGTTAAAAAAGTAGCTTGTGTTTCCAATGACAAAGCTGGAGTCTTAGCATAATCTGTCCTGTTTCTTCCCAGCAAGCACATGTAGGACTGTGCTTTGTTGTTGTTGGTTTTCTTTCCCTCTTTTTTTGTTTATGTCTTATCAGTTTATTTTTAATTATGAGTAGCATGGAAAAACTAATAATTATCAGTTACAAAGCAGAGACCAGCAAGACACAGTGTTTGTTCTCACCACCTATTATATGGCCTGGGCTCTTACCTGGGCACTTTGGTCCTGCGCTTTCATTCGCTTCTCAGATGGCCCTCAGGGAGGTCGAATATTTTAAGGTTTAAAACAAAGGCACGAAGCACAATTGTGATACTCAGTGTGAATGCTGTTTCTCATTTCAACAAAGTGTGACCAATGGCAGTCGTGTTTTACAAACATGGAGTTATCGCAAACAAGGCAGCGATTCTTTCCTCTTGCCTGGTTGCAATTACCATGAAATAAGACTTCTCATAAAGTCATTTTACTTTGAATTTTACTCATTTATGAGAATGAAAATTATTAATGTTTAAATGGCACAGAAATGATGAGGTTGAAAGAAGAGCAGAAACAGACATGGAGAAAAATGAAAGAGATTGTTATTTGCTTTAGGGAAATTGCTTTAGGGAAAATAACAAGTCAGTCACGTAGCACAGTGCCTGACATTCTTCAAGCCTTAGATTTGAAATTCTAGAGAGGGAGTGATATATAGCTACAAATGGGCACACACAGAGGGGAATGTGATATTTTAGAGGAACTGATGGTCAGTTTACCTGCCTCTTTACTTATCACTGAAAATCTTCAACAGTATGATAACTGAAATTAATAAACAATTGCTCTATGACTACAACCATTTAATTTATGAATTAACTTAGTATTTTGGAGACTTTCTGTATTGAAATATCTGTGACTTAAAAATTTTTCAGTTTTGGCCCTCCCTGGTGGCACAGCGGGTTAGGACACTGCACTGCAAGCTGGCCACAGACGCTTCTGTGGGAGTTCAACTCCTGGCCCCGGAGGTGACCCGCACGGCGTGGCAGACTTCTCCTGAGCTGCTCACTGCTCCCCTCAGCAATGTACTTCATCAGTCAGCCTGTTCTGCTCCCCACTCTGTCTCTGGTGAATCCTCTCACCTCACCTACACCTCTGGCTTGTACCCCAGCTTTGTATGCATAAATAAATAAATCTTTAAAAAAATTTTTTTTCCCCACATTATGACACAGTTGTAGGTAGAAAAAAGATCAACAGTGGAATATAGTTATTATCTGTAAGCTGAAACATCAGCCTTTCAGTAGATCTTGAATTGTGAAGTCATTGCCATTCCTTGGTATATTTATATCTATATTAATGATCTCTTTGTTTTTATATTTCAATTATATGAAGCCTTAGAGATTTCCCCACAGAAATAGAAATTCTTTTAATGAATTTTGTTTGCAAAGAACTGCAAAATAGGGGAGGGATGAACACAAGGGAATATGGTGATGGTTCACATGTGATACAGTGGCAGGGGAACTATGGGAACTATAGTGATGTAAAAAAAATTAATTAAAAATGAATTATGAAAATTAATGTTAAGACTCTGAAGGTAAATTTCTCCAGCAGATGGGAGAATATTAAGGCTATTAAACCTAATCCATAAATCATAATCTAGTGTAATTAGACTTTAATGTTCTCTTTAATTGAAAGTGTCCAGGGCTTTCAGATAAGTTGTTTTGGTACAATCACTACGGAGCAAACATGACTGTCGCTATGGCAAACTTATTCCTTAACTGTGTGTTTTCCTTCTTCAGAGGAACCTATTTTCTTCTTCTAAGTCATAGAGGTATCATATTCCAATTAAGGTAAACCAACAATTTAATCTACAGAACACATAAGATAACATTTTCTCCATCAGTTGCAATCAATTCAAGATTATACTCCCAAGAATTTCAGTCAACACAATTATGTCTCATTATTATAAAAGAAGTTAGAAGATAATGAAACAATACCTTCAAATACTAAGAGAATTTGATAGTAACCTAGGATACTGCTCAATAAATCATCACATGAATATTATGATAAAATGAACTCAATGTCACCAATGTATTCTTAGGCCTTCAGATTATTAAATGAAGTATAAATATATTGAAATACTAAAGTCTAACATTAGTCAAGGGAACCTTTTATACATTTAGCTATGTGGCTTTCCAGTGTTTTGTTTCCAAACTCCTTTTAATTGCTAAAAGTTACTAAGGACCTCATATCAATAATTAACATAATGAGGTAACCAAGAAATATTTAAAATATTAATTTATTTAAAATCAGAAGCCTATCACATAAAATAGAAATACTGATTTTGTGAGAACGCCTGCATTTTTCAAAATTAAAAAGCATTTATTGAGAAAGTAGCATTGCTCTCGCTGTTTTCAATCTCCTAATGTCTCAATTATTTAATTGAATTTTTTACATATCTGCCTCCACCTTCAATCTCTTGTACTATCATATACTATATGACCTCTGACAAATGTTAGAACACATTCATGAAAGAACAGGGGTAACAAGGCAATTAGCATCTTAGTATTATTTTAAAAATGTTTTGCAGTATGGTACTGGCATAAAAATAAACATATAAACTAATGGAATGGTCAAGATCCCAGAAACAAACCTAAGCATATATAGTCAAGCAATATTCAAAAATAAAGCCAAGAATTCTCCAGGGGGACAGGGCAGTCTCTTCAGTAAATGACACTGGGCATAACTGTCATAATATGCAAGCAACAGAACGAAATTTCACTCCTATCTTGTGCCAATTAATGCAAAATGAATTAAGGAGTTAAAATATAGGACCTGAAACTAAAACTCCTTAGAAGAAAGCACAGGAAAACGACCTTGACACTGATCTGGGCAACAGAAGTGAAAATCAACAAGTGAGACTGCATCAAACTAAAAATTTCCACATAACAACAAAAAAATCAACAAAATGAAAAGGTAACATACAGAGAGAAATATTTGCTCTAATGGGTTGTCAACCAAAATACAGAAGGAACTCATAAATAAACAGCAATAAGCAACTTGATTAAAAGACTGGGACTTTGGGAGGTGATTAGATCATGAGGATAGAGCACCCTGAAGTAAGCTCAGTGTCCTTATAGAAGAGACACCAGAGAGTCCTTTTCCCATGTGACACATCCCTCTATGTTCCAGAAGTGGGATCTCATCAGATCACAACTACAAGCACCTGGATCTTGAATTTCTCAGGCTCTAGAACTGTGACAAAGAAATACTGGTGAAGCCCATCAGCCAATGATACTTGGTACAGCTGCCCATGGGGACTAAGATTCCCAATACCACCAAAGAGTCTTGAGGACGCTCAGGGGTTCAGGCCACAAATGATAATCATGCTTTGATCCTGACATTATATGGTTCATTAGAAAAAGAGCACTACTGTGTGGTTTACATACACAATAGGACTTTTTGATTAAAAGCAGAAGCAGAAGTTACCAGAAGTGAAGGAGAAAGACGGGTGGAAAAATCAGGTAAGAGGAGTTACAAAAATAGTGGTGGTGGGGGGCGGGATGGAAAATGGAATTCTGTTGATGAATTTAAGGTAGTATATACAGATGTTGGTTTAAAAGGCTTTGTATCTGAAACCTCAGTAAGTTTTATAAATAATACAGCGGTGCACCATTTAGAACGAAAATATCCAGAACATAAAAATGTGCAAGTGCAAGAATGACAAAAGATAGACCAAAAAAAAAAAAAATGTATGTATGTCAGCACTAAAACATGTAAGTTTTAAAACAAATGCCTTACAGAAGATAGCGAAGAAAGCAGTATTATGATCGTCTCTAGGAATGTCTTATGCTAAGCTTATAATGGGCCTAATAAAATAACCTCAAAATATAGAGACAAATTTAATAAAACAATTAACCATAGCGAACATTATCCATATATCTAAGTAATTGCTATCTTCTCAGACAAGTAAACAATGATTTTTGCTCTGACCTAGGGTGTGCTAGGAAGCATACACATGCTAAATATTTTGTAAAATGTATTAAGTTAACCTCCATAAAATAGAAGGTTAATTATAAGCTTTCACAGCTTCTGTGCCCAGTGAGATTCCTCCTGGTAAAGATTGAGTCACTGTGGCGGGAAGTCATTTAGCATTCTAGGGTTCTTAATTAACTCTTCTGTGCTGTTACAACTCTTCAGTGCACCATTTAGGAAATACTGTTTGGATGACCAATGTAAACATGATATATTTACTCAAAATGCCAGGCATACCTCTTACAAGGAATAGTCAGGCATTTTTCTGACAAAACATGGAAGGACAGAAATAAAATTTTCTCCCAGTGATCTGATTCAGTGATCAGAGAATAGTATTAAGAAATCATTTGACGACTCAGATTCATTGGGCAGCAGTCTAAATGTTTCACATACATTTCCCCCAGGTAAACCTTGACCATATCCTTATAAGTTTTAACACACTGAAGAAAAGACAATCAAATCAAAAGAAAATACTGCCCATTTAGGAAAGAAAAGTTCAGAAGTAAATTTTCCCCATGTGTCCTCCCCTGTACTAACTAGGAAAGGCTTTCCCCTAGCCAACCAATGTCCTAAGTGGTCCCTGCTACTCTACTAGTGGGAAAGGGAAGGAGCGACTGACTTAGCTTGAATTCCTTGGTGTTTCAGATAATGCTGTGCATGATTTGGTTTCCTGGGTATATTCACCTATCAGAAGATAATTTACTAATCAGCAAATACAAGTCATATTTGCACTGTTTTCTATAATAAGAACAATATCCTTTTAAAAAAATGTCAGCTTACATGAAAACACTTGTCATTTATAATAAAGGAAATCAAAATCACAGTATCACCTCACTCTCCTCAGAATGGCACAGAGCAAAAAACAAACAGTAACATAAATGTTAGTGAAAAAGGCGCAGTTGTACATTGTTGGTGGGAACAGACTGGTCCAGACCCTATGGAAAACAGCAAAACTTCCTCAAAATATTAAAGTAAATATAGCAAATGACTGAGAATTGTACTTAGAATCTCCCTAAAAACTTCGAAAGGGACATGCAACTCTCTTCATTGCAGCATTGTTTCCAATAGCCAGGTTATGGAAATAACCTAAAAGTCCAATGACAGATGAGTGCATTAAGAAGATTTGGGGTGGGCATCTCCCTGGTGGTACATGTGGTTGAAGCGCAGCACTGTGAAGCTCTCCACAGCCACTGCAACACGAGTTCAATCCCCAGCCAGGGAGGTGACCGACATGTCGCAGCAGACCTCTCCTGTCTTGCCGCTGCCCCCCAGCAATGTGTTTTAGTGGATCCCCCTGTTCTGCTCCCCACTCTGTCTCTGGTGAATCCTCTCAACCCCTGCCCCCCTACACCTCTGGCCTATGCCCCAGTTCTTGTGTCCATAAGTAAATTAACATCTTAAAAAAAAAGATATGGTGTACACACACACACACACACATACATAAAGGAATAAAAAGAAGAAAACTCAGCTATATATAAAAAAGAAAACAGATGAACGACCACTGGTGACAGCATAGATGGAACTGAAGGGGATTATGGTAAGTGAAATGTCAGAAGGAGGAGGACAAGCATTAGATGGCTTTACTCAGGTGAAATGTAGAGAAAGAAAATAAAGGAACTGAAAAACTAAACCAAAACAAAGCCTAGAAATATGACAGTAGAACTGAGGTTACTAGAGGTGGAGAAGAGGGAGTGAGGTGAAGGTGGGTGGCAATGGTGTAGGAGAAAGGACTATGGGTGCTTTCCTGGCGGCCAGTCTTACACAGTGTTGTAAAGATTTATTTATGCACACAAGAATTGGGGTTCAGGCCAGAGGTGCAGGGGGTGAGAGGATTCACCAGAGACAGCGGGGAGCAGAACAGGCAGATCAACGAAGTACACTGCTGAGGGGAGCAGCGGGCGGGTCAGGAGAGGTCTGGGGCGCCATGTGGGTCACCTCCCTGGCCAGGGATTGAACTCGCTGTGCAGTGGCTGCGATACCTTCATTATGCCGATACTAACCCCTTGCGCCAGCAGGGAGGGTCCCAGCAGTTTTCCCACAGGTTTGACAACAAATTCATGGGGTCCCCCCACCATGCAATAAGGTGCAGTAAGCACTGCCAGAGCGCCCAGCAGTGTCCAGTGGAGAGACCAGTAACCCAGTGAGCCAATGGCCCGTGAAGGCAGGAATCCGCTAGACAGCAGAGCGCCACGCTCTTGTGCACAGAGACTCTGCCTGAAGTTGACAAAGAATTCCGAGGAGGACGTCTGCCGACAGCCTTGAGGAACGGTCACCCCGCGAGTGGGGCGTCGCGGAAACCTCTCCCCAGCCGGCGAGCACGTCAACGGGGTGCAAAGCTCTGAGCCACCACGTCCAACGAGCGCCCACACACAAACCAGAAAGAGGCTCAGGGGCAGCGAGGACAACCAGGTGAGGACACAGACTCACCTGTAGAAAGCGCCAGAGACAGGGCCGGGCGCGCCTCCCCGGTGACGCGGCCTCACGACAGCCGCAAACCCACGCAGAGCGACGTGGGTTCGCTTTCCCGCTACTGTCGTAAAAGTGTGTAAAAGTCTGCGGCGCTTCCGCGTCTGTGCGTCCAGCCCGGTGGGCTCTACCCCGCGCGACGCGGGGGTGACTGGAATCTTCCCGCCCTGCAGCCTGTGCAGATGCCGGTTTTGCCTTCTTGTCTTCCTTCCCCTGCACTGGGGCTTCCCCATGCTGTTGATCATCCGAAACCGTTTGCTCTTGGCCTCATGGACGATCTCGTGTGTTCTTCTCTTACTGCTTTGGTAACCAGGAGCTGCCGGGGAAGACTGTCACAGGGGCGGCCCGTGGCGGGGTGCGGCTGAGCATGGAGAACCCCCGGGCACATGCAGATAGACTGGTGGGGGTGGGAACTCTGATAAGAAATAAAAGGGACTGCAGGAGCCGCCCCCAGGATTCAGCATTCGGGATTTCAGCTTTTTGGGATCTTCAGGGATTCCGGGGTCGGCAGTGTCTGCTCCCCTCCATGTGCATCTCACAGAGGCTGTTGCAGGCCTCTGGAGGCTTCCCGAAGCCTCCAAAAGGAACCTTCTGAGGCTTCTTTGCAAGTAGCCAGTGACTGAGACTGCTGCAGGTTTTGCTGCTGCTCCAACCTGGCCGGGAAGGCGACACCTTGCCGGGAGTGTGGCCGCTCCTCAGACCTTTCAGCCGCGGCTGCTGCTCTTTTGGGTGTCATGTATCAGGTGCTGCACTGGGGCAGCTCGGCAGCTCCTGTTGTGTCTCCTGCTGTCTTCGTGAGCTGGATCCGGCCTGTGGTCTGGCTGCCACGTGCTGCAGGGCCACAGCGGCCGGAGAAGCCCCTTGGGAGGCTTTGTGT
Source organism: Condylura cristata (assembly GCF_000260355.1). Taxonomy (NCBI): domain Eukaryota; kingdom Metazoa; phylum Chordata; class Mammalia; order Eulipotyphla; family Talpidae; genus Condylura; species Condylura cristata. The sequence continues at coordinate 9,790,123 of NW_004567122.1, forward strand.
TCAGGACGCGGGACACGGCTTCGGTGAGGTTTACGGCCACTTGTGGCTTACATTTCGCCTGGTTTGTGAAATAACAGGCCATTGCTGTTCTTGGAGCCTAAGTATTGTTCTCTGGGCCTTGCAAATTTCTGCAGGTGAAGAACTCAGCCGTGACCAGTAAACTATTTGGCCAGTGCCTTTGGCCCATTTTAGTGCCCCTTGCTGCCCTGTATCACTTTTACGTGTATTATTTTTCTCTTCTTTTTTTTTGTACTTAATTTAGTGTCTTTGTAGCTGAAGTTGAAGCTTAGGGCATCTGCTCTTCTAATATACAGCGTTGTAAATATCTCTATTTCAGCATCATGTTTGTTGATTTTAAATTTAATT
>NW_004567122.1:9790588-9791631 GCF_000260355.1 Condylura cristata
GTGCAAAATATATCTGAAGCAAGGTACATTGTTCAGAGAATAGTGATATTTATGACATTCTTTTCAGTAACAGTTAAAACCATAGCTTTCGAGACTGAGCTGAAGTTGAAGCTTAGGGCATCTGCTCTTCTAATATACAGCGTTGTAAATATCTCTATTTCAGCATCATGTTTGTTGATTTTAAATTTAATTTTATGATCAGAGAAATTCTGCATTCTTTTAGTCCTATGGCATTTATTAAGACTTCCCTTTTCATCCAGTACAGGATTGTTTTGGTTAATGTTACACTTGTGCTTTAAAAGAATATATATTCCCTTAGTTCTGGGGACAGTATTACATAAATTACAATGGTACTAATTGGTTGATAATGTTATTAAATCTTTTATAGTCTTCTTGATTTTTAAATTTACTTATTCTATTAAATACTGAAAGGAGTTTATTAAAATAATCTAACTACAACTATTTAAAATAATACACAATTACATATTTCTTAATAAATACAGGTATGAAATCATTGTTATGTACCTGAAGCTAATATAATGTATGTTATTCTAAAGTCAATAAAAAAACAAAGTTAAATATAAATTATTTTTGTCAACAGATTTTTTTTCAGACCAGCATCAAGAAATGGAAAATGGTTTCAAGGTCTTACAAAGTGTTAAGGTAAGGTGGCATTTCCAGAACAATCTCATGCTATAAACACTTCTTAATGTGGAACACCACTGGATTCTATCTCCCTTACATCTCAAGAACAAAATCTGCCTATTAGTTTACTTACTAACATTTTATTTTCAGTTGAAGCTTTGTGTCTGGTGCTGATTTGGGACAAATACATTCTTTAAGATAATCATTGGCTCAAAAGACAGTACTTCCAGTAGTTTGCAAAAGATGATTTCTTAAGTATTTGACTAATTATTTTAGCTGGATGCTGTAAGTGGAATGGGAGCTGAATAGAGTTGAAGTGGCAGGGAGAGAGAGAGCAGAGCTCTCCTAGCTGCTTAGTTGAAGGAAGGAACTGAAAAACTAAACCAAAACAAAGCCTA
>NW_004567122.1:9791924-9811440 GCF_000260355.1 Condylura cristata
GTCACCTCCGGGGCAGGCGGGGATCAAACTCATGCGGAAGTGGCTTAAGCTTCTTAGTGCTGTGCTTTAACCCGCTGCGCCACCAGGGAGGGCCTGAATCTGATATTTTATGACATGGAAAAGATTATTTTTCTTCAAAAGTTTGATTAGAATTGGTGGTTTGTAAGTGCTACAGTAGATTTTTCCTGGAGAAATAAGAAAATCTTCAATTCTATGAGAGGATATGCTATAATTAGTAAATAGAAGCAGTGATAATAAAAAACTAAAAGCCACAATTTACATTTAAAAACACAAATTCAACTGAAATGAAAATACAATAAAACTACATTGTGTAAAAAGAAACTTGATAAATATGGCTGCAAAAAACACTGAAGAAGACAAAAACTATAAAGTATAAATGAGAATATGGAAACAAGTTAACTCATCAGTGAAAAACATCAGTGTAAAATGTTTATAGGAAGCAACTTATACCTGATGAATCTTTTCTAATAGAATACCAGTGTTGAAATAAATTTTTATCTAACTATGTACATTTATAAAACAAAATGTCAGATTACCTTTAGGATTAAAACAAAAATGTTGAAAGGCAAAACACCTTCTGTACGTGCAAAATATATCTGAAGCAAGGTACATTGTTCAGAGAATAGTGATATTTATGACATTATTTTCAGTAACAGTTAAAACCATAGCTTTCGAGACAGATTTTGTTAAACCTGTAAACACTGACACCAATTTACAAATGTTCTAAAAGTTCTGTCAAAGGGTCTTGCATCCCTTGCTTCAAAATTCCTTCCATGGCCAGGATGACTATATTATATGTAACCTTCCTTTGTAAATATTCACTTGGCAAAGATGTTTTTTTCAAGTCAAACATACCTGAGAAAAATCTAGGTGACTTGATGCTGGTGGGACTCGGTAAGTTCCCAGATGCCACCAGCACTTGAATTCAGTTTGGAGAGTATGTTTTCTGCCTCTCCTATCTCTTTTCAACTTCACTAGGGAAAAATGTGAAATAATTACATTTTCTGTGAAATTAAAATCATATGGGTACAAAGAACCACATTCTCAAATTCAGGGCAACAAGTAACCTGATGTAAACTGTTGTGGTAAGATATGTCGAGAATGGAAAGGTGATGACAAAAATGTGTAAATAGAAGTGTCTTAAATTTATGAAACTAGAAAGATGTTAGTGGATATCATATACAGTTACTCTTTAATGCTTTTGTTGAAGATGGAATCCAGGGCTCTGTCTTCAGTTCAGTACTTTTCCCACAAAGTTAAGCACTAATGAGACATTTGTTTAAAAAGACATTTGTCTTTGTACCATCCAATGGATCACCCCCCTTACAGTGATTACATAGCTCAGATCCCGGGCACCAGGCATGAAATAAAACCATGTCAGCCCATCAAAGAAAGTACACTTAATGTTTCTAAACTTTCTGTGCCAATTCCCTCATAATAAAATAAAACTGTTCTTTGAAAGTTCTTTTAAAAAGCAGAATACTTAAAAAAAAAAAAAAAGATACACCACCCTATGGAAACACTGACTTGCAGAAAGAAGGAAGCAAAATGTATTCTTGAAATTTGCTGTCTCTCCATGAAGACAGAAAATTGTGCAGAGGTCTTTTTTTTTTTTTTTTTACAAAGGGGAACATACAAAAAACAAACAAAAAAAAAATCAAAAAAACAAAGGGGAACATGCAAAATGGCCTAACGTTTTGCCCAAGTTTAACTTTGATAAGAGAAAATAGAACATGCTCTGTTCAGTCCAGTTATCCTTTCACAATATAGGCTAACCCATTTGTTTACTAGTGCTACTAATACTCTTAAGTGTGTGACCTTAATTACATTCTGTACTTAGTGTTTGTTTTTCCTACGGCTCATAAGTAATTACTTTTCCAAGTGTAAAAAATGTTATGTTTAACTTTGTGTTCCTCTTCCATCACCAAAGGGTCTGATTTTGATTAGTTAATTTCTCTGTGTTCCATGTAGGAGGAAAATCGCACCCATATTTTAAGGGCTCTGTAGCTTTGGTGAAAAATGTGCTTCCTGGCAACTCTTCAGAGTAGCAACTGGGAGATCCTGCAAGTCCACCGAGTGAAGTTGAGGAGCTGGGGGTCATTTGGCCCAGGTGGGTCACTCACTTTCTTGGTAATGGGCTTGCTTGATAGTGATTTATCAATTCCCAGTGGAATAGTTGGTCTTCGGAAATCTAAACTTCTGAGATTCAAGACAGTGATGAAAGTCAAATGGTGAGTTGGCAGGCTTCTTTGCTTTTCAGTTTGGAGTATGGTGTTTTGTGATAAGAACTCACTAATAAGAAACTTTTACCACAGTTGGCTTCAAAGAAGGACCTAAGATGGAGAGATGTGAGTCCCAGCACCTCAGTTAGTGTCACTGGGGATTCCCTGAGTGTCTGTGCTATGAGGCAGTTCTGAGAAACCCAGAGTACTATTTATTTTACTTCCATAATTTATAAAAGTTGGCCTCCAGTTTTATGAGAAGCCATAAAAAATTTCCACAATCACTTTTAAATATGATAAAATGAAACCTGAACCAAAGAATCTGGTATCTGACTCAGGAAATTCTTGATGTTATGCATGTTCCTACTGAAGTCTGGAATAAGGAACAGTCTGTCCTTTGTGGAGGCTGAATCTCCTTTAAGGAGGTACACTATACAGATTAGGAATGGAGGCAGTTACGAAAAAATAGTAGTATATACTTCTACTGGCCCATTCCCCCCAAAATAAGCATTCATTTTGCGTTATAGCTAGCCCACTTCTCAGACTCTTGAGTAGAATCTGGCCCCACTGGTTGGAAGGAGATTAACAAATACTCATGGGTCAGTAAAGAGGCAGAGGTTGAACAGCAACACATATTATCCTAGGAAAGTTCACACAAAGACCACTGGTGTAAAATCTCTTAAAAACACTTATATGGAAGCTGAAATCTTTTGCACCTAATTCATGCCAAGGTCATTTAATTTGGAGGAACAAATATTTTCATTTGTGTCATCATTCCCACCTCCCAAGAACATGGGCTCTCAACCTTATTTTCCCTAGACCTTCAAGGAAGCCACTGTCTGTAAGCCAAACTGTCCTGTACCTTAAAAACTGCCCATGTGTTTCTGATCTCATCCTTTGAATTTGATCCTGAAATTGGATGTCTCTAGAGTAATTCAACATAATTTGCTGAGCATGTATTGATCAAAATAAATACTTGGGATAATAATGAGGTAATAAATACAGTATCTGCCCTCAAGGACATCTGAATCTAACACAAGACAGTCATTTTGTGTTATCCAGTGACAGTTGTTAGTTGTGGAGCTTCCAACTTGTTTTTGCGCCATGCAGTGCTCATCACCATGTGTTGGGTTTCATCTATAAGCCTGGTTCTTGATAATGACAGCTCAGAAAATGGGTCAAAAAGCCCATGTGTGGGGAGCAGGAACAACTATTTATTGTGAGGTAGTATGAGACACACAGGTAGCAACAGTACGAACAATGGCATTGTCCAGCAGAGACAGTCCCCTGCACTCCAGCTGCAGCAGTGGCCCCGTGTCCGGTCTGTGGCCAGTGGGACACTGAGACCCACTGAGATTGCATGAGAGACCTGTGAAAGCCCCCCCTTGCCTCCCAAGAGCCCAACTAGCCTATATGATTTATAGACAAAGCCAGCACAAAGCCAAGTTTAGGCCTAGTTTACAAAGTATGTTCAGGTGAACAATCTATCAAGGTTACATTATTATTTACTGTTCTCCCCATATGTGTGCTACAACACAAGGCTGCATGTCACCTATTGGGATACCTGTGCTGAAAGGTCACGTCAAAAACAGTCCATGAGACTTTTCCTACAGCCCCTCCAATGGGCAAGAGGTTTCCAAAGGGATTCTAGATGAGAGGCTGTTTAAGGAGACTAAGAACAACAGTCAGGGAGCTTGGCTGAGGTATGGAGGTGAGAAGTCAGCAGTCACAGTGGAAGAGGGAGGGCTGTAGGAAGGGCTGCGGTGGGTGACGGCTGGTCCTGCAGAGCGCTATTCACTGCCTGTGGTCTGTGTCTGCTGGCGCGGTGTCTGCCCGCCCACAGAGCCACAGCCGCCGCAGTGATCCTGTCGTGCTAGAAGTGTGAGGAGGATATCTATCGGTGGTTTCTTCTGGAGGCCAAACAGTGAGGTCAAACTCACTCTTGAATATGAAGTATGAAATTTGATTAAATGAAGGAACACTATGACATGTTTGTAATCCCAAGTTAGACACTAGACATTAAAATGAACCTTTGTAAGGTATATTGTGTAATGAATGAACCATTTAATGGAGAGCTTTTGTGTTCTTGATATCTTCAACTACATACTCTTGTGGTAGATTTATATGAGGAATCTAATAATTCTGTACTTTGTAAAAGTGACTGTTGCCATGGAACTCTTCAGGAAGTTATCTTACCAGTTTTCTCTAGCACCTTCTGCTGATGTTAGCTATAATAAATGCTCCATTTAATAAAGCAGCATAGGCAGCTTTATTTCCATTCTGTAGTCAAAATTTGCTGAAAGGGACTATGTTGCTTTATGTTCATTACAAAGACCTAAAATGATCTTTTGTATCCCAAAAGAATTAATTTATGAATATGCTAACATCAGTGTCCATAGCTGGTGAACATAAATTTCGAAATCCTTGTTTAATGTTTGACATCTTCAACTAATCTCATTATTTTTCCAGAAAAGTACAATGTCAGGTCAAATGCAGCTTGATATAATCTTCAGATTCTAACTTGGATCATTTTAGGAAAATTCTCCCAATATAATAAGGTGGGTTTTTTTATTTAGCTTTAAAATATCTGAAAACATAAAGCTGTAAATGACATGTTTGAGCAGATTTCCTAGTGGGATCTCAGAGCTTAAAGGCGGCTGCCAAGATTGTCGAGCTCTGTGGTTGTGTATACCAGATGGTCAGTCTGTATGGCAAGGCCTATCAAGTTACCTGCTGCCTCCATGGACAGATGGCAAAGGGGCCTAGGAGAAGCTCAGTTTTCAAACTGTGTGTGTGAGAGAGAGAGAAAGAGAGTGAGAGACAGAGATTTCTAAGAACAAGGATCTTTTACCATGAAAGGTAAAAAGAGTTGTATATTATCTAGGTCATGTATATGTCAGTATAGTACTGAAGACAAATCCTTAAGTTTTAGAGTTACACATGAAAAGAATACTTTACATAACCGAAACAAATCAAAAAAAGAAAAAGGAACAATTTTATCAAACTCTGGCCTAAATTTTACATGTAAAACAACATTAAACAGCAAACACTTGATATAAAGGGTGACTTGGTAAGGAATTTGTACTTTGTACTTTGATGGTGATCTTTGCTCTTTGAAAATTGGACTACTGCACTGTTATGTTATTGGTGAAACACAGTTGAGAATTTTAAAATGATAAAAAATTTATGATTTTCTATTTTTAAGAATCAAAAATACTTTTCACAACCTGATGTTCTTTCTTGGTGTTTCAAAAGTACAATTCTTTATTCAACTTGAGCACACCTCGTGTGAGAAATAAGTGAAGAGACTTTCAAGGAATTGTTAGTTGCAAACAGCCTTTGAGTTCGCTGTTCCCATTGCTGTGTCATCTGTGCAGGACACAGGAGCTTCACCTATTTCTGCAGCTGGGGGAGCTTCTGGAAATGCTCCATGTTAAAGCAACTGTTTTCCCTTCAACATTGTTCTGTCAACTGGCAAATCTCAATCATTTATCAAAGGAAAGTCGAGGTAGTTTCTTTTTATTTCTTCTGACCAAAAATGTATTAAGTCAGCTAATTTGCAGTCTTGAGTTATGATAGAAACTGTCCTTGGGAACAAGATGTTTCCAGGGGGAAATGAGCTGGCAGTTGCCTGGAGGCTAGCTGGGGGTGAACTGTGGGTCTCCCCTGGAGAAGGAAGACAGCTCCATGTTTGACAGGGAAAGCTCAGGCAAGCGAGAGAGCAGGGAAGTGCATCTGGTGTGTCATTAGGTATCGAGATGAGGAACATGAATCATAATTAAGCTTGTACATAACAGCTCATTGCCTTGAGTAATAACAAAGGTGACTGGATAACTTTATAAACACATATGCCTTTCTTTTCTCTCATCATCCTCACAGGGAAATTTAAGGCTGTCAGTTCAATGTTGCCATCACTAAGAAAATTTATCAGCCCTCTCCTTAATTAAATCTCCTCTTCCTTCTGGTCTTCACATTAACATTTTATGTTTTCCATCTTTAAAATTACTTCACTTGCTCTTTGGAGACAAATCACTGTACATATTCCCAGATACAAATGACTGTCAGTTCAATTACAGATTGCAAGAAATTTGCTTCACTTAATATATCTGTTCACAAGAAACAAGAAAATTATTAGAGAAACTCACATGATATTGTATTTTGATGGAGAGAAATACTAAAATGGGGGCCTCCCTGGTAGCACAGGGATTAAAGTCTTAGCACTATCAAGTTATTACCACCCATTGCAGAGTGAGTTTGATCCCTGGCCAGTGAACTAACCCACATGGTACAATAGATCTCTTCTGTCACACATGCTGCTCCCCTCAGCAGTGTATTTCAGTGAATCCACCTGTTCTGCTCCCTACTCTGTCACTGTGAATCCTCCTACACCCCCACACCTCTGGCCTACACCCTAGCTCTTGTACACATAAAAAATCTTGATATATATATATACATACACACATGGAAAAACAACATCACTTGCTTTAAGTAGGTTATGGCAAAAAAGTAGTACACTGAATACAAAACTCTGGCTGTATGTGCTTATGTGTCCAGAAGTAAAATAAGGAGAGAAAGATGAACAATTACTGGAGAAACATTAAATATACACTGACACTGATTTGAGAATTTCCCTTCCAGTAATAAGATTAGTTAAAAGGAAGTATGACTGATGCTGTGTTACTGCCACTTAGTTTAATGCCCACCATTATCTTTATAGTCCTGACACATTTGGGAAATATGTCCTATGACATGCCCCCCAATAGAAAGCACAGCAGACCTGAGTTCCAACCCTCTTTTCTTAATTGCTTGATAATTGATGAGTTATGTAATTCCTATAAGCCTTGGTTCTTTGTTAAAAGAGGGCAAATAAAATTTGCATTTCCAGGTCACTCTGCCAATCGTGTTTAGTCAAGTGTCTGGAACTTGTTGAAACTATGAGCACCTACTGTGTGACAGTCACCCTTCTTGGTGCACAGGCTCTAAGGAGCATGTGCTTGAGCAGAATTCTGCTTTCATGGAACGTGGCCATTTCAGTGAGGGCAAGTCAACCACAGCAGCTCATCCTAGAGCCAGACATCCCAGGCACGGATACGATCCTGGAAGAAAATAAAGTGAGGCAATATGAAAGGAAGTCACTGGTAGTTTCCTTCCTGACTCCCTACCCAATATGGTTACTATTTAACATAAACAGAAAAAGATGAGGACTATTGAGAATGCACTTTCTGCTGAGGGAAACAAAGGACAAAAACCTGAGAATGAGTAACAGTGACCATTTCAAATATAATTAAACATGACACAAAATTTCAATTTCTGTGCCTTTCTCACATCTGCCTTTTTTACTTACTTTCTGTAGAACACATGATCTTCTCTTAGATCAAATAAAAGTTCCTTGTTCATATCGTGCAAATTAAATGCAGTTGGGGTTTTTCCCAACCTCTTCCACTGAGTTGGACTTCTTATTTATTTTAATCGACATTGTTTTTAAACTGTGCTTGATGGAATTACTTCAGTAGAACTGAGAGTGTATTTTTACATAATCCAAATGCCTAAATATACATTGGGAAAAATTTACTAATTTTATTTCAATTATTCATGTTATATTTTCATATAGATTCATTTCTTAAATATTTTACAAAAATTTCTAAAAACTTGCATTATATAAAAAAAAAAGTGTCATAGAGGTAGAACTTACTTCTGAGTCAGCAGTCAGAAGGTTCCCTGAGTGGGGAAGGACTTGGAATTTAGGGTACTTTTGAAAATAGAAAGGGAAATCAAGAAGGGATAATTTGAAGTTGTTCCTCAAAGAAAGATGGCTATATATATACATATATACTGGATCTCTGAAAACATATATATATATATATATATATATATATATATATGTGTGTATATATATATATATATATATATATCCTATTTAACCTGTGATAGATAAAATTAACTCACTAGAGGCACTGCATATTAATTTTGGAGAGCAAGGAAAATGCATTTCTCCTTTCCTTTTCCAATTTCCTAGCCCCTTTGCCACTTAGTCATTTGCAGTGATTTTCAGGTTCTGTTGCCCTAGCTGGATTCTGTTAACATCCTTCCGATGTCTAAGTGGCTTAATTATTGGAGTAGATTTTGAAGGATCATTTAAAAAAGCATACCCAATTAGTACTGAAAAGACAGTTGCTCTGTTCCCAGGGCCTTTCATCTCAGTCATAATTGAATCCTGCCTTTCCTTCTCCAGCAACAATAAATCGTTTGATCTCTGTGAAAGAAGGAAAGATCACACTGATCCTCAGAATCCACAAACGAATCTCCTCCCTTCCCTTCCCCTTCTTCAAAGATCCAATTAAATTTGAGTTATAGTTGTTTTCAATGTAATTACCAGGAACAAAAGAAAATTACTTCCTTTATTATCATAACTCGAAGAAAAAAAGTCATTTTTTCTTCCAGTGTTTTCCAGTTACATTTTAAATCAATGAGATTCATGTGAATTTTACTTTCACTCTGGCAGCTCACAATAAGGGACTTTCACATAATATCACAATCTTTTTTGCTTTTCCTGCATCAGAACCCCTTCCTCTAAGACAAGTAGTTTAGTACCACTGGTCCCAATCTATTTTGGAAAAAATGATTTGTTTCCCAGAACAGTAATTTTGGCTGTTTAGTAGGCTAGATGATGTGGTGGAAAACGCTGATCTATTTTGACCCCAATAGTTATTAGTTACTCTTCTACAACAGGTAAAATAATTCTGAGTTTCATATCTATAAACAATATTTTCCCCATGGCATTAGGAAAGAAAATCAAATGTGGAAATACACATGTGCTACTTTTTAAAAACAGTCACGAGTTTTTGTTTTTTTAAGATTTACTTACTTATGCATACAAAACTGGGGTACAGGACAGAGGTGCAGGGGCAGTGAGAGGCCTCACCAGAGACAGAGCGGGGAGCAGAACAGGCAGATGGATGAAGTACACTGCTGAGGGGAGCAGCGGGCGGGCCAGGAGAGGTCTGCCGGGCCCTGTGGGTCACCTCCGGGCTGGGTGGAACTGGCAGTGCCTCGGCTTGGCTAGCCTGCAGGGCTGCATCCTAGCGCTTTGTGCCCCCAGGGAGGGCCCAGTCATGAGTTATATTTTTATTACCACAGTGCTAGAGGAAAATCTTGGCAGCCTCCGGGATACATAAAACCTGCCATGGTTCACCTCATTTTGTGTAGCTAACTTTATGCAGCTTCTTGCATTCATTTGGACAAAAGTTGGGGAGGTTGAATTATGATGTTGAATATTTAAATTTAGCACTTAACCCATGAAAATTCCACAAGCAAAAAATGGTGTAGATGCTCTCTTACCCACATTGCTAGATAGGTTTGGTGAAACAACTGTCTCTAAAATTCATAAAAATGTACTAGTAATGATGACAGCAGTGACATGCCATTCATAATACTGTCAGTACAGTGACAAACATGTATTAATATTTTGAGATTAAACTGCCTCCCATAATCCACTTCTCTAATTCATTTTACTTGCACCACAATAATGAATATTTCAGGGATTTTATCCAGGTGTCTGTGCCATCTAGAATGCTCTCTATAATCCAGATAACTTCAGGTATCTTGGTCTAGCAAATTGGAGACCCTGACAAGAGAGAAATCATGCTGTGTTTTGTTTGTTTTTCTTTTTTTGGTGAAATAAGATGAAACTGAGTGAAGAAAATTGAAGCTGAGTGAAGAAAAATCAGAAAACAGTAGAACAGCAAACAGGACATTGTGATAGCTGGTTTTATGTGTCACCTTGGCTGGGTTAAGTTACTGCAAGGGTAGTGTTTAACAGTTGCATCAGTAGACTTGCAGTCAAGCAGATTAGTCTCCCCAAGGTGGGTGGGCCTCATTGCCTCAAAATGAAAGACTGGTTTCCCAAAGAGAATGAAATTTTACCTCAAGTCTGCAACATAGAAATCCTCTCCAAGTTTCTCGCCTGCCAGATCAGCCCGTGGAATTTGGACTCAAGGCTCTTACTTAATTTCTAAGCGGCCAGCTTGCCCTACAGATTTCAGACTTGATGTACTTCATACCATTTGAACCAGTTGCTTATAATAAAGTGTTCTCTCTCTCTTTCTCTGCCTGGAGAGATATAGGAACAATGATACCATCACTGTGAGATGGAAATTCATATAAAACAACCACCCGCAAAACTGCATTACACACACATACTGATAAACACATACATATATTTGAATACAACAAAATAGTCAGTTTAAATTTACTCACTGTTTATATCTTTTAAAACTCACCTACTTCCAGTTTCCCAACATTTATCTCTTGCATCCCATGTATGTAGCTTGAAACTCTACAGACTAGAGTTCAATGTTTAAGATGCCAAGTTTCTTAATAAAAGTATATTTTTTCCCCTGCCAAATTCTAATCTTATCACTGGGATAATACTTCTGATTTTAAATTATATTCATTTACATGTCTCCTTAAAGTTCATGTGTGTGCTTTGGCAAGAAACCTAAAACTTGCTATCTGCAAAGTCATAACGAAGCTATAACTCACCTTTGTTCTTAGAAGACATCATTTTTCAAGAAAATGAGACCACTGATTGAAACTAGTATTTGGAATATAGCCACAACATTGTTGGTAAAGACTCCGTGACATGATCCGAGTGGGTATTTGTATGTCTGCACACAACCAGGCAGGAACCACCTGACCCAGTTATTTAGCCTGAACTGGGCCAGGTCCTTGGGCACAGACAGACACCTGTGAACAAAGGAGAGACAAAGTGAAAGTAGGCATTCATAGTAGTATTTTCATGTTCACTGAATCTTTTGTTCAGGTCACTAGTAAAATAATAAAAATTGCAACAAAAAAAGTTGAGCTGCATGTTTAAGGGTGCAAGAGAGACCAGAGCAGGCATTTCTGGCTTACCGTGATTTCCCTCTGCTTCAGCTTAGCTCATGTCACTCTGCTTCAGCTTAGCTCCAGTGCTCTGACCACTGTGAAATGAACAGCCTGGGCTATGAGCACAGCGAGTATCCAGGAACGCCATTTTAGTCAGCATCATTTATAGCCGTATGGAAAATAACTGTCCCCCGACCCTGCGGTGACTGTCTGTGTGGAGTGGACGAGTCCTTAGAAAGCTGGGGCTTTCTAAGGGGCTTTGCTTGCCTCCCACCTCCTAAGCAGGTGCAGGTGAGGTTCATTGACTTGTCTGATATCTCGGTGGGAGCATGTGTGCGTGTGATGTGAGGATGGAAGGGTGTCACTTTATGCACCTTGAGCTTCTAGAATAGGTCTGATCACCTAAGACCAAGCTGGAGTAGGTGGGCTGGGGGAAAAATAATGGATACAAACAATTGTTGAATATTACAAGTGTGTTGAGTCTTTAGAAATTGGAGGGTTGTTTCATTACCAGAAATATGCTGTAAGATCTGAACAGTTTATTAAGCTGTACTGCAAATGATACTGTTATCCGGTTGCCCTTTACGGTCACAGTTCCCAACAGTGTTTGCCCCAGCTAAGTGGGGAGTCCCATCACTTCTTATTCCACAGTAACCAGACTAAGTGACCCAGCTCCAGAGTACCAGCTGTGGTACAGGTCCAAGACAACGACAGTTGCAGAAAGATGAAAAGGTGAGTAGGCTACTAAATCACTGAGATTGAACAGTGTTTTATGTGTGTAGACATATATATGAATGTAGAGAAATAAGATAAAGGTAGATAAGTAGGTAGAGGATGTATTGTAGATATTTATGCAGTAAATTTTCTTTAAAAGCATGTGGCACCAGAAAGAGAAAGAAAAATACCGGATGTATAATGGACCAGGCGAGAAAATAACAAAAATAATGAACAACCATATACCAGAGACATTTTGCGGGGGTGGAGTGGGGAATAGGATCAAAAACGGGGTTGGTGAGGGAAGTGCATGGGATTATGATGATGGCACATGGGTGACTTGGTGATGGGAAACCCACGGGGATTACAATTGAGATGGAAAAAAAAATGTACAAAATGATGTAAAAATAAACTGTTATAAAATAAACAAAAAACACAGTGAGCTACCATAATATATTCATATAGAGAGCTATTTTTTTTTAAAGAACGAGTGTTGAAAGGATGTGGAAATATTGAAATGATTATGAATTGCTGGTGGGAATGTAAAATGATAGGAACTATGGAAAATGGTATAGTGAAAAAAAAAAAAGCATGTGGCACCTTATTGGCACTCTTAAACTTTTGAAGAAATAATGCACATAGGCGCAAAGGTTTTTTTTTTTTTTTTTTTTTTATTTTTTTTTTTTTTTAACCTCTTCTCCATTCATCCCTTGTCTTTCTTCATGTGTTAATAATTACCTTGGGGTGAGGGTAGTTTTGGTTTTTCTTCCAAACTAGTTTCCTTCCCATTTAAAAAAAGTTTCTTTTTCCATTTTTAGATTATGATTTCCCTTTGATAATTTTCTTTTCTGGTAGCTTCTGGTACTTCAAAAAGGAATAATTTCATTCTTTTGAAAAACTAAGCCAACCAAAGTAATACTTAGGCCACCGGCCAAAAAGAAATCAGTTTCTATCTAGTAGCACTTATGCTATGGGCAAATCCAGTATAGACAATAACCTGGAAATACAGGTCACCGTGTACCAAAGATCATTAGAGGACTCACTCATTCACTTGATTAGCATGGAAAGAATTATAAAAATCAAAACACATGATGACCACAGTGCTTTCCTGAAAAAGGTAGCTTTTGATACTAAACTTAGTCCATCCTGCCAATTTTTACATAAGCTTTTGTAGAACAAAATTGTATGTGTGTGCCTGTTTAATATATCATAGCAATGAATTGCCATCAGCAGTGAAAATTAACTTTCCAATAGAGGAATTCTGAGACTTGTTTTTTTAATTCATCTTCAATATCTTTACTTTTGAAAGTGTTTAACCTTCATTGCATCTCAATGAAGGTTAATGAGATTGATGATATCTTACTCCCTGCTGTGGTAAATGAGCAAGCTTAACACAGCTGGCAATTGTGGCACAGACTTTGTCATCTGGAAAGGTGACACACACCTGACACATGTCAAGTCTTCTCATTGATGCTGGTTTCTTTCAACCTGTTGCAAACAGCAGTGGATCTGGTGCAGCCTTAGGGAACACTGAGCAGAGAAAGGGTGGGAGAGTAAAAGGGGCCACCCCCAGCCCCCCTCTCTCCTTCCAGTCACATCACACCTGCTATATAAATGTGGCTTCCAGTGAGTTTGTTTAAAAATTCCCTAACAATGGCTCATCCCAAGAAGGTTGTTATGAGCTGCATGAGCCCATCGCGCAGTCAGAGGCCTGGTCTGACCCTCCCTCTGGCCTCGGGACAGTGTGAACCTGCCCCTGACCTGTGAGCCGCCTTCAGGAGCAGCAGCACATGGAAGTCACTGTCCGGGGCTGAGCTCTGGCTCCAGGACAGTGGCGCCCATGCCTGCCGGCCACCGCTGGCTCCCCACCACAGCCACATGCTGCCTGTACCTCAGCGGACTGGCTGCTGTCACCCCTGGCGGAGCTGCCTCCCCACAGTGCGGTGATGTCCTCCCCGAAGATCTGGCAGTTTTCTACAACCTGTTGTATGAAAGAAACATGCAATACAAAAGGGAAAAATTGGGTATCTTTCTCATGCATGGCTATAAATATTTCATATATAAGGCTGTATCCTCCCAAATTGTAGAATACTCCGAAAAATCTAGAATTGATAGAAAATATATGTATTGGTTCTAAGATATGTGATACTTTCCCGAGCACTTGGGAACAGATGAACTTCTTTTATGTAAAGTTATAATTTGAAACTTACTTTACTAGCTACTATTTTTGGTCTGATTGCATCTGAAAGCCCCTTTCCTTAGTGAGTCTAGGGCCCACTGTCCTAGATGGGAAGGAAGTGACACCCTGTTCAATTCCCAATTTGCAACCCACCTTCCCACACCCACAAGGAAGAGAACCAAATCTGGTCCAGTTTGAAAATCTGGTCTATCAGAATTCCTACTGTACATTTGTGGTTCAAATTGAAGGTGCTGACCCCGTCCTAAAGGCAAAAACTAGTGCTCTCTTGACCTTTTTAATGTCATCTTCAGCCTCTGCACTGGTGGTGCTTGGAGGACAGAGCAGACTGGGGGCTATGCATGCCGCCAGGTTGTAGACGCTCATCTGGTGGCTGAGTGCAGCTCTACATTGGGGTGCAGGAGAACCAGGTGGGTGCCTGGCAGATGGTCCACAAGTTTGGAGACTCAGGGAGCTGTGGTAGATGGAGAAGAGCTTCAAGGACAGAGCCCAGGCATGCTAACTCTTAAGAGGTTGAGGAAGAAAACACTGCAAAGCTGCCCATCTCCTCTTAGAGATGAGAGAACTAGAGATAAAGGGGATCTTAGCAGGTAGTAAAACAGGGTAATTTGTGACCTCATGTACTTTAGATAAAACATGGATATTTGTGAAGAAATCATTATAGTTCAGTTTCATGTTAACATAAAATACAGATAAATGAGACTTCTGGAAAATTAACCCTAATCTTTTTTTAAAGATTTATTTATCATGACAACTGAGATGAAAAATGCACAAAATGTAGAATGATGTAAAAAAAAAAAAATATATATATATAATGAAAATAAAAAGGATTTATTTATTATGCATATAAGAACTCGTATACAGGCCAGAGGTGCAGGCGTGGTGAGAGGATTCACCAGAGACACAGTGGGGAGCAGAATAGGCAGGTCTACCAAAATACACTGCTGAGGGGGTGGGTGGGTCAGGAGGGATCTGCTGTGCTTTGTGGGTCAGCTGGGAATCAAACTCATGTTTTAGTGGCTTCAGATTACTTCTTATTGCTATACTTTAACCCGCTCACCAGGGAGGACGCTTGACCCCGGTCTTACACAAATCAGTAATCCTCAAAGATCACCAATGTATACTGAATATACCAAAAAGTTTCTAAGCAAGAAAGTGCTTAACTTGTTAGGCCCCTAGGCTCCTCTGTCTGGGTCTCAGACTCACCCTGGGCCCAGAAAGGAGGGCAGGCAGACAGCATTCCTGGTGCCAGCTCCTGGAACTGGCTGAAACTAGACCCTGATATCAGCTCCTGACTCATGACTGAGACATGTGTTCTTAGAAACCCATCCTTGAGTGCTGTGAAGCTTGTTACTCTTTGAATTTGCACTGGCTATGACGTATGTAACGGCCGATAAGGGCCTATATATTCCCTGGCAGTCCTATGGTCGGGGTCTTGCTCTCCCTGTGTGGCCTGCGTGCCTGCAGGAAGGCTTGACCCCAGCTAGCTGGCTTAATAAACTCTGCTTGCTTGTGCATCTCTGGTCCTGTTCTTTGTCGCGGGGGACAACCGGGTGATTTCGGACCTTAACAAACTATGATTTGGTTAAGTTATAGGTAAGCTCACAGAAGTCTGCTGATAGCAAAACACTAAATCCAAGAGAATATAAATCTGTCCTGAATAAAGCAGACAATTTCATATACCTATAGATGGTTCTTTCATGGAAAAAGGTGGCTCCCCTTGTATTCTGTAGGATGAGTTTAATGAACATAAGTAGTTTCTCAGGAAACCAATGTTGAAGGTAAGAATCAATTCACACATTCTCTGATGCCCAAAACCAGTTTATTAAAAGACTACCTTGTGTGGTGTAATAGCCATCGATGGCTACTTAAGGCCTTAAAGAACTTTTTAGACTTGTAAGAGGAACAGGGGATGATGGGAAAAGAGGGGGTTCTGGGGCTCTGAGAGTAGTTAGCATTGGACTTTCGGTAGTTGAAACTGGGAATTTTGGCAGTTGAACAGCTCGTGGTTGGCAGTTGTATCCCTGGGGCTTTGGCAGTTGAACTGCTGGGTGGTTGGCACCTTCATCTCTGCTCAGCAGATATTAACTGGGTTATAAAATGGGACAACTAGCTCTGTGCCACTCTGTAACTACTTCTGTTCCTCCCTCCCTCCTTCTTTCTTTCTCTCTCTTGGAAGCTTAGTCATCTTAATAGATCATATCCCAACTCAAAGAAAGTGCTTTTCAAAAGGTCTGTAGTATGGCACATTCTCAGCAGTACTGCGTAGTGAGTAGTGGTCTCCAACAGCCACACCAGCATTTGGTGTTTTTAATTTCTTAAAAAAGATTTATTTTATTTATGCATACAAGAACTGTAGTGTAGGCCAAGGGGTGCAGGGGGTGACAGGATTCACCAGAGACAGTGGGGGGAACAGAACAAGCAGATCTACTGAAACACACTGCTGACAGAGCAGTGGGCAGGACAGGAGAGGAGGTCTGCTGTGCCATGTGGGTCACCTTCCTGGCCTGGGGTTGAACCCAGGCTGCAGGAGCTGCAGATAGCTTCATAGTGCTGCGTTTTAACACCTTGCACCACCAAGGAGGCCCCAAGTTGTTTTCAATTTTTATTTCTGCCCTCTGACAGCTGTGTAGTGACATGTCCTCACTTTCCCCCTTGGCTGTCGGTGCTGGACACCTTCGCATGTGCTCCCAGGGCACCTTCGTGGCTTCCCCAGTGTCATGTATGGAAACTACAGTAGCATCTACAGAGACAGTCTCCCTCCCCCTAGGAAATGGGCCACTTGATAGCTGAGGAGGCTGCTGCACAGACAGGTGGGTCCCTGCAGGCCAAGCAGCCCTGAAACATGACAGGTTCAAAGGCAGCTGCCTCAGGGGATCACCCAGCCTCGTCTCTCCTCACAGGGACAGTTCCCTTCCTTACGTAATGTGGACCAAAATCTGACCCTATAAAAATAGCTGTAGTCTCCCTTTAAAGTGCTATATTAATTTCAGGTGTAACTCTTTTACGTTCTCTACTAAATTCTGAGTTCTTCAAGGCAAGAGTCTTATCTGATATATCACTTGTTTGAAGGTGTTTTTAGTAAGTTAGCAGCCCAGCAAATGCTCTAAAGGACATGTTCACACTGTGGTGTAAGGTCACACCCACACCCACCTCAGTACCAGTAACCCTGCACACATCCCTTGGCATTGACATGTAACAGTCATTGAACAGTGGAGCTATTTGAGACATAACTTTGAATAAATAGTGTCCTGACATGGATGGACCAACAAAAGGGGGATAATCTGAACTAGTCAGTCTTTCAGCAGTATTTACTCAACAAGTAGTGCTTCAGTGATACTTGACTAAGTATCTATACAGAGAACCAGGTCAGTGGTGTCTGGGTCTGAGCACTTGCACTCCAAGTATAAACAAGAGTCTCTGAAGTAGCCACAGAGAAGAAACAGTGTATACTTGCAGAGTGGAGGGAGAGGAGATCCTGCCTCATAAAGAGAGGAGAGGCTGAGCGGGCCCAGTTTTCTGTGATGTGGGGTGGATGGAGTTTCAAGCACAGGCAGCAGCAGGTGCACCACTGGCGTGGTGTGTGGGTGTGGATTTACAGGGGTGGGTTGCTCCCCCGCCCTGCCTGCTGGTGGCTACTGGCTACCGCAGTTCTGGCAGAGCCTTACCAAAGGGCCTACGGCTGCTACTGATGCTGCAATTGCGCCATCTGCCCCCCCCCACCCCGGTAGACTTTGCAGGCCTCCCCACTCATGGAAACCTCTTCACTTGACAACAGACACGCCTATTCATCCACACATTTTTTGAGCAGATCTGTAACCGAAGTCATCTTAACATAACACAACATTTGGTAGGGTCCTTCACCCGGGCAATTCCTGACGGTGCACCTTACTTCAGGGGCCTGTGTCTTAGCTCAGCTCGTGCCTGATAAAAGAACCACAGCCAAGACACAGCCGTCTCCGAGTTCAGCCCAATATTACTCACAAAAGCCACAAACCACAGGCCACCTAACCACCATCCACAGATGAGTGGATCAAAAGGATGTGACGTATACACACCAGGGGACGCTACTCGGCTGTGAAATAGGATTAGTGTGCATCATGAGCTAATGAGGTTGGCCTGAAAGGCACGTACTTATGGGACTGTATTTCATCAACATGTAAATCATCAGTGTATGATTTAAAATATGTGCTAATGATAAGGAAGACAGAATACAAAGAAATTTTGTGGGGAATTCCTTAAATGAATAATAAGGGCTTAAGAAAAATCAGACTTCAAATGAAAGAACCTGGAATTATGGAGGGAGGTCATTTTCAATGTGATCCACTTAGAAAAATGACCTGAAGTGGTTGTGTTAAAGATTCCTTATGTCCATTTACTATAGGATAAGGCCTGAGGACTTATATAATTCAATGACAGGTTGCAAGTGATTTGAAAAAAAAAAAAAGTTCTAGGTGGGATATTTTAGGAAGGAAAGGAAGAGTGTCCAGTGTGCCAATGGTCCAGTGTGCCAATGGAGACTGCAAACTCATTGACACTGACAGTTGCGGACGGGGCTGGGTGCACCTCGGGGAGAGGCCTTATCATCATCCTGCAGTTGTGGTGTTCTGGGGGCTGGGCAGCGACTGGGCACAGTTACTTAGTGGGGGGATGTCACCTCTGAAATGGGAAACACAGTGTCTTAGCCTAAGCAAGTTCTCAGATACCACACTCTTCTCCGTTCCTGGGATAAAAGACATCCTAGAACAAAGAGGATGTCCTAAAACTGAGAAATGTCAATACCATGACTTCGCTCATGTCCCCTGGCTGTAGCTGCATGTTATAAGATGGAGTGCTGCTATTCGTCTCTGGTTATGGAGGCCCAAATAATACGAACTCTTGTCTCAGGAAAACTTCTACTAGCCCTGTTTATTTTATAGCCATTATGTGATCTTGAAACATTTTGACAATCCTAAGGTATAGGCATTGTTTTTATTCACATTTTACTGACGAAGAAACAGAGACTGAGCTGGAGTAACTGGCCAAGTATATAGCACAGCTTGTAAATGGTGGCACATAGTTTATCACCTCGAAAGGGTGTTTGACTTCAAGTCCAGTCTCCTTATCTCAGTAATGCTGGTTTCTTTCAACCTGTTTCAATGAGCAATGGATCCGAGGCTGCCTTGGGGAACACTGAGTAGAAGAAAGAGGGTGGGGGGAAAAAAGGGCCACCCCCAGCCGCCTCTCTCCTTCCAGCCACGTCACACCTGATTTATAAAAGTGGCTTCCAGTGAGTTTGTTCAAAAAATGCCCAAACACTGTCTCACCCCACGATGGCTGATACGGGCTGCATGAGCCCATCACGCAGTCAGAGGCCTGGTCTGACCCTCCCTCTGGCCTCGGGACAGTGTGAACCTGCCCCTGACCTGTGAGCCGCCTCCAGGAGCAGCAGCACATGGAAGTCACTGTCCGGGGCTGAGCTCTGGCTCCAGGACAG
>NW_004567122.1:9814150-9826580 GCF_000260355.1 Condylura cristata
AGGACAGAGGTGCAGGGGCAGTGAGAGGCTTCACCAGAGACAGAGCGGGGAGCAGAACAGGCAGATGGATGAAGTACACTGCTGAGGGGAGCAGCGGGCGGGCCAGGAGAGGTCTGCCGGGCCCTGTGGGTCACCTCCGGGCTGGGTGGAACTGGCAGTGCCTCGGCTTGGCTAGCCTGCAGGGCTGCATCCTAGCGCTTTGTGCCCCCAGGGAGGGCCCAGTCATGAGTTATATTTTTATTACCACAGTGCTAGAGGAAAATCTTGGCAGCCTCCGGGATACATAAAACCTGCCATGGTTCACCTCATTTTGTGTAGCTAACTTTATGCAGCTTCTTGCATTCATTTGGACAAAAGTTGGGGAGGTTGAATTATGATGTTGAATATTTAAATTTAGCACTTAACCCATGAAAATTCCACAAGCAAAAAATGGTGTAGATGCTCTCTTACCCACATTGCTAGATAGGTTTGGTGAAACAACTGTCTCTAAAATTCATAAAAATGTACTAGTAATGATGACAGCAGTGACATGCCATTCATAATACTGTCAGTACAGTGACAAACATGTATTAATATTTTGAGATTAAACTGCCTCCCATAATCCACTTCTCTAATTCATTTTACTTGCACCACAATAATGAATATTTCAGGGATTTTATCCAGGTGTCTGTGCCATCTAGAATGCTCTCTATAATCCAGATAACTTCAGGTATCTTGGTCTAGCAAATTGGAGACCCTGACAAGAGAGAAATCATGCTGTGTTTTGTTTGTTTTTCTTTTTTTGGTGAAATAAGATGAAACTGAGTGAAGAAAATTGAAGCTGAGTGAAGAAAAATCAGAAAACAGTAGAACAGCAAACAGGACATTGTGATAGCTGGTTTTATGTGTCACCTTGGCTGGGTTAAGTTACTGCAAGGGTAGTGTTTAACAGTTGCATCAGTAGACTTGCAGTCAAGCAGATTAGTCTCCCCAAGGTGGGTGGGCCTCATTGCCTCAAAATGAAAGACTGGTTTCCCAAAGAGAATGAAATTTTACCTCAAGTCTGCAACATAGAAATCCTCTCCAAGTTTCTCGCCTGCCAGATCAGCCCGTGGAATTTGGACTCAAGGCTCTTACTTAATTTCTAAGCGGCCAGCTTGCCCTACAGATTTCAGACTTGATGTACTTCATACCATTTGAACCAGTTGCTTATAATAAAGTGTTCTCTCTCTCTTTCTCTGCCTGGAGAGATATAGGAACAATGATACCATCACTGTGAGATGGAAATTCATATAAAACAACCACCCGCAAAACTGCATTACACACACATACTGATAAACACATACATATATTTGAATACAACAAAATAGTCAGTTTAAATTTACTCACTGTTTATATCTTTTAAAACTCACCTACTTCCAGTTTCCCAACATTTATCTCTTGCATCCCATGTATGTAGCTTGAAACTCTACAGACTAGAGTTCAATGTTTAAGATGCCAAGTTTCTTAATAAAAGTATATTTTTTCCCCTGCCAAATTCTAATCTTATCACTGGGATAATACTTCTGATTTTAAATTATATTCATTTACATGTCTCCTTAAAGTTCATGTGTGTGCTTTGGAAAGAAACCTAAAACTTGCTATCTGCAAAGTCATAACGAAGCTATAACTCACCTTTGTTCTTAGAAGACATCATTTTTCAAGAAAATGAGACCACTGATTGAAACTAGTATTTGGAATATAGCCACAACATTGTTGGTAAAGACTCCGTGACATGATCCGAGTGGGTATTTGTATGTCTGCACACAACCAGGCAGGAACCACCTGACCCAGTTATTTAGCCTGAACTGGGCCAGGTCCTTGGGCACAGACAGACACCTGTGAACAAAGGAGAGACAAAGTGAAAGTAGGCATTCATAGTAGTATTTTCATGTTCACTGAATCTTTTGTTCAGGTCACTAGTAAAATAATAAAAATTGCAACAAAAAAAGTTGAGCTGCATGTTTAAGGGTGCAAGAGAGACCAGAGCAGGCATTTCTGGCTTACCGTGATTTCCCTCTGCTTCAGCTTAGCTCATGTCACTCTGCTTCAGCTTAGCTCCAGTGCTCTGACCACTGTGAAATGAACAGCCTGGGCTATGAGCACAGCGAGTATCCAGGAACGCCATTTTAGTCAGCATCATTTATAGCCGTATGGAAAATAACTGTCCCCCGACCCTGCGGTGACTGTCTGTGTGGAGTGGACGAGTCCTTAGAAAGCTGGGGCTTTCTAAGGGGCTTTGCTTGCCTCCCACCTCCTAAGCAGGTGCAGGTGAGGTTCATTGACTTGTCTGATATCTCGGTGGGAGCATGTGTGCGTGTGATGTGAGGATGGAAGGGTGTCACTTTATGCACCTTGAGCTTCTAGAATAGGTCTGATCACCTAAGACCAAGCTGGAGTAGGTGGGCTGGGGGAAAAATAATGGATACAAACAATTGTTGAATATTACAAGTGTGTTGAGTCTTTAGAAATTGGAGGGTTGTTTCATTACCAGAAATATGCTGTAAGATCTGAACAGTTTATTAAGCTGTACTGCAAATGATACTGTTATCCGGTTGCCCTTTACGGTCACAGTTCCCAACAGTGTTTGCCCCAGCTAAGTGGGGAGTCCCATCACTTCTTATTCCACAGTAACCAGACTAAGTGACCCAGCTCCAGAGTACCAGCTGTGGTACAGGTCCAAGACAACGACAGTTGCAGAAAGATGAAAAGGTGAGTAGGCTACTAAATCACTGAGATTGAACAGTGTTTTATGTGTGTAGACATATATATGAATGTAGAGAAATAAGATAAAGGTAGATAAGTAGGTAGAGGATGTATTGTAGATATTTATGCAGTAAATTTTCTTTAAAAGCATGTGGCACCAGAAAGAGAAAGAAAAATACCGGATGTATAATGGACCAGGCGAGAAAATAACAAAAATAATGAACAACCATATACCAGAGACATTTTGCGGGGGTGGAGTGGGGAATAGGATCAAAAACGGGGTTGGTGAGGGAAGTGCATGGGATTATGATGATGGCACATGGGTGACTTGGTGATGGGAAACCCACGGGGATTACAATTGAGATGGAAAAAAAAATGTACAAAATGATGTAAAAATAAACTGTTATAAAATAAACAAAAAACACAGTGAGCTACCATAATATATTCATATAGAGAGCTATTTTTTTTTAAAGAACGAGTGTTGAAAGGATGTGGAAATATTGAAATGATTATGAATTGCTGGTGGGAATGTAAAATGATAGGAACTATGGAAAATGGTATAGTGAAAAAAAAAAAAGCATGTGGCACCTTATTGGCACTCTTAAACTTTTGAAGAAATAATGCACATAGGCGCAAAGGTTTTTTTTTTTTTTTTTTTTTTATTTTTTTTTTTTTTTAACCTCTTCTCCATTCATCCCTTGTCTTTCTTCATGTGTTAATAATTACCTTGGGGTGAGGGTAGTTTTGGTTTTTCTTCCAAACTAGTTTCCTTCCCATTTAAAAAAAGTTTCTTTTTCCATTTTTAGATTATGATTTCCCTTTGATAATTTTCTTTTCTGGTAGCTTCTGGTACTTCAAAAAGGAATAATTTCATTCTTTTGAAAAACTAAGCCAACCAAAGTAATACTTAGGCCACCGGCCAAAAAGAAATCAGTTTCTATCTAGTAGCACTTATGCTATGGGCAAATCCAGTATAGACAATAACCTGGAAATACAGGTCACCGTGTACCAAAGATCATTAGAGGACTCACTCATTCACTTGATTAGCATGGAAAGAATTATAAAAATCAAAACACATGATGACCACAGTGCTTTCCTGAAAAAGGTAGCTTTTGATACTAAACTTAGTCCATCCTGCCAATTTTTACATAAGCTTTTGTAGAACAAAATTGTATGTGTGTGCCTGTTTAATATATCATAGCAATGAATTGCCATCAGCAGTGAAAATTAACTTTCCAATAGAGGAATTCTGAGACTTGTTTTTTTAATTCATCTTCAATATCTTTACTTTTGAAAGTGTTTAACCTTCATTGCATCTCAATGAAGGTTAATGAGATTGATGATATCTTACTCCCTGCTGTGGTAAATGAGCAAGCTTAACACAGCTGGCAATTGTGGCACAGACTTTGTCATCTGGAAAGGTGACACACACCTGACACATGTCAAGTCTTCTCATTGATGCTGGTTTCTTTCAACCTGTTGCAAACAGCAGTGGATCTGGTGCAGCCTTAGGGAACACTGAGCAGAGAAAGGGTGGGAGAGTAAAAGGGGCCACCCCCAGCCCCCCTCTCTCCTTCCAGTCACATCACACCTGCTATATAAATGTGGCTTCCAGTGAGTTTGTTTAAAAATTCCCTAACAATGGCTCATCCCAAGAAGGTTGTTATGAGCTGCATGAGCCCATCGCGCAGTCAGAGGCCTGGTCTGACCCTCCCTCTGGCCTCGGGACAGTGTGAACCTGCCCCTGACCTGTGAGCCGCCTCCAGGAGCAGCAGCACATGGAAGTCACTGTCCGGGGCTGAGCTCTGGCTCCAGGACAGCGGCGCCCAGGCCTGCCGGCCACCGCTGGGTACCTCAGCGGACTGGCTGCTGTCACCCTGGCGGAGCTGCCTCCCCACAGTGCGGTGATGTCCTCCCCGAAGATCTTCTTGTTGTTCTCCAGCAAATGGTGTCTGAAAGAAACCTGTTACCCAAACGGGGCCACATGGCAAGGCTTTTACATTCACAGTTCATACATGGATCTTGGATCTAACATAAAATGTAAAAAACTGTGAGAACAATTGGGACTTGATATTCACATATCTATGCATAGACTTTAGTTTTCTCTAAGAAATAACTGTGATCTTTTCAGGAGTATTTGAACAAGGACTTTTAAACACATTTAATGAGTGTACTGAAATGTTCATTTGCAGCTTAGTTTTGTAGCTATCGTTGTTGTATCAGTTACATTTTTAAAACTAGGATAAATTTCAAGTTGCCTACCTATGATAAGTATATTCTCTAGTTTTAATCTTGGATTTGTATATCCCAGTATATCGAGATATAACAGACGTAAAGACTTTCATTATATTTTTAGAGTACCCGTCACTTAGATGAAGCACCACTTAGGGAAAGAGGTGTCTTACACTTGGGCAGTGAAGCCTTCTGTGGGTGTTATGTGAATGAGTGAACGGGATGCAGAGGAAGCATGTGTGCTTACATCACTAGACAAGGCGTGGTTTTGTCTCACACTTTCTCTCTGGGTGAGACTCGATCTCATCAAGCATCCTGTGGCTCCCTTAGGGTGTTCAGAATCTGTAGTTCCCTTTCCACATAGAGAGGCCAAATAAGTGACAGCCAGATTTTCTCTGATGAGCCACTCAGCACAGGAAGCCAGTGTGTAGCTCCAGGTTCCTTTCCTGCCCACCCCACCCCCGAGGAGGTGCAGGCCAGACCAGAAAGCAGGTGTGGTCATGACTGTTTAAAGATGAGACACACTGGGCATTGCCCAAGGGCATTACCCAGCCTTCACTGATCAGAGGCAAGTGACCCTGGGTTGGCTGGACTCTAAAGATGCCCATTTCTGTCCCTGCCTCCTGCTGCCACCTGTGCTTTTGTGAACCTTGCATTTATTGTCCTGGATGGGAATTGACCACCTGTTCAATGCCCACTATGTTATCCCCTCTCCACACTCACCAATGTGGAGACACAAATATGCTGCAGATTGAAAATCTGGTCAGTCGTTAACTTTTACTGACTTTTGGACTCAAAGGCAAAATAAGCCTCATGCCAAAACTAAGAAGAGCAGGCTGGGGGTGATGCTCGCCATCAGGTTGTAGGCGCTCATCTGGGTGATGGAGGAGTGTAGCTCTAGGTTAAGGGCACCCCAGAGAGAGGGCACAGGAGAACCAGGTGGGCGCCTGGCATCTGGTCCACAACTCTGCAGACAGACACACACTTTTATATTAAGCGACGCTGAAGAAGAGGGAAATGCAGAGGCTGGGGGACTGGGCTGGACTCCTCTGTCCGCTCGACCCGACAGACACAGCTGCACAGTGGTGTCAGGAAACCGCCTGCAGGCTCTGCTGCAGCCACTCTGGGTGCAGATTTGCATCCACCTGGTTCACTGTGTTTATGTTGAAACCCTGTGACTGTTCTGAAGGGGCTCAACTAGGGCTCACACAAGCTTACCACTGCAATTTAACAAATTGCCTTTAAAAGGCAATACCTTAATATTAAGATAGCAATAGGTTATGAAAACTGTGGTCAGAGTCTACACAAGACCTACTGCATCTAAGAGACTGGAATGAACACATACATGTACAAATGTTTTTTGGGATTCAACTCTTGAGCCAGATAACTTCTCTGGTTAGTGAAGGGTTGGACAAAATGAAGGCAAAATTCTAAGCAGATTGGACTGCTAGCATGTTGCTTACGTGCTATATTTCACCTATCAGTTTCATATATTCAAAAGTTCTAAAATGATCAAGGATGCCAAAAGAATAAAATTCAGAGAAATGCTCAGGTTCAGTAGAGCAGGAAGGCAAGATCACTCTCTTAACTGGCCTCCGCAAGTGTGATCCAGTGCAACCTTTTGGCTTTGGTCAATATTTTAGAGGACAAAAGCCTAATGATAAACTAATCATTTCTTAGCTACTGTGGCTGCCTTTCTGGAGAGGAGCAGAATAGAGTAATAACCACCTCACCACCTCTGGGGGGCGCTTTTTGAAATTTCAGTGCTTCTATGTGAGAACACTAAGGTCTGTTTTCACCTTGATGCCATTTGGATCTGTACATGTTAGGCCAGTGATGCTCTTGGAAACCAGAGCCAAGTGCCAAAACAGCGTTTTCTCTGCTGACCACACACCCAAGGTCTTGGGAGCTACCTGCCAGGAGATTTGTTGACTCTGTCAGGCTTTACATTGCTCTTTCTCCATACAGTTCTCATAGACCTGGGTCATGACGTGGATTTCAGTACTTAAGAACCAAATGAAATTTCCCCTGAATACAATCTGATTTATTGCTGGGTGAGGCTGGAAGTTGGTACCTTCCCTGCACAGATACAATGTCAGATGAGTTTTATTCAGAAAAGGAATCCCAGCAGCTGCCATCTTTTAAGTGAAGAGGCTTCTACATCAGCCATAAGGCACAATCAAACCAGGATAACGATGAGCAACTGTCCAGTGGGGAACTGTGAGCACTCACAAAGGCATTCAGCATGGCCAGAGGGTGGACGACAGGCTTTTAGGATTTCTGGGGCCACTCTGTGCACAACGCTGTTCTCAGCATACATCTTATCATTTACATGGCTTTACCTAATTCATACATTTGATTCAAATACATTAGTCTTTTTATGGGAGGCCTTCCTACCTACCTCTGACTATGCAGGTGCCTCTGTTTTTCCCCTTTTCCTAATAAACCTGTCCTTTAAAAAAAAAAAAAAGGAGCTTGGTTTTGCTCACTGTGTGGCTGCCAGACTTTCAAATGCACTGCACATTAACAAAACACAATTATAACATGGATAAGGGGTTTTGAGCTCACCATTACTTAGTGACTCAATTGTTGAAAAGATATGAAAAATATACAGAATACACTGGACTGTGTGAGGGCACATCTGAATTTTCTAGCAGATTTCTTCAGTCCGTCACATACCTGCGTACTCTGCCTATTTTACTGGACTCTTTCAGTAACCACCCTCACACCCTTTTGACTAAAAAATTATATTTTTAGGTAAGTTGTTCTACTAAATATTTCAGAATATGCTAACCTGTCCCTCAAGCAATTGATTGTGCGTGTGACGATCTCATTTTCTTTAGGATGCTGAGAAAATTTATGGTCATTATATAGGTGTTAAAAGAATATTTGTTCTGGATTCAGAGACATGACTGGATTTCATAAGATTCTCATAATATTAAGGATCACAAGCAGTGAGGACATAGAAGAATATTTCTATTTGAAAAACATATGGGGTATCTCCAGTACATGGTGCATCCACACTAAAATAAAAGTGTATAGAAGACATATTATAAAGAAATTAAGGTTTTAAGGCACATCGATTTATCAAGACAAAATGTAGAGAAGAAAAATGCACATTTCTCTCCCAGTTTGACCTTAATCTGTGTGAACAGCTGCTGTTTGGCCTCTGGGCTGGAATCAGGGCTGGGTAACTGCTGACTAAATGTATATACAATACAGCATGAGATGGTCACTTTCATTTCACTGAAACTGAACAGCTGTTCCTGTGAACCTTTAGAATGATACATTGGACCCCAATTCACCCCATCTAAGATACCCATCAGTCAGTGGACACTCACCAGTTAGTGCTTCCTCCTTGCCAGAATGCACCCACAGCTGGTAGTCCTTCTCAAAGCCCTTGTAGACAAGAGAGAACTTGGGGTCACCACAAGCCTTTCACAGGAGGAGCTTGAAGAACACATTTTCTTAGAATCTCCTTGTTTCCAAATCAGAAAGCAATGGGCCAGCACACATGTTCTTTGCCCAGAGGAGGATATGGTTCTAGAATCCCAGTCTGTTCCCTCTCAGCCTCTGTGGACTATCTCTGAGGCAGGCCTGGTCCCTTTGACAGACTAGAGATGTATGGCCATGAGTGGCCTGAGCCCCTCACTCAGTGGGGGACCCAGCTCTGCCCCTTCGTGAAGAAGTTCAGTGTCAAGATTGTTTTCTGCTGGAAGTTCAGTGTCAAGATTGTTTTCTGCTGCCTACAGAATCTGTAGACAGCATGACGGTTCCCTCAGATGCCCCTACTCAAGCAAGATGCCTCAGTTTTAAAGTATATTAGCCGAAATATGGTTCTGATGCCTAAAAGATAAGCTGTCATATGGTAGAAGGTATATGTATGTCACACACACATTATGATTCTCAACTGGTTTTGTAAGTAAAAGTATCCTGCAAGTAACTCACTATTACATTGAGCATTGGCAGCATTGTGTTTATGATAACATTCACACTTTTTGTCAGAAACTATGATATGTAGGTCTGTGGGGAAAAAAAAAAAGGAATTGATCTAAGTGAATCATTTTAAAACAGGAGAGTACCTATTATTGCCTAAATATTACCCATATTCTGTTTACAAAGGTGGTTTTCCGGTCATGTAGACCATGAGCCTTAAATTTTCTCTCCCTTGATGGCCCATGAATTATTCCATTTTCTGTGCACAGCCCTGGAGAGGGGATGATGTGGAAGTAGCAGAATACACGTGCCTTGATGGAGTTTAAGTAAGACCTAGAACCTCTCTTTCAGAATGCCTGTAGCACCTCACCTTCTCAGCAGCACTGAGGAGTGATTCACTTTGCCCCCATCCACACCAGCCTTTGGTGTTACCATTTTTATAATTTCAGCCCTCATGACAGCTGTGTAGTGACATGTCCTCACTTTCCCCCTTGGCTGTCGGTGCTGGACACCTTCGCATGTGCTCCCAGGGCACCTCTGTGGCTTCCCCAGTGTCATGTATGGAAACTACAGTAGCATCTACAGAGACAGACTCCCTCCCCCTAGGAAATGGGCCACGTGACAGCTGAGGAGGCTGCTGCACAGACAGGTGGGTCCCTGCAGGCCAAGCAGCCCTGAAACATGACAGGTTCAAAGGCAGCTGCCTCAGGATCACCCAGCCTCCTGGCAGTGAGGACCCCTCATCTCTCTTCTCAGGGACAGTTTTCTGCCTTAGATAACAGTGTGCTGAAATGCAACAGTAATAATTCCAATGTATCTCTTGTGTTACATTAAGTTCAACAAATGAGTCTACACCAGATATACCACTGGTTCTTGGTTAAAAATATTATCAAGTTAACATTAGTTAGTGGTACAGTAAATGACTTAAGGGTCTTCACATTTCTGTGATGGGCATACCCCATGCCCACCTAAATAAATATAAATAACCCTTCAGACAGAGCTAATTCAATTCTCATAGCCATTGAAAATTGGAGGCATTAAAAAAATAGATATAATTTAATGACTTTCTGACATGGATGGACAGAAAGGAAATTTTGAGCTAGTCAGTCATATTTTGATATTTATTCAGCAAATAGTGTTTGAGTTACCCAGCAAAGTATCTAAAAACTGACACCAGGTGAAATACTGTCTCAGGTCCTGGGTCTGAGTACTTGCACCCCAAATATAAATAGATGAGTCTTGAAGGAGTGGTTTCCAAAAAAAAAATTATGTACATGTATAGGGTAGAGGGGGAGGACCCAGTTATCTGTGAGGTGGAGTGGGTGGAGCTGAGCTACAGGAAGCAGCCGGTGCAGCAGAGGTGTGCCACTGGCATGGTGGGTGATTCATGGGGTGAGGGGCAGGATCCCCCCGAGTCAGCCCTGAAGTTGGTGGCACCCTTCAGTAGCTGTGCAGAGACAGAGCGCCTGAGGTGTAGCTCCCTTTACATTTTGTAAGTACGGCTGCTCAACTCCACAACCTTCCAAGCAGACCCCTCTCTCTGGATGTCAGTAGATGGTTTCAGCCACTGAACTCTGCCCAGAATAATCCCTCAGCCTGCGCCCCTGACTCTGGAGGCGCCTTTCCACTCCACATCCTGGAGGAAATGACATGTTCTTCGCCTTGCCTGGGAGGCGCTGCTGGAACCAAGAGAACCCAGGGTGGCCAGGCTCCACCCCAGGAAGTCAGTCACTGCACGACCGCCGCTGAAAGAAGAGAAGCACTGGGTTAGGTCTGGAAAGCAGGGAACAAGGGAACCCAGAATTCTCCCAAGACCTCAGTTTACATGGGGAGACAAAAGTTAAACACATGGTCCCTGCAGTAAGTGCCTCAAACAGATTCCAGGAACTTCAAAGAGCTTAAAGAGAGAGAAGAGAAATAAGAGATGGGTCTAACATCAGAGTTGTAGTGGGGAGAGGAAGTCTTTAAGAGATTCATTTTTGTGTTGGTGGGAAAGGGGTAGAATTTAAATGCAAAAAGCTTGAGAGAAGAAAGCACTTGCTAGATTGGAGACAGATGGTCTGGGGTTTCAGGAACAATTCTGAAAAGTGAAATAAGAGACCATGAATCAGATCCTTTGAGAGTTCAGTGAGGCTTTAATCTGGAAACCACACTAGCCTAGAAGGGACATCTAGAGAGGGGCCTCGCGGTCTCTACCCCACTGCAGGGAGGAGCCAGCCTCACTGGGCTGCTGCACTTAGAAGCAGGAGGTGGCCCGAACTGTACTTTCTGCAGTTGTCAGGGCATTGTTAAAGTAAGAAGTATGCACAGACTTACCTCCCACCTCCCCAAGTCACAGATTAGCCCCTATTCTGTTTCTCCCTTCCACTGGGTTAAAAATCAGGGCCCTTTTTTCCTTTGAGAATATACATATTTGCAGAGATGCATCCCAATTACTTGGGGGAGCATTGGTAGTATTTCACCAAAGATGTTCTACCTCATACTTCCCAAAACCCCTAATTTTAAATGTTTTTGAGTGATTCCTAAGTCGGTATAATAAGGGATTAAAAATCAGACCTCAGGGCCCTCCCTGGTGGCACAGTGGGTTGAATCACAGCACTAAGAAGCTAAAGCCACTTCGGCATGAGTTCGATCCCCGGCCCCGGAGGTGACCACATGGTGCAGGAGACCTCTCCTGATCTGCCTGCTACTCCCCTCAGCAGAGTACTTCGTCAGTTGGCCTGTTCTGCTCCCCACTCTGTCTCTGGTGAATCCTCTCATGGCCCCTCTGCCTCTGGCCTGTACCCCAGCTCTGTATGCATCAATAAATAAATCTTTAAACAAAATAGAAAATGTGAATCAATGTGAAGAACTAAAACAATGACCTGAAATGATTGCATTAGTTAAAGATGCTTCATGTCCATTAACTCAAGATAAAGCTTGAGGATTCCAAGCAAAAGCAGCTCTCGGGATAATTTATGAGGGACAGGAAAAGAAACGGTCCAGCTTGACAATGAGGAATGTAATGGTCATTGACTCTGACAATGATGGACAGGGGCTGGTGGGCCCAGGGGTGGGCCCATCCCACCCTTAGCATTGTCCTGTACTTGTGGTGTTCCTGAGGGGGCACAGACAGAGGCCCTGAAGGCACGGGGGGGTAGGGGGGATGTTGTCACCTCTGAAATGCAAACAGACAGCGGTCTCAGTTGAAGCATATTCCCAGATACCTCACTCTTCTGTGCTCCTGGGGCAAAGGATTTGCAGAGAGTTTTAGGGAAATGTTAGTACTCCATCTTGATGCCTGTCCTTGGACCGTAGTCTGGACTCTGCCCCGTAACAGGCAGCGTTGCCACTCGTCTCTGCTAGCGAGGCCCGGACAATCCTAGTCTCATCTCAGGAACACGTCCCTAGCCCCATTTAGGTGACATCCATCATGAACTTTAAACTTTATGACAATGGAAAGCATGTGCTAATCGTCATCCACGTCTTACAAATGAAGACACAGACTGAGCTGGAGTAACTGAGCAAGCTTCACACAGCTGGCAACTGTGGCACAGAC
>NW_004567122.1:9826854-9841337 GCF_000260355.1 Condylura cristata
CAGTCAGAGGCCTGGTCTGACCCTCCCTCTGGCCTCGGGACAGTGTGAACCTGCCCCTGACCTGTGAGCCGCCTCCATGAGCAGCAGCACATGGAAGTCACTGTCCGGGGCTGAGCTCTGGCTCCAGGACAGCGGTGCCCATGCCTGCTGGCCACCGCTGGGTACCTCAGCGGACTGGCTGCTGTCACCCTGGCGGAGCTGCTTCCCCACAGTGCGGTGATGTCCTCCCCGAAGATCTTCTTGTTGTTCTCCAGCACATGGTGTATGAAAGAAAACTGTTACCCAAACGGGGCCACCTGACAAGGCTTTACATTCACATTTCATACATGGATCTTGGATCTAACACAAAATGTAAAAAACTGTGTTAACCGACATCTATTATTGTACAATTGTCCCTTAATAATTAACACAGCCATAAGATGACAATGGTGAGGGTCTCTATGAGACCTACAGCACCTAAAAGACTAGTAATCAGTATGAACACATAGAAGCAGGTTTCAGGGTGTTCAATTCCTGAGCCCTCTTAGCTCTCTGGTTACTTAACTGTTGGGCAAAATAAAGGCAATTTGCCATGTAGCATGCATTTTATGTGCTAGATTCACTTCTTATCAGTTTCATATATTCAAAAGGTGTGCAAGGATTCTACAGGAATAAGGGAAAATCTCAGGAAGGCAAGATCCCTCTGAAGGAGCCCTGAGCTATGTGCTCCAGCACTATATTTTGGCTCTGGTCACTACTTTAGAGGATAAAGCTATAAGGAGGACCTATTTTTGTAGGGACGGGGACTGATTTCTGTGACAGGAGGCCAGCAGAACAATACCCCACCATCACCTCTGTGTGGCAGTTATTTTCTCCTGGTTCCCTCCGTTAGTGACGCCAAGCCATCCTTCCTACAAGCTTGATAGGAACACGCCCCCGGGAACATTTCATAGGAAATCCTTACATAAAAATAAGATCATGAAATTATTCTCAGTCAATACAGATTGGAGACATGACAGAGAAAATAGTCATTTGAACAACCGATCTCAGTCCTCACAGCTCTCGGCACCCCTGCAGCATCTCTCCCGCCAGAACATTACAGTAAAAGGGCACAACGTGGCTTTATTGGGGATGAAGGTTACTCCCCTCTTCCCTCCACGGGGATGTCTTGGTGGACAAGTTACCAAACTTACTCCAAATGAAAGGTCTGGTGAAAAGTCACAGTCTTAGTTTCTCAAATGAAATCCTTCCCATTTTGCAGTAATTTGACACAGTGACCTGCACTAACCACATTCTAGTAAGCGAACACCCGACACTGTGGCCACATGCTCTTGTACACGATCGAGAGTGAACGGAGCCTTGGCAGAGTGCTGCAAATACATGCAAACCCCTGTGCTAACTACACATGAGCTCACCCATTTCAACCCCACGACCTGACACATACGTAACCACCCCTTTGGGGAAACTAAGCACAAATAGAGAGATCCAGCCTCAGGGCCTGAGAACCAGCACCAGAAACAGGCCCATGCCTGCTCCCTAAGTGGAGGTCTAGGGACGTGTGTCCTGAGAGGAATGCTGTGACATCTTTACATCCAATTTGACCACATGAAATTGATGAAGCATTAATATTTTGTGCAAGACTGATGGGAATTTAGCACTTTGCCTTTGAAGGCCACATGCTTATCAGCTCTGTATAGCCCAAGACTCCTCTAACAGCTTCTTTCTAAGACTCAGGTAAGAATCATGCAGTCTTGCTCACTCTTCTAACACTTAGAGAGCTGCTGTTTTTGGCAGGCACCATTAAGCGCCCCAGGGATAGCGCAGGAAGACATGGAGAATGTCGTGCATTTTATTATTCTTTTGCCAGGAGTGATCAGCATTGAAGCCAGGAGAGATGGTATGTGTGAAAAAGGAAGGTATATTAACATACGGGACATTGAACACCCAAAGTAGCTTCCTGGACTTGTATCTCTGTGCGTTTTTTTTTTTTTTTTAAGTTTTTCATTATTTGTGCATACAGAGCTGCGGTATAGGCCAGAGGTGCAGGGGCAGTGAGAGGCTTCACCAGAGACAGTGGGGTGCAGAACAGGCAGATCGAGGAAGTACACTGCTGAGGGGGAGCAGTGGGCGGGTCAAGAGGGGTCTGCCGTGCCATGTGGGTCACCTCTAGGGCAGGTGGGGATCGAACTCATGCTTTAGCTTCTGAGTTCTGTGCTTTAACCCACTGCACCACCAGGGAGGGCCCTTAAGGTTTATTTATACATATAAGAGCTGGAGCACAGGCAGAGGTGGGAGGTGGGAGAGAAGGTAAGGGCATTCACCAGAGACAGTGGGGAGCAGAGTAGACGGATCTATTGAAACACACTGTGAGGGGCGCAGCAGGCAAGACAGGAGAGGTCTGCTGTGCCATGAGGGTCACCTCCCTGGCTGGGGGTCATATCCAAGCCGCAGTGGCTGCCCATAGCTCCACAGTGCTGCAGATTAACCCCTTGCACCACAAAGGGAGGCCCATTGTGAGAAACCTTTTGCAGAAGGTTACTCTCCCATTACAAAAGTACAGAGCAAGCTGTAACAAGCCTATACCCCAGCGCTTCAGAGGTGCGGAGGTGCACCAGGGCCCTACCTTGAGCACTGACACCACCATGTGAACAGATTCATCATGTCCTCCCTACCAGTTAGCTTCTGCTTCAGGACTCAGCAGGATTTTACGTTGGCAGAGTTCCTGAAGATGCCTTCTGCCAGGGCCCCTTGCTCATTTATGTGGGCCAGCATGTCCTGTAGGGAAGACAGGGAAAGCGGATTCAGTCCTGAGCCCAGAGCCAGGGAGCAGCTTCTACAGAGCCGTGGCTGGGGAGGGGCTAGAGCTGAGGCTGGCAGTGAGCGTGGGAAGGTTTTGGCCACTCTGAGTGTGATTTGTGCCCACACATCCAGTGTACACTCATATATCCATCCTGCACTCAGATCTGGAAGTCTGAACGCCTGCCTTCTTCAGATTGCCCTGTTGTTAAACTGACACTTTCAAATCCAGCGTCACTGCTCAGGTCTCTGTGACTCCCCACTGCGCACCCCGTGTCCGTATTGCTTCTAGTACCGATGCTCTTTCCCAGGTGTGGAAAGCATTTTCCAGGCTCTTTGTAGACTCTGTCACTCACTGTACCTCATTCCCACCTGGGAGTCTGTGGACCCTGTAGTAAGCCAGGCTGCATTCACCCCTCCTGGTCTGATGACGTGTGTGCCCCGCCGGTGGCCTCTCTCCTAGCTGTGCCTGCATTCTCAGCTGGCAGGGGGGAGACAGGAGTGTTGGCCGGGGGCAGGGCTGGACACGGTGTGCAGCCTATCCCCTGTGACCCCTGGGCCTCCTCCAGTCCCCATTGCTGCCAATGCAGAAGCTCACATGGCCTCCAGGGAGAGTGGAGTGATCTGCCCCGAGGGACCCACAGCTTCTTCACCAATGGCAGGAGGCAGCATCTTCCTGAATGTGCCACCTTGAGTCTCTACATAGCATCTACTTGAGAGCTTTAGGAGAACCTTAAATTCAGTTATAATCATTGTTTTATTTGTTAGTTACTATATGTTATCATGTGCCTACAGTATCTTTATAATTAAATTAGTATTCATGTCTTTCCTGCTTCAAAAATATTTGAAGGATTTAAGAAAAATGATACATGAAATATAAAATATATAGTTCCATGAAACAGAAAATGAAGCTTGGATTTGTGGAACTAAAAATATAGTTTTGACCTGCATTTTTTAAAAAAAGGTTTTCCATTCTTTAAAGCATAACTTAAGATTTTCTGTGTTAATATTTTATTATAATATTCCCTTAAATGCTAGCTCAAGCTGAATCTGTTTCTTTACATAGCACAGATTAAAAATCAGTCAATCAATAATATCCAACCCATTACAGTGTCTGAAGCTCTTATATTTCACCGATGGATATCTATCCAGATGGAGATATAGAAGGTGTTTTATTTGGTATTATTTATTTGGTATTTATTATTACTTTTCTGATTATTTTACCTAAATCTGCTCCTGACCTATTAAGTAGAAACCACTGTGCCTCCTGTTGAATTCACACATTTAATGCTAAGAAGATATTAGTGAAAAGCCTTTTAAAGGTTTTCAGGGCAACTCCGACCCACCCTTCTGGACCTCACCGCTATTCACAACTCCCTCTGGGAAAGCTGAAGGTACAGCGAGATCAGACACTCCTGTGCAAAATTCCCTGTGAATTCACATCACTCACTCATGGCACAGTTAGGGTTCAAACCACTCAATAGGATTTGATGAATGAAAATAATGACCAAGAAGCATGCGTAAAGGGTAACCTACAATCCAAATCTTAGGGCACAATGGGGATGAGTGAGACAGAAGTATACAAGAAGTCTCTAGTAACTCGCCTGTTAAACGACATTGATAAATGGATAGAGACCTTGTTATGTGAAGAGCCCTCAGTGGCACTGAGTCACCGCAAAATCAGAATGAAAGCAGATGCTGCACATCTGGAGCATCCCCAGTCCTTTTCTTGCAGCTCTTGTCTTGGTACTTGCTGGTCAAGTAGGCAAACAATCAGGCAGGTGGCCTCTCACCAAGGACAAGAGTCCTGGTATGAGAAACATACTGGGATCTGCTGAAACAGCAGACAGATACCAAAGTTGGCTGCCAGGAATCAGGGAGCCCCCAGGCAGTAGCCCCTGGTCACTCCACCGGAGCTTGCATCCCCCGATAATGCACTCTGCAAGCATGTACACTCTCTATATAACTGTCCAGCCTTTGTACTCGACTCCAATAAATATGGGAGTGCCTTGGATCGCGACTGCACGTGACAGCCTGGAGCACCCCTCTGGGCTTCTCCCTGCTCCAGCACACTTGGCCTTTGAGTATCTTTCCCTCATCCCTTACTGCTCCTAATGCTTCTGCTTTGTGAGGTGGCACAGTTTTAGAAAAAAGTCTTATGCAATATAAAAATCCAGATCTATGCTGTAATTTGCTAGTGAAAACAGAACTGTTTTTGGTCTAGCATACTGTCCATTCCTTTACAGTAATTTAGAGATAAACAGTAACCAGGGCAAGTGATGTATATTTACACCCCCTAAAGAATATAGTAATTACAAAGGCTGGAAACAACAATGTGGAAGAACTTGCCCCATTAACACACTGTGTGTTCTGCAAGGTGCTACCATACAGGAATGAGGGTCTGAGCTGCCCAGGTACTTAACTTACAGGCTGGGTGGGGCAGAGTTCAGCATGGTGTGTCAGGGTGGTCTAAGGCGGAGGCCCTTCCACACACCCCTGTGTGTGACCTTGGGCCACAACAGAGCCTTTCTCTTTCCACCTTCATATCTTAAGCCTGGAGATGCTCACCAGACCTGCTGGGAGGGTTCTGGGAATATCCCATGAAATATCCGTGATCATCCTCCTGGGATTCCAAGTATTTACTAGTAAATGTCAGCTTCCTATGCTCACCTCGGTTAAATTGAGAGAACCGGAATGGTTCAAAAATAGTGATGCTTCTACCTCAGTAGCCCCTGCAGGGTGCTTCTCTTGGGCTTCAGGCCAAACCTGGACAGTCTTCCATTCTGTGCTTGAAGACATCCACCTCTGACACCTACAGGCAACTTTTCACATCTCAGTTACATTATCTCTATATTAGATGATTTAGTGGTGGTTACACTTGTTTTTCACTACACAAGCACTGTGCCTTAGTTTTCTCTTACAGGAAGGGGTAGTAAGGTGTAATTTACTAACAGACAGCAAAATGATTATTTGGGGAGCAAGGTGTGTATACATACTTGGCGTTAGAGAAAAGTAACACATCATTGAACAAGAAGAGGTGCCACCTATGCTTCCTCTTGCCACTTTGGACTTCCACAGGGCTCCGGAATAGCAGGGTATGCCTGGAATGCCCACGTGTCCTTGTTGTCCTGGGTGTGCAACAGCACATGAGGGAGTTTTCTGCCAGACACATACAGGCACCTTGTCACTGATGACATACACAATAATTTGATGTTCCTTTTTATTAACACAAAGAATTAGTCTGACTCCCCAAACAAGACTCCATGGCTAACTCACAATATGAGTTATGGAGCTAGTGAGAGAAATGGGTCATTAAGGAGCTGAGATGGAGACGAGATCAGAGTGGAGAGTATGACAAAAGACTTAAAAGCGAAACAATGGGACAATATATGTTCCTTTATGTAGGTTATAGAAAAATGGAGATTTATGAGGAAGTCATTACAATTTGGTAATAAATTAAAAATTTGGCTAACTGAGGATGCTAGAAAATATACCCAATCATATCTATTCAATAAATCGATATTCAAATTTGAGAGAAGAATGATCAGATCAGCAGTGAATGCTAAATATATCCAAAACTTTCTAACCACAGAAAGGGCTTAGCTATGATTGTTGGGTTATGAGCAAGGCCTCACCAGACTCTGGCATAACGAGGTCATAGAAACTAAATGGAAGAGAACATGAAATTTCTTGCAGGAAAAAGATATGTTCATAGATCTAAAGAAAGTTCCCTCTCATGGCATCAGGGACTGTCACTCCGGACAGCACAAATTTTGCTGTCTTCTGTTTGTGAAGGAAATGGAGAAGAGTATCAGGGACACGGTCCCCAACATGCCAGCTGTTAGTGGGCCTGAAGGTAACTGCAGCAGAGCTGCCACCTGCCGCTAGGCGAGAGCTGGGGAGCAGCTGCAGTGAGGACAGGAGGACAAAGACCAGCCACAGGCTGAGTAGCCGGATAAAAATGTACATTTGTGAAGACATGGCTATATGGGTTCAAATATTCACCCAAATTCAGTTCATTATGGAGTCTGGAAAGGGGAGCCCAATCTTATCAGTAATCTTATTTGGTAAAAGAAATCTCAAGGCCTTCAATGAATACTAAATGTACTAAAGTTCTATCTAAACGCAGGATGCACTTAACTATCACTCAGGTGAGTTGTGAAGAGGTCTCAAAGGACTCACCTATCTGAAGAGGTAAAACAACTAAATGGAACAGAACATCATCTGTCTTTTACTAAGTGGCAGATACTTTCATCGTTCCACAGAAAGGTCCCTTTCACGGGACCAGGAGTTATCTCCCCTGAGAATACAAATCCTGTTGTCTTCTATTCAGAAGTTCTGAGTCTAATGAACAATGTCTTATATGAAACTAGAGCAGAAGGTAACAATCAGTGAAGCGATTTAAGAGGAAACACATCAGAACCCTTTCTGTGACTGCCAGATGCAGTTCTGATGCTCAAAAGCAGCATATTAAGATTCTACCTTGAGTGCCGATGCCTCGAGTGACCCCCTAAGAAGCTGAAGCACTTTTGGATGGACCTGAACATTCTTTGAGCTTCGATTCTTGCCAATGGACTTTGTCTACAGCACTAGGACAGCACTGTAAATGAGTCCTTGAGCCTAAGGATTCTGTAGTAGTCAAGGTGCTTTGGTTCACAACACAACTGCCAACTGACACAGTGCCATACATGATGCCTGGTAGCATCTTTCGAATTTTTAAAAATCATCTGCATGAGATAACTGTAGATTCTCAGCAGCCGGAAGAAATGAGAGAGGCTGTAGGCTTTTATTTAGTCTCCCTCAATGGTAATACCCTTCCAAGCTTCGGTGCAACATCATCACTGACAAGCACTGAGCATAAGCACTGACAAGACCAGAATCACTTATCACCACAGGTATTGTCACATCACTCTGTACAAGCACATACAACTGTTACCCACCTCCACCAACTCTTGACTCCTGGCAGCTACAAATCTGCCAACCATTTCCACAACTGTGCCGTTCCAGAATGTTACAGACATGAGCTCATACCATATGTAACCTTTCTGATTAATAAATATGGCACATTTTCCTAGATAATTTTCACATCAAAAATTTTTTTAGGGAAAAAAGTAGGTCATGAAAAACACTTTCAAATTAAAATAAATGTATTTTATCTTAATTAATTTTATTTATTTTATTGTAATTTCTCCTATTTTAAATAGAATATAAAATTTACCTAACTTTTTGACACAAATATCAAAGATATGTCAAGGTGAGCTGTTCACGAGCTACAACGGGAGCTGTTCTGTGGCCAGCAAGGCTGAGAGGCAGCAAGTGTCATGCTTTCTCATTTGTCAGCATTCCAAAGAATTAAGTAAATGAAACCGTTACTGTTCTCATTAGAGAGCATTTAACTTCCATTTTTAGACAACTGAGTAAATAGGACTTTTATGTTTGAGTCGATTCTGTTTCCTCTTAAAGTGGAGGTTAAGAAAGGGAAGAGAGAAAGGGCTAAAGGGGCAAAGCTGTTTGTGAAGCCCTGTCATGTGTGAGAGAAAGTGATGCTTGTGCTTCTTCCCATGTGTAGGCCACGTATGTTAAAAACAGCAGCCACCAGTGTTTGCTAATATAATATCCTTTACCCTTACTTGTTTATGTGACAGGGAAGTCGTTGAAAAGACAGTATGAGACACAGAGCCATGAAGTCATGAATCTAAAATGTATGGCTCGAGTTGGCATCATGCTAGAATTATACTCACATGAAAATAGTGAAAGTCAACATTGTGTGGTAGCACCACACATCTATGCATTCTGAGCAAAGTGACCTGAAGAAACCAGTTTTCTCTGTACAGTTTGCGCACTTGCTTGTACACCTGCCTCAGGCTGGTCCTGAGAGGGTGTGTGACCCCGAGTCAGTCACAGCCCCCTCTCGGGCAGCCCTAGCGAAGGGCCCGCACAGCTGTGTCCACACTCGTGGACGGTGAGTCTTGCACCTTCTCCTTAGCCCGCATCTGGCTGACACTTCTCTCCATGTAGGACATGAACATCTGCTGGGACCAGGCACGTTCCTGTCACCACACGCTGGCCTCTAAGCCCAGAGGATTCTGCCTCTTTAACCCTCCTGGAGCAGGATTAGTGGACTTCCACATTTGGTTTGTCTTTAATCTTAGGCTCCCAGCCAGAATTTTGTCCCTTCCCTAAGTAAGCAAATTCCATACATACAGCAGGATCTGACACCCACCCCAAATCAGACTTTAGACAAGCATGGATGGTGAAGGTCTGAAATTAGGATCCAGTACACTTAATTAGAAAACAATACCCACCAAAAGCAAAGTAAACAAGTGGGATAACTTGAAATTGAAAAATTTTATACACTGAAGGAAAAATATAAGTAGGTTAAAAAGGCACTCTAGTGAATTGAGAATTCATTCATACATCACACAACTAACAAGAAGCTAATATCCAAAATATAAGCCTGCCCAACATGGAAAAATGTCCAGCACAACATTTAATGTGGGAAATTCAGATCAAAGTCATAATGAGATGCCAGCTCACACCTGTGAGAATGGTCTCAGGACAGTGGGAATCTGCCACTGATAGATAAGCCAATCTTCCAATAAGGAGCAATGGAAATGGCCTCCCTTGGCTTGAGCTCTGTTGTGTGATGGGCTGTCTAAGCCTCTCCCAGAGCATGGGGCCTTGCTCTCTGCTGCTCCCTCATTGCTGTCCTTCCCATGGGGCTCCTCCCAACAGTCCCTGAAGGGAAGGTTGCATGGTTCCAATCCCAGAAGCAAGCACAAATACTGTTTCCAGAGCCGACCACCACACCTGATGTCAGTGGGAGCTTCCTGCCAAGTGATTGGTTTGGCTCTTTTGGGATTTACATTGCGGCACTTTTTGCATTTCTCATAGACATGAGATATAGCCTGGATTTAATTTTTTTAAGAACAGAATGAAAGTTCCCTATGTCAGATTCTGATTTATTGCTGGGTGAGTTTGGAAGCTTGTCAGATGTTCTATTCAGAAGGAGAATAATTCTAGCAACGGCATGTTTTAAGGCAAAGATGTGTTTCTACCAGTCATAGATACACACAAATCACCGCGATAACCAAGAGAGGCAGCATGAGTGGGTTCGAGAGTGTGTTATAATTGCATTCAGCATGGCCAAAAGGGATGATCAAGGATGACAGGCTCCTAGGTAATTCCTAGGATTTCTCAGGGTAATACCGCTGCATGTGTTGTTCTCATCGGACATGGTATTATTTGTGCTGTTTTATCTCAATTAATCCATTGATGAAAAGATAGTGAAGCATTTCTTTGA
This sequence comes from Condylura cristata, assembly GCF_000260355.1. Classification (NCBI taxonomy): domain Eukaryota; kingdom Metazoa; phylum Chordata; class Mammalia; order Eulipotyphla; family Talpidae; genus Condylura; species Condylura cristata. The sequence continues at coordinate 9,836,933 of NW_004567122.1, forward strand.
TAATTTTCACTGCATTGCTGACAGACTTTTACACAGACAGTAATAGTAATAAAACACCACTGAAACTGATAAGGAGTGTTGGCTACGTCCTTAAGGATTCTGTGTATTCCAAGACAGAAGATACATTTCATTGGAAAAAAAAAAAAAAAGGTTATTTAGATTTTCTAGGTCCCAGCTAAACACTCCTCAAAAAGAATAATAAATTTGCAAGAATTTGTTGCAAGAATTAAAAAAAATCATGGAGTATATGAAGGCACATCTGAGATTGCCAACAGATTTCATGGTCTTCATGGTTGTACAGCATGCCTGCTAATACCTGGCCTTTCTTTTATCTCCTCTCAGTTGACTACGTACATAACATGCTGGTCCAAGGATTACTACTGTTAGTCACTTTTAAATAATTATTGTAAAAGGCATGTAGGAGAAGTATAAACTGTTTATCAAGAACAGCGCTGAGAAACTAAATCTGAGAAACAGGCCATTCACTCGCTGAAAGACTTCAGGAGTTTGTCTATATGTGATAATCTCATTTTCTCACATTTTCTCTACAATGCTGAGAAAAGTTGTAGCCAAGAAGGAGGTGTTAACATAAATATTTTTACTTGGATTCACATTTATGAATACACACATATATGTTAACTAATGGTTTTTAAGAGCTTTTTTATTACGAAAAAATGGAAAGAAAAATGCACATTTTAAAATGTATGGATGACACAGCATGAGATGGCCACTCTTACTGTACTTCAGCTGAAATTAAACAACTACCCCCGTGAGCCTTTGGAATAACACCTTTGACCCCAACCCATCCCATCCTGGATGCCCAACAGTCAGTGGGCACTCACCAGACAGTGGAGAGGGGGCCGCCTCCTTGCCAAAATGCACCCACAGCAGAGAGTCCTCAGAGTCCCTGGAGACAAGAGAAAACTCAGGGTCACCAAGTCATTCATAGGAGGAGCCTGGAAAACACTTCCCAGGTATCTTATGTCTCCAAAAGAGAAAGAATTATGCCAGTATAAATGCTGTTTGGCCATAAGGTGGTTATGGTTCTTGAGGTCCCGGTGCAGTTTACCACACAGTCTCTAGATGAGCCCTTATTTTCACCTTGTCCCTTGATAGACAAGGGATGCACAGCACCGCAATGGAAAGAGCCCTTACTTTGTGGGTGACCCAGTTCTGCACCTTCAGAGGAGAAGTGTAATCTCAAGATTTTGAATTCTGCTGTCTCTAGACTATGTGTTCTCCATAGGCTATTGCTCTCAGGTGTCCCTGCCCAGACTGGCATGCGGTGGGTATACACGGTATACACATGCCGCACACCATGCCATGACTACTCTTGAGCCACAGGAAACACTAACGACACCATAAACTCAGCAACCCTAGATAAAAGGAGACAACTGCACAAGAGGCCTTGAGCAACAGGCACCCCTCCCCTAGAGTTTTTGATTCATTAGGCTCAGAAAACCTGCATTTAAAAAAAGCCTTTTGAGTGATTCCTATATCTAATAAGGATATGAGTGATTGTTTTTTAGATAGCTAGTGAGAACAAAATAGTGAAACAAAGGAGAAAAAAATTTGTTTTAGAAAGCTCCAAGGAAGCTTTTCTTATTTCCATACCTCCTTCTCTCCTGTTCACAATGGTTACCCTTACATGAAGTGGTTAAAACTTAATTTCTTCCCAAATGTCACTGTTATTTCTTTTAATTTCATGAGAGGACTCTAAATAGGATAATGACAGGGACTATTTTCATTTGTTTCGATGCACAGTGAACTTTTCAACCTAAATAGAAAATATAAACAACAACATATATCTATGCCATTTAAGGACATTTAAACAAATCACAAACAGAAGACTATCTTAATAATATTTTGCGCTTAAATTTTAAAATCATGGATTATATGCTTATATAGGAAAACAGACTGTGTAATGTCAAGAGAATGAGTGCTGGAATCTAGTTACCTATTTTTACTAATATAATTTTTATTGCTGTTACACTGCATTGTAACATTTTGTTTCAGATGTGCATTATTACAAATTAGCATTGTATACATACTATATTCAGTTCAACTCTAAAAGTCAAATCCTATTCTTTACCATATAACTGGCCCCTTTTATTGAATCCTTTCCATTATCTACTACCTATGTGATACTGGGAAGTTAATTGCATATTTAAAGTTCTTCAGGGTCCTCTTCAATAAAACAGAGATAATAAAAATAGCTGCTCACGGGTTTACGAGTATAAAAGAAGATGATACCACAAACTCAGTATGTTACCTCGCATAGTAATCACTAAAGTAATGCCAATTATATTTAGGAGTCAGGGAAACTATGTATTTAAAAACATCAATTAGTATCATGTATATTTTTCCATGACCAAAGGGTAGGGAGTGAGAACAGGTAGTAATACGAATTACAAGTTCTATGGCAGGCAGCTTCCACATATTACTTCACTTCCTCTCAGCAACATTGTTAGCTACAAATCTTTTCATTGTGCCTTGAAGGTGTAGGAGACTCCCGACAGTTTTGATAGATGGTGAAACTCTGTCTCAGTAAAATAACTGATAGTCACCTATCTAACAATTCAAAGTCACACTGGTCTAACTTCAGTGTCACACAGTGTTTCCCATACCACATGTAGGTTGGTTCCCAAAGCATTGACCTGATGTGTTCTCTCAAGTGTTTGCTTCAATGTCAGTGTTTGTACTGTATTTGATGCTCATATCACTAAATCTCTCCTGCCCCTGCAGGCAGCATGTTACCCATCCTGAGACAGGAAGTTTGTATCAGCCCCAATGGTGGAACACAGGAACCAGACAGTAGGCTATAGATTTTCTGGGAGGTGGGGTCTAGACAGGCTGTGAGCAGCAGAAAGGAGTGAAAATGCTCTGACCACCTGCCTGCTGATGTCCAGTTCATAGCGCTCTGACAGATACTGAGCTGGGAATCATGGCCAAACCTTTCCATACTCCTTCAGTCTGATCTCCATCTTAGGCTACTGCAACGAAGAGTAATTTCTCTCATGAAGAGAATTCTGGTAATCTGGACCTTGGACTACTCACTAGATTTTTAATTCCACAAAGAAGGAAGCCAAGACCTTTGGTTCCAAATCCCTCTGCTGTTCTCTACCTGCCACCACTAAAACTAATCTTTCAGGGACTGGGTCCCAAGGTAGGTACTGGATAGTGAGTGACATCTGAACCACTAAATTTGCTCGTGTAACAAAAACAAAGTAAATAAATAATATTTTAATACAATATTTTAAAATTTACTTAAGATAAATTTAAAAATGCATAAAAATACATGGGGAAGGTCTAATATCACCATAGAAAATCATGCTATCAATATTGATCATATTCATCATTCTTTTATTTAAAAGAAAAAAAAACCATAGAAAATTTAGTGAAACCAGCATCAAAAATAAGGTTCATTAAAGCTTTAGTATAAACAGCCAACTCTCAAAGTAAACAATAACAAGAACAGAAGAAAATCTGGGAAAAACAAAACCCCTAACATCATCAGTTAATAAGCCAAAGACTAGGTTATGAAACAATAGTAATCAAAACAGGAGAAATATTTTTTGGAAATTAAAAGATATCATAGACCAAATAAATAAATAAATAAATAAATAAACTCATTAGACCTTGATGTTCAGAACATTCTTGAGTATTGATGACATGAGATGACTATTCTTTTTCCTCAAAATGTAAAGTCGTAGATCCAGAGGAAATGTGTGTAGAAAGAAACAAACTTTAGTTCTTCAGTGAAAGGAAGTTTAAAAATTGGAATAATGTTAATATTATTTCAATTTGTAGAATCACTATATAAAACTAAGTTGGAAGACAATAGTAACTATTAGAGAGAATCTGACTAATATTAACATTGACAAAAAAGTAGAAGTCTGAACGTTAAGACAGATGTGCAATTAATGTCAGACACAGGTTTTTTCACCTTATATTTTATAGCAAGGAATCAAGATAAGCTGTCTAAAGTTGAGGTACCAAAATATATGCATATTCTTTAAAAGTTATGTCTAACCACCAGAAGAACCAAACAATTGAATCAGCAGTGGGCAGAGAGATACACAAATATCAACTAAGTTGCTCCTCTTTTGATAGATATAAAGCTGACAAACAAGAAATGGACATGTTCACATGGTTGAGTGATAAGGCAATAACTACTTGCAGAACATTTTAAAAAATAGATTAGGGCCCTCCCGGGTGGCGCAGCTGAGTAAAGCACAGCACTGGGAAGCTAAAGCCACTTCAGCATGAATTCGAACCCCGCCCTCCCCGGACATGACCACATGGGGCGGCAGACCTCTCCTGACCTCCCCCCAACCCGCCCCACCCCCTCCCGCTGCTCCCCTCAGCAGTGTACTTTGTCAACCAACCTGTTCTGCTTCCCACT
>NW_004567122.1:9841722-9843120 GCF_000260355.1 Condylura cristata
CAGCTTTTGAAATACTGACTTTTGAAGACTTTGGGATTTAGAAGCTTTTAAAGGTTTGCTAAACTTTGGGATAATCCTATTACTTCTCGACCTGAGTAATTCTGAGCCAGTGGTCCTTACATTGATCACTTTGTCTTTAAAAATATCTTGACTATGGTCTACTATTGCCCCACTAGGTCCAACTTGACCAGATTATGAAGGAAAGAAATCAGAGATTTGGGAGGAGAGATTTTCTCTAGACTGGTCACAATCTTGCAGTGAAATGCCAAAAGTATGAGTCACGAGGAAGTGAAAACAAACAAACAAAAAACAGAACACCTAAACTTTCTAAGGCAATAATAGCTCAAATGATACTCAGAAAGTGACATTATATATATCTCCAAATACTACCAAAACAAAACTATGTATGCAAAGAAGTACACACATATCAAACATGTGGAAACAGAATTGTTGATGGACAATTTCTGCTGAGGGAGTACAGATGCACAGGCTGTGGACTTGACACTGTCCAGCTGGCTGGCCTCTGCTGGGGCTGAAGCCCAGGTATCCTCAGGTCCTCCATGTCTCCAACACAGTACCACTAACGTATGTGCCATGCTTTTACTGAAAACAGCATTGTGGAAGAACATTACAGCATTCACTTAATTTTGGGGTTATAATTTTACTTGTGATAATTCTGTAGTGGAGTTGTATTTTCTTTTGTAAAAGATGACCCCTTGGAGAGTAGAACTGATTGGAGGTTTGAATTAACTTTGAAAAGGATGAAGAAGCTGCATCTTTTTCTGTGAAATGCAGCCCAACACAGTTACAGGAATGCGAGGATCTGAGTAAAATCCTTTGGCTGAGACTAAGCCAATTATATAAAATTGGGAATGAAGGCATTTGGGTTTCAATTTCTACAGGCTTTTTAGCTGCTTTTTAGTTTGAGGAGCATTGAATAAGAAGAATTTTATATTCTTCAAAGTTTAGATTTTTCTGTTTTTTTGAGCAAGTATTCTATAAGTACCATGAGCTATATTGGATATGACTGGGAGTAATTAATGATAAGTAGAACAGGGAATACTTTTTCAGGTTAGGGTGCTTGCTGCATGGAATTCAATCTGAATTTGTGATACTGGAGTCTGTGGTTAAAAAGCAGAGTTGCAGAGGGAGTTTGCATGGGAAAAATCAGCTTAGGTAGGACAGGGATAATACTAGAGTTCTGTAGGCTGCCAGCTAAGAGGGACAGCCTGCCTGACTTATGAGTGGCTTACTGAAAGCTATAAAAAGCTGGGTCCCGGGGCCCTCTCTGGTGGTGCCATTTCAGCATGAGTTCGATCCCCACCTGGGGGGTGATCCACATGGCACGGCAGACCTCTCCTGACCGGACCCCTGCTCCTCACAGCAGTGTACTTTGTC
>NW_004567122.1:9847625-9848457 GCF_000260355.1 Condylura cristata
GTTTTCACCTCTCTGCCTACCCTTTCTCCTTTGGTGACCACCATTTTGTCCTTTGCATTTATGCATTTGCTTTTGTTTTATTGCTTGTTTCACTATGTGAAACCACCGTCTTTTTCTTATTTCACTTACCATAATGCCCTGAAGGTCCATGTTGTCTCTAATAACATGTCACCTTTTCTCTTTAAAAGCTGAGTAGTAATCCACTGTGCATATATATCACATGTTCTTTATCTAATCATCCATTAAAAGACACTTAGGTTGTTTCCAGGTTTTGGCTATTACAAGTAATGCTGCAATAAACATAAGTGTATATATACTTTTTGAGATTAGTGTTTTCATATTCCTTGACTAAATATTCAGAAGTGAAACAGGATTATATATTATTTATATTCTTAGATTTTTGAGAACTCTCCCTACTATTTTATATGGTGTCTGCACCAATTTACATTCCTATCAGTGGTACACATAAGGGCTGTTTGTTGTTTCTTGTCTATTTGATAATAGTAATTCTAATAAGTGTGAGGTGATAACTCATTGTTTCGATTTGCATTTCCCTAATATTAAATAATGATGAACATCTTTTACTTGTGTTGGTCATCTGCTTATTGTTTTTGGAAAACTGCCTACTCAGGAACTCCATCTAGTTTTTATTTGTGCTGTTTTGTTGTTGAATTGTAGTATTAGTTCATTGTATTTTTTGAATATTAACCCTCTGCTGGATGTGAGATTCACAAATATCTTTTCCCATTCAATAAGCTGCATTTTTGTTTGATATTTTTCACTATACTTTTTAGTTTCATGTTATTCTTTTTACCTATCCCCCTTGCTGTTG
>NW_004567122.1:9850322-9925806 GCF_000260355.1 Condylura cristata
AAATAAGGATAAATTTTAACACTAAGTAACTAAATGAAAACAAAAGATAAAACATATATGCATATTTATATAGTAATTAAAAATAATTCTTTATTGATATATATGCCAAAGTAACTTCCTTCCCAAATTATCTGATCAAAACTCACTATGGGATGTTCTGAGGTTAGCTAGCCAATGGTGTTTCAGAGAATATGGGATTGAAATAAAGACTTCTACTTTGACATACTATCAGCTGTTTAAAATGAGCTTAAAGTATGACAAAATCAAATGCTCAGAGCTAGGGAGAGGTTTGATCCACTACAGGGTATGCAAACTACAACCCTTTGGCCATAAAATGACATCTGGTTTTTGTTACTGGAACACCTTGGAACACCTTCAAGATCATTCATCTACCTATTGTCTAAGGTGGCTTTTGAGATCCAAGTATGCACTTGAGTAGGAACAAGAGACCATATGCCGGCTTAACTATTGTCAGGAAAGGTGTGTTAATTTCTAGTCTATTGGATCTAATTTAACAGGATTTTCTACACACCCATGTACCTCCCTACTTAAGATTGACTTAGTCATTAACACTTGCCTTTATTACCACTATGAAGTGTGATGTCCAAATATGAAAGTTCTGAAGCTCAGTGTCCTGTCTAGCCACCTCAAAACAGAAACATGTGGCCTGTAGACTGCTTTAGATTGAGATAAGCACCTCAGCTGATCTATAGACTTGCAGGAGGAAAAAATGTTGTTCTATGGTTGCTTGCAATGCAGCAAAAACTAATTGATAAATGAGATTGTTATACCTTTTGACTTCTCCAAATGATGACACTGGAAAAGGATTCTGAAGACCAGCTGTGGTTCAGTCCCTTCTGGGGCTCTATTTCAGACTTTGTTGGGCTCAACTGGAACATGTTTTCATTCCTCTGCCTATGGTAAGGAAAACTGAGTCAGAGTCCAGACCAGGTCGAGAGGCCCACCAGACTCTTAGAATCTTGTTTTTTTCTGAATTTATACCTGGAAGTCAGTTATAAATGCTTCATCTGTTGGATTAAATTGCTCCCTCCTATGGGAGCCTCAAGGTTCAGAAAGAGGGTGGGCAAGATTACTTGAATCATAGGGAAAAGCTTTTTAAATTGAGCTGTTGATAGATTTTTGCCTTACTTGATTCCTGAGAAGCACATTCTTAGTTTGCACTTAATCTCTAAGGGGTAAAAAGATCATGACTAGCACCTCAGAAACATCACAAGAAAAAGTAGTAACATGCAAATGATGCAAAAGTGCAATCTAACCCTATTAATTCTATTGGGATAAACTGATCCATACATTTTGAAATTCTCTTTCATGAATAATTTGTCTTATATCCCAAACTGTTAAAATAAAAGCTCTTGGGGACCCTCCCCGGTGGCACAGTGGGTTAAAGCACAGCACTGAGAATCTAAAGCCAGCTTCAGCATGAGTTCAATTCCCGCCTGCCCCGGAGGTGACCACAGGGTGTGGCAGACCTCTCCTGGTCCACCCGCTGCTCCCCTCAGCAGTGTACTTCGTCGATCTGCTTGTTCTGTTCCCCACTCTATCTCTGGTGAAGCCTCTCACCGCCCCTGAGCCTCTGGCCTGCACCCCAGTTCTGTATGCACAAGTAAATAAATCTTTAAAAAAAAAAAAAAAGGCACAGCACTAAGAAGCTAAAACCACTTCAGCATGAGTTCAATCTCTGCCTCAGAGGTGACCCACATGGCGTGGCAGACCTCTCCTGACATGTCTGCTGCTCCCCTCACTAGTGTACTTCATCAGCCGGCCTGTTCTGCTCCCTACTCTGTCTCTGGTGAATTCTCTCACCACCCCTATACCTCTGGCCTGTACCTCAGTTCTGTATACATAAATAAATCTTTAAAATAAATAAATAAATAAAAGCTCTTGGTTGTCACTTTTCTTGAAACCATTAAGCTGAAACATTTAGACAGATCACTGGGAATACTAGTACACTTATCATATAAAGCAATACAGGGTCAAAAATCTTGTCAGAGAACCCTGAAGCTGTTCTCTGATTTTTAGCCCTTCATTACTTATGCAGTTAACAATGTGTCGCTAAATTTTTCAAAAGCCAGCTTTTATTTTTTGCAAATGAACAAGAATATAATGATGTATTATAGAACTGGTACCAGGTTAAGCAGCATACAACAAATTAAATGGTAGAAGTCTCTATTACTGAGATTAATATTTTGGACATAATTCTTAAGGTCAGTACCATAAGGAATCAATCACAATGAAAATATTAGGATTATTTAATTTGACAAAATCATAGGCGAGAGATTTAAGTATTAACATTAATTGATAAGGACCATGCAACCTGGGAGTTCTGGGGGGAGGAAGGGTAAGGATCACATTTTATTATTCCCATTGTTTATTAAAGAGGCTCTCAAGATTTTCTGAAATAATCACTGCTGCTATAAATTTTCAAGCATGCTTCTTAAAAATAGGACCAGAATTATCAACGCTCTTCTTTCACTGCATTTCCATTGTTGCTGTTTTCCTTCTCAATTATTCAGTATTTCATGTGGAAAGGTTGTGAAGTGTAGAATTCAAACATGTTAAACTTACAGTGTCTACTCTGTCTACTTTGGAAATGTAGAAACACTAATATATCTAATTCAAAATTGCTTCCATTTCTGCATACTGCTCTCCTTATTCAGAAGGTGTAGGTGACCTCAGTTTCAACAGCTTTTTATGGAAAGTTGACATATAGTTGTTCAGCACTGAGAGGGATAAAACATTGCCCTTTATTCTTATAATCCCATAACAGGATCAAAGAGATTAAGATTAGGAGGGGAAAAAAAAACAAATAATGAAGACAACCTGTTTGGTTATGTCAATGCCTTCTGCCATGTATTTTTCTCTGCTTTATAAACCTCAAGTTTCAGAAGTGCCAGGACTTTGTTTCATTCATCTTGGCACTTAGCAGAGTCTCCTCCTGCACATTAATAGCTGCAGAAATGGGAGATAGCAACTTTGAATGAATACAGACCACATATATTTACTTAGAAGATTAGACCAAAACACATATAAAGAATTTAAAATGGAATCTTACTCTAGTCTCTTAATAAATTGAATTATTACAAAATGACAAGATTTATAGTAGAGATTAGAAAAGACTTGTTAGAAGTTTGCTTTGAACTGACTTTTGGTAAAACAGGTAGTTTCTGGACAGAAAGAACATTCAAATGAGACTATTAATGAAGGTATAGGCACAGGAATAAGCCTGTGATACACATATAGAAAGCCAAACTGGGGGCCTCCCTGGTGGTGCAAGGGGTTAAAAGCACAGCATTATGAAGCTATCCGAAGTCACTACAGCACAAGTTCAGGCCTTGGTCAGGGAGTGACTCACATGGCACACAACAGACCTCTCATTTCTCGCCAACTGATCCCCTCAGCAGTGTATTTTGGTCAGTCTGCCTGTTCTGTTGCCCACTTTGGTGAATCCTCTGGCCTATACCCCAGTTCTTGTATGTATAAAGAAATAAATGTTAGAAAAAGAAAATCAAGCCAGACTGACAAGCTAAGAATATAAAAAGACTACAATCCAACATTTTCTAAACTAAGTTTCAACAGACATTTATCACTGTAGATGAATAATGATGGCTCATTAAGGTCTACCATCGACAAAAGGGTAATAAAATCAAAACCTGTCCACTGAATTGAAATTCCCTCAAGGATTATTAACTTAGGCCATATCACTTACAAGGAACAAGAAATCATTAGTGATGCTGAATGCATTGTTAACTACTGTTTAACTGTATTAATACCACACCAGTATAAAAATATTTTAAGACATGCTTAAACTATACACATTTAGCTTTATTCGTCGTTTAAAGCCTGATTTTATAAAACAAAGACACTGTAAAAGTTCCAAACCACAGGAATTTAAACAACAGAAATACCCACAGCTCTTCAGGTTCGATTTATATAAATTAAAAAGAAATAATTATAATTTTTTTCAATATGGGAACTATGCAAATAATTCAAAAAGGAACTAGTAAGAGTAAAGTTGTATTACTTACAGATTAGCATTAGTTACTTTTAGGATATAAGCAAATATTCTGAATATCAGACTTATTTTATATTTAAATATTTCCCTGTCTAAGTTCTTAGTCAAGTTACTTGACCAATGGGTCTGATCAAGGAAGGCATTTAGCTTTATAACCAACACTTTTCCATTTACAGTTACCACCTTCAAGGGAGCCAATACCCCATTCCTGACGCAATCTCCCTTCTGAGAAGTGTGCAATAAATCCATTATGTCAACCCTACAGCAAATCTAACAGGTACCATAAATGGAAGATTATGCACAGTTCAGAAAAGTATCAGTTAAGTTTTCCCCATCTAAAAATTAACCAATGAAATAAAACACATCAACTATTGTTGACTTGGTTTCAGGAAAACCCTACAGTCGAGAGTTACAAACATATTATTGTCCTTATCCTCAGTCATTAACAGGAATTTTGTAGGCCACCATGCTATTTACTTTGTGGATTGTAGTAGTAAACGAACGAAGGCGGACTTCCTCAGAATTGGTAATGAACTGTGGTCCAGACTCTTCCCACTTTTCAGGAACAACCAAATCTTTGTCTGTATAAATCAGTAGATCAAATGAACCTAAATCAGAGATAAGAACATTAATGTACATTATTTTTTCCAAAAGTAAAACTACTGTTTTGCCTCACTCACATTTTGAAACATCCAGTTAGAACAGATAGATTAGCCTGGTCTCTAATCACCAGTCAATTTATTTTCCATAATGACATTTTACTTTAGCACAGAAAATACGGCAGTCCTGCCACATTATTTTATGTAAAATGCAGACAAGATCAGGCGCGTTCAGGGTGGTATGGCCATAGATAATTTTATGTAAAATTCAAGTTCTTGTAAAAATCAAAAACCAATCCTACTAGGGCAAAATTTATATAATCACAGGGCACAGCATGCTTGTAAGCCACAGGAGAGCTAATATGTTGGTTTTGTTTCTCTTATAATCAGTTTCCACAATGGTGTCTTGGGAAATGCATTGTGGAATATTTTCAATCCTTTTCAGCATCTCTAAGCTTTTTCGAAAGCATACACCATTACTTTTGCTTTATAATGCACCCCCCTTACTTTACTTGTTATTCTGATAATTATGAAAAATATTCAAAAAGGGGTATTTCTCAAAGCAGTAGCAAATTTACATAAGTGCAAAACTCTAATACTCACAAGAAACTTCCAAGAGTGGCAGAAATGTCACCGTAGCTGTGATCTGCCTGATTACTGAACGGATTTCATCTTGGATAGCTTTCTGAGACTTTTCCCTGGGAGCACTATCAAAGAAACCAAAAAAGTCAATTCATACTAGGTTTAAATAACTTCTTTAAAATACTGGTAAAATTATTTAATTAAATGACTCTAAAATCAAATTGTCAATAAAACTTTTTTTAAAAGATGAGTATAATAAGTCTTTTCTTAGGATCTAGAACCTAGTAGATATAATAGATATCTTATAAATTCCTCCAATCTTCAACTCAGCCTTTAGGGTTGATTTCACATCAAATCACTTAATATCATATGAGTAGATAGTTTGTCAACTGCTTCAAGTTAGTAAAACTCCAATATCTCTAAAAAATAAGTGGTATCTAGGGGCCCTCCCTGCTGGCACAGTGGCTTAGGAGGCAGCACTCCAAGAGAGCAGCAGTTACTTCAGTGCGAGTTCGATCCTCAGCCCAGGAGGTGATCCACATGATGCCGCAGACCTCTCCTGACCCGCCCACTGCTCCCCTCAGCAGTGTACTTCATGGATCTGCCTGTTCTGCTCCCCACTCTGTCTCTGGTGAATCCTCTCACCGCTCCTGCATCTCTGGCTTTTACCCTAGTTCTGTATACATAATTAAAAAAAAAAAAAGGAGTATCTAAAATTTGTCATAAAGTCTTAAAATTCTAAGTAAATTATCTTTATTAAATAAAAACTTACTAAAATAGACAAGGCTTCAGAAGTAAACTAGGTTTCATTTTGATAAATGGATCTGAATTTACAATAAGCCTAGGACAGTGTAGACTTTAACATATAGTGATGGGGCATTTCCACACAAGGGATATAGAAAATTCCATTTATCAAGTGTCTAAGGAAGGCTGTGGCTTTTAAAGTACAATAGAAGTGTATATTAAGCTATAAAGTCTACGACCATTCCTGATGGTTAAAACTATCTTTAAAGAGTTCATTAAATGTTCTGTTTTGCACAGCATGTTTAGTTTTGTATATACCACTATAAATAGTTTGAAATTAAATGATTCAAACTAAAGGTCATTATGTTAACAATATATTACCTTTACAAATAATATGCTACAAGTAATAAGCTAAATTACAAATAATATGCTAAGCTGAGCACAAATCTTTTCCGTACAAGTCTGAAGATCAAATTAAATGTATCTCAGAAACAAACTGTATCTTATATAAAATTATTTGATATAATTAGAATTCACTTAATAAAAAAAAAGGTTCGGAAAAAATTTAGGAAAGGGGACATGGTTTAATTTATACTTACCCATCATCTTTTGCAGTCTTGTCACACTCAATATCAAATTGCCATCTTTCAAGGACTTCACCACTGTCGATATTTGAGATGACAACTACCAGTTTCTGAACTGAACACTTGTATAACCAGTCTGCAACATATAATAAGACACCCTGTTGGCCCACGGCATTATAAAGCAACTCCCCTCCCAGGTGCTGCTTACCAATAACACTGATACCTATTTCCACTTGCACAACAAACCTCACCCAGAATAACCCAATACTGGGCTTCCCTGCTGGCACAAGGGATTAAGTTGCAGCACTTATGAAGCTATCTGTAGCCACAGAGCACAAGTCAGATCCCCAGCAAGGGAGCTACCCACAGGTTCAGACCTTTCTTGTCTCACCCACTGCTCCTCTCAGCACTGTATTTCAATCAATTTGCCTGTTCTGTTTCCCACTGTCTATGGTGAATCCTTTCACACCTCCCACATTTAAACAAGTACTCCAGTTCTTATATGCATAAATATTTAAAAAAAAATAACCCAACATTGTTTAAAAAAAATTTTTTTATAAAGATTATTTATTTATGCATACAGAACTTGGGTACAGGCCAGAGGTGCAGGGGCAGTGAGAGGCTTCACCAGAGACAGAGTGGGGAGCAGAACAGGCCAACTGATGAAGTACACTGCTGAGGGGAGCAGCGGGCGGGTCAGGAGAGGTCTGCCGCGCCATGTGCTCACCTCCAGGGCAGGTGGATTTTGAACTCATGCAAAAGTGGCTTTGGCTTCTTAGTGTTGTGCTTTAACCTGCTGTGCCACCAGGGAGGGCCTCAAATTCTGTTTTTATGGGAGCTATACTACTGTGTATTGAGGAGAGTAGGAAGCACGAGTTAATTCTTTGTATTAGTTCAACGAAAAAGTGTAGGAGATGAGCATTAATGTAATTGCCAATGAATGTGAAATTGTAATTGTAACTGCTTTGAAAGAGATATATGTGAGCATGAAAGAGAGCAGTGTGGTTGACTCAGGCGAAGAGTGAGTTTAGCTCTAAGAATCAAAATCACTCAATATGCTAGGGATAGGGAAGAAGGTGCATGCTGGTCTTTAACATTCAAATGGGAAGAGCATCTAACCAGAGGACTATGGAAAAGCCAATACAACAGTTAAGAAAGGGAAAGTATGCATGTGGTGTGGAAACATCTATTGAGGAGGTGTGGGCTTATGCTTCTGAATCATACAATTTTGATTACTAAATATATAATCCCATTTTTCCAGATTAACTCAGCACTCACTCTGAGGCCCTTTTCTCATTATAATCTCGTTGACCATTAGTAAACAAATGTTACCTCCATTAAAAAATTTTTTTTGATGTGTAATCAAGGACAGTAAGAGGACTTGTACATGTTTTTGGGGAAAAGTGAGAATAACAAGTCTGTACTACAAGCACCAGTGAAGTCATTACTGTTTCAAGCACATCTGATTGTATTTGTGTTTTGAAATTATTATTTTCATTGTGACAGGAAAGTGAAATGGGGATCTAAGGACATTAGTTAATTAGTAACTCAAGAAAGAGGTAAAGAATTGTAGGATAAACCGATAGAGATGGAGTATACAGATTCAAGAGATTTCATAGTTAAAACTTTAAATTTATTGGATTACCTAAGAGACTAAGGAAGTGGAATGAGTCAGGAATTGCTCTCAATTTTCTGGCTTGTATCACTAGTTAGATGGTTGTTATAGTCACTGAAGGGAAGAGAAATGATGAGGGATAATTTTAAATGTAGTTAATATGATGAGATGCAGTATTTTTAGAATAGCCACATAAAGAAATCCAGGGATTTTGGTATGAGTCCAGAGTTTGGAGAAACTCAGATTATGTTTCTATGTTTGTATGTAAACTACACAAAGGCTACCAGTGAAGTTGTATATATATCAGAAATGATCTACAGAGATTATAATGAGAAAAGAGCCTCAGAGTGAGTGCTGAATTAATCTGGAAAAATGGGATTATATATTTAGTAATCAGACACAGAAATATTAGCAAAAATAAAATTTCATAATACTTAAGGTTTATGGACTACCTAGTTCTCTTAACACAATTCTTTAAGATGTAAAAACTATTTCTAACTTGCAGGCAATACAAAAACAGGCACCTTGATGGATGTGGCCAGTTGGTCTCAGCATAAATCAATAAACCCCTAGTTCTACAGCTCTGAAGTAGTAGACTGGAAGATAATTTGAGAATTTCAGAAAGGTGATTATTTTTTTCTTTAAAAATTCGAAAGAGCAGAAAATAATGGGAATAATTCAAGTCAGATGCTGAAAATATGAAAATGAATAAGGTTAAAACCCTAACAAGATTAAAGGGATGTGATCTGCCTCCAAGAAGAGAAATCCCTCCACTTTAATTGAAAGAAAAAGAGAGTATAACAAGAAGGTCTAGATATATCTGAAATGCCTTTGATGTGATCTCAGGAGACAATCCCAAAAGCATGAGTTTAGGAAAGGCTCGTTTTTCCATCAAATTAAGATTAAGACACATATATCCACATTTTCAAAGAGGTTCTAGTTCTAGGCTAAATAATCTGAGTATGGGCAAAAGGTGATGAGTGATTTAGCCCTGAAATTAATAAAAATACAATGACTCTAATTTCAAAAGGTAGAATTCAAACAAAAAACATTTGTTAACTTACAAAAAGATGGCTATGGCACTATATTCTGGAACACCAAACTAAGAGGGGAAAGTAGCTTACCACATAGAAAAATCAAGAGAATCCTTACTGGCGTGAAAGGTAAAAGGAAATTAATAGGAAATATTGATCCAACAATGCAGCAATTTCTTGAGGCGGGGGCAAGTATTTGGATAGACTAGAAAGAGCTCACATTTACTTTAAGTAGGATTTCTTTAAAAATCAGTGGTCAGCAGTGGCCCTCCCTGGTGGCGCAGCGGGTTAAAGCACAGCACTAAGAAGCTTAAGCCACTTCCGCATGAGTTCGATCCCCGCCTGCCCCGGAGGTGACCACATGGCGTGGCAGACCTCTCCTGACCCGCCCGCTGCTCCCCTCAGCAGTGTACTTCATCGATCTGCCTGTTCTGCTCCCCACTCTGTCTCTGGTGAATCCTCTCACCCTCCACATCTCTGGCCTGTACCCCAGTTCTGTATGAATAAATAAATAAATCTTTAAAAAAAAAAAAAAATCAGTGGTCAGCGACATCTTTAAAGATACAGCACCCAGTGCAATGATAGTGAACTAAAGGATAAATAGATGGGACTACATCAAGTTAAAGAGACATTACAAAAACAAACAGACATCCCACTGACTGGGAAAAATTTTCTCAAACAAAACTAGTGATAAAATTGATCATAAAGATATACATAGAACTGATGAAACTCAACAAAAATAAACAACCCCACCAAAAAATGGGCAGAAGAGCAAAAAGACACTTCTCCAGAGAAGAAATGCAGATGGCCAACAAGCATATGAAAAAATGTTCAACATCACTGTGATAAGGGAGATGCAAATTAAACCACAATGAGATAACACCTCAACCCAGCGAGAATGGCACATCTTCAAACAACTAGCAACAACAAATGTTGGTGAGGATGTGGAGAAAAAGGAACTCTCCTGCACTGCTGGTGGGAATGCAAACTAGTACAACCACTACGGAAAAATGTTTGGAGGCTGCTCAAACTGCTAAACATGCAGCTTCCATATGACCCAGCAATCCCACTCCTAGGTATCTACCCAAAAGACACAAAAACACTGATTCAAAAAGATACCTGCACCCCCATGTTTATTGCTGCTTACTTACAACTGGAAAGACATGGAAACAGCGCAAATGCCCAAAAGTAGATGACTGGATTAAACAGATGTGGGTACATATACACAATGGAATATTACTCAGCAACCGAAAAAAAAAAAATAAACACATGTCTTTTGCAGCAACATGGAGCTGGAAAACGATCATGCTTAGTGAAATAAGTCAGAAAGAAAAGGAAAAATATCAGATGGTTTCACTCATAGCAGAAATATATGGGACCAGGCTAGAAAATAATGAATAGCTATATGCCAGAGACATTTTATGGGGGTGGAGTGAGGAATGGGATCAAAAACAATGGGGGGAAGGAAATGCACTGGACTATGGTGATGGCACATGGGTGATTTGGTGATGGGAAGCCTACGGGGATTACAACTGAGATGAAAAAATGCACAAAATGATGTGTTATATTTATAGTTCCCAAGTTGAAAACAATTTTACTTTCCTTGATTTTAATATGATGACAGCAAAAGGTTATAGCAAAAAACCTATAGAGTGGATTTTTCTCAGATAATCAACACTATCACAATCATGCAGAATTCCAACTAGTTTTGTTTAGCCTCAAGAACTCCAAAAGTTATTTCTAGGGGAGATGATATCGACTGTTTTGTTCTTCAACACCATTACTAACATCTCCACTCAAAATGTGGATGGGGAAGGGTGGAATTTCTTTGCTTTAGATACAATTTTCTTCCTTCTAAGTGAAAGTCACTCTATGTGAGATGCTAGTGTGTTTTACATCACTTCAGAGCCTAAAAATAAGATGTTACACACGTGGATGTGGAAAGGCCTCCAAACTCAAACTACTGCCAGCAACTAATTACCTTTTAGTTGTTCCACCACATTATTTAGGTATTTTATGAGTTCAGGATCAGTGGTGACAAGCAAGGTGAGTCCGTACTTCTGCACGCGAGTAAAAGTTTCAGAAGGATATATGCCTCGCTGATATAAAATGCTGTTGATGCCAAATGCTGAAAGCAAGAAATGTTAAAGAAAAGCCATTACCACTTTGTAAATCCGTAAAACAAAACACATGTATAGGTGGCTATGATTTTAATAATGTTATGAATTGAACATGTCTAAGCCGGTACCAAGAAGCCTAAAAACCCTCAATAAATGTGGTACACAATGGACTATTACTCAGCAATCAAAAAAGATAAACGCATGCCTTTTGCAACATGGATGGAGCTGGAAGGCATCATGCTTAGTGCAATAAGACAGAAAAAAAATACCAGATGGTTTTACTCATAGCAGGAGCATAAAGGACCGCGGGGGGGGGGGGGTGAGAAATAATAATGAACAACTATATATACCAGAGACATTTTACAGGGGCGGAGTGGGGAATGGGATCAAAAACGGGAGGGGTCGGGGAGTGCACAGGACTATGGTGATGGCACACGGATGATTTGGTGATGGGAAGCCCACGGGGATTACATCTGAGATGGGAAAAGGCACAAAATGATGTAAAAAAAAATAAACTATTATATACTTTTTAAAAAACTCTCAACATCTTGCTCTAAGGAAGCCAGCAACATCGCATTTATGTGGCAGTAGGTGCCAAATGTCCAGCTGCATTCATCTGCCAGTGCCCAATTCACCTCTCTGTAATCCGAGTCGAAATTCAGATTCTGTGGCTAGAAGATGTCCAGACAGGCTTTTGCATCAAAGTTATTAGCAACTAACTGACCGGCAGGCCCCAAACCCCAGGCAATGCTCTGCTCTTCCTTTGCTGGGTGCTACCATTAGTTACTATGTGCTTGATCCCGAACGGCGTTTTCCAAAGTCTGGTCCAGGGTGAGCTCACCCTCAGAAACACCTGAGGGGTGCATTCATTCCCACGGGGCCCCACCTGGGTCGCGCGAGGTTCTAAGTCCCCGGGGGGCAAAGGGGGGAGGGGCATCAAAGGTTAGGAACGGGGCGAGCGGGTTCGCGTTTTTAAACAAACGCACCCGGCGGCGAAGGGGCGGCCTCGCGGGGCAGGCCTCAGCGACACCGCGGCCGCCTCACGAGCCCCGAGCGAACCCCGGGCTCTCACACGCGCCTCTGTGGGGGCCCCGGCAGAGAGGGCTCCATTCCGGGGCGCCGCGGCCCAGCCGACTTCCCCGGATTCTGAGGCTGCGCCGGGGCCTAACGGACGGACGGCCAGGGTTCGGCTCTCCCCGCCCCCGGGCCCGCGAGGACTTACAGAAGAACTCGGCCACGATTTCGGCGCTCCCGCGGAGGGTGATGCCTTGCTCCCGGGTGTGCTGCAGTGCCATGACTAGGCCTCTCGTGTAAGGCGCGTGTTTCCACCAGTTAGGCAGCGAATGAAGGGGATCCCCTCAGCACTTGCCCGCCACTCGTTTCAAAAGTAACGACGCAGCACGCCGTGGGGCTCTCCGCGCAGGCGCGACGAGCCGACCCATGAAGCCCCGCCCCACGCAGCGGGGCCCGCCCGTCCTCTCTGCCCTCCCGGGACGCCGGCTGCAGGCGCACGCGCTTACGTAGTAGTAGGCGTGGCCACGCCGCGACAGGACACTTACCCTGGGCGTCCCGCTGTGCTCCGAGGCGTGGCGCTGATCCTGCTGGCGCTGAGGTGAGAGGCTTTCCGAGAGTCCGCTACTCAGTCTGAGCGACTCACCGCACAGTTTCTGAGCTTCAAAGATATTTTGAAAGCGATGGGAACTGGCCGCCAGCCGCGCCCTCCAGCTTCCCAGTGGTGTCAAGTGAACTGTGGAGTTTGTGAAGCAGCTGCGTGCGCTGCAGCCGAGCTCGAACTTTCGGGAGCTCTTTTTGGGGTGATTGATGGTCCAGAGAAAGTAGGTTAGAGGCCCAAGGGACGAGCCGCGTCCGCTTTTCTGCCCCTCGTGTACGTCTGATTGGGTTCAGTCTCCTTATAGCGGCGTCTCCAGGCAGTCAGGGCGCGTCTGCCAATGTATCCTGAGTGGATGTAACTCACTCTTAGGAGGCTGGACAGGAATAAGGTCACTTCACTAGAGAGACCCCCACTTTGAGGGGACCCCTCCGACTCTAAGGCCCCGCACGCAGGTGTTCCCACAGAATCTGACTTTAATTGTGAGCGTGAGAAAGGGTAAGGAGATAGCGCATGACTTATGTCCCTTGTCAATTATGAAAGGAGCCTTTGCTTAAACGTAGCAGCCTGGCTCGTGAAACGCAGCCTGAGAACGTTCAGAACTCCGAGACATTCTGTGTCAGTCGGAGGAGCAATACTTGAGAGATCGTTTTTCTGTTGCTGCTTAAGAAATGACTGCAAAGTAGTGGTCAGACAACACCCGTGTGCCCACTCAGCCCTTCAGGAATCTGTACTGCTCAGCTGGGTGCCCTCCTTAGATCCCAGCGCCAGGAAACCAAAGGATCTGCAGTAGGAGCTCACCCAAGAGCTTGGATCCTCCGCAGTCGCCTGCTGGAAGGGTTACTGTTAACTGTGCTTGTTGGTTTTAGGTCCTTATTGTCTTTCCAGCTGTTGCACAGATGCCAGCCTTGTTTTTTTCCCAGGGTAACCCTTCACCTGGTTCTCTCAAATTTGCAATCTTTGAGTTCAGGGGAGCCCAAGAGCCTCTTGAATACTCACCTGATTAGGTCAGACCCATTCATGCTGATTAACTCCAAAAGTAATACCACCCCCTTAACCCCCATATTCTTAGGTTCTGCTCACACTCAGCAGGGGTGGGTTATGTGCTTCTTGGAGCCCAGGAATTTGGGGGCCATCTAAGAATTCAGCCTAGCTCTGTTTTATCGATCAGGTTTTGTGTGTTGGAAGAGTTAAAACCTACGTATTATAGGTAGTTGACTAACTGGACCCAGTGAAATAAACCACCATATATGTAATATGAGAGACAATGATGTCAAGGAAAGTGAGGCTAAGGAGCAAAGAAATTAGATCTCACTCTTTCCACCAGGAACTTGGGTGAGGGCTAGAGTGCTGGTATCACTGATAGAATATGATGCCCACATTTCTCCATCTGAAAAATACCATTCCTTCTAGTGAACTTGATGTTAACTCAGCACTTCAGGGAAAACTTCCTTTGGTTTCATTAAAGATGCCAGTAATAGTTAATGTAAGTTGGAGATTCTAAAATTTAAAAGTCTAGCAAAATGTGTTTCCCATGTATAGAGGGACTTGCAGTTTGTGTTCTGTATGAGGAGACTTAAGAAATAGTGAAGGTTTTGAAGACAGTCCCCTTTCCGTCCCCTTATTTTACTGCATCAAGGAAATTTCTTTGACTGCCCAGGCTTAAGGTTCAGTTCCAGGTGTTTTTTGTTGTTGTTGTTGTTTAAAGATTTATTTATGTATGTAAGAATTGGAGTGCAGGCCAGAAGGCCAGAGGTGTGTGTGTGTGGAGGTGGGGGGCAGGGTGGGGTGGTGAGAGGATTCACCAGAGGCATAGTGGGGAGCAGAACAGGCAGGTCTACTGAAATGCACTGCTGAAGGGAGCAGCAGGTGAGGCAGGAGAAATCTGCTGAGCCATATAGGTCACCTCTCTGGCTGCAGATGGAACTCATGGTGTAGTAGCTGGGATAGCTTAGGGCTATTTTTAACCCCTGTGCCATATGCAAACCCTTAGGTACCTTCTTTGAAAAGCAGAAGACTATGATACACATATTCATGTAGGTCTAGGAGGCTGAGAACCTGGACTTGGAAACAGAGAGGTTGAATAGAAAGTGTACATCCAAAGAGGATATTTGGGGCTAAGAATTGAGTTGCTGACTGATGCTGAGAAGAATCAACTAGTGCTACATATACATCCAAACTGTTTAGCCTATAACAACTAGTACATCCAACAACTAGTACATCCAAACTGTTTAGCCTATAATGTAAGGTGGTGGTGTTAAAAACTATGAGGATATCAGGAAGGGCTGCCCAAATTGAGCTTCTTCTATTTGTTTATCACAGTAATGCTTAAAATATTTTTTTTCCCTGAAAAAAGTTCAAGCCAGATGCAGAAGCAATGAACCGATATCAAATAAATGATAGTGAAACAGTGTGTCATAAACAAGCCTAAATTCCATATTAGAATGTTTAAACTAGAAATCCTTATAACATTGCTAAAGGGAGAATCAAATGCAATTTTAAATCAAAGGCAACTAATGACTAATTGAACAATCTTACAAATGCAGAAACTGAGATCTAGAATGGTTAGATAGTCTAATATTCATTATCTAGTTACTAAAAGATTTCGTAGTAAGATCTAGGGTGTTTTCCCCCCTCTTTACAAAGTTATTCAACACTTTTATTAATTAAAAATTTTGAAAGTTTTTGACTTAGTATAAATTCATTAAAAAGTGCTTTTTTTAATGATCAGTTTGTAAATATGGGGTTTCTAATTTTAGTTTTCCATATTATAATTGTTAATTCTCTCACTCTGGTGAGACTTTGGTAAAGATAGTTAACTGGAAGTAACAGAGGATGTCTTAATTAGTTAAATAATTTCAATTACCTATGAAGAACTGAAAGCAGGGTATTATACTCATGTAAAAAACTAGTACATAAATTCACTTGACTTTAATAGAAAGCAAACTTCTCGAATACTTAGTAAAACTTAAAAGATGAAAAATTGAGTGATATGAAAATAGAATGTAATTCCAAAATTTTTCAATATACTCTTGTTTTAAAATCCATCATATCTGTAAGACTTCTAAAAATATCTGATCATACTGTAAGCTTCTTGTGGTATATTTATATTTTAAAAAACAAATATAGACTAATTAAAACCAAATCTGCACTAGTAAAGTAACAAAGTCTCCTAACAATAAGGTATGGTGACCCAAATAACAACCTAAAAGGCATAGAATAAATGTTTTATGTCATGGCACCCATTTATATTTCTATTCAAATGTGTGAATTGACAGCACAGTGGTTATCATCTCAATATAATTACAAGTAAATGCTGAAAATTTAAAAAAATAAAAAATTACTGGTCACTGAATAAAGTTAATTTCATGAGACTCGCCCAGTTAATGAAACTGATTAACTCAGTAACTTGGTGCATATAAATTATCAAGAAAATGGGAGCTAATCCATAATGAATTTTATGTTACTAAACAAATAGAATGGCCAGAAGATGGCACTGTTTACATGTGAAATAAGACATTTTAAAACTCAGCCCTAGGTCCTCCCTGGTGGAGCAACAGGTTAAGACGCTGCACAACAAGCTCCCTTCAGCTGGGTTTTGTGCAGGTTTAATCGCTGGCAGGGGTGTGTTCCACGTGGCCTGGCAGACCTCTCCTGACCCACTCCCTGCTCCCCTCTGCAATGTACTTCATCCATCTGCCTTATCTGCTCCCCACTCTCTCTCCTGTATCCTCTCTCCGCCCCTGCACCTCTGGCCTGTGCTCCAGTTCTGTATGTATAGATAAAGTATATGTGCTTTAGTGCAAAGTGAAATGAAGGAAAAGTGTAGTGGTTTTAAGGTAAGCATATATGTGGAATATATCAGAGTGAAATATTGAATCATAATGTTGCAGAACTCAAAATTGTAGTATACACACATACTTACATAGAAAACATATAGATGTATATATAAAATTTCATTTAGTTTTCATATTGATTTACTTTTACCTGGAAAAGAAAACATTTTAGGTTAAATAAAACATGGTTTTTATAGGCTTGTAAGTGTTTTCCTTCAGTTGCCAGGTGTTATTTTCTTTTTGAGACCAACATTTTGAAATAGAGCTATTCATGCATGCTGTTATAAAATAGTAGGTGATAGTTATCTTTATGATAAGACATAAAAAACGTGTATCTACCTAATAATGAAAATCAGCAGGTGATACTTTTATGATAATTTGAATGTGACATGAATTCAACTAGGGGAAAAACCCCCATGTACACATAAGTATTTGATTATGTCAGAGAAATTTACTGTTTTCTTTTTAAAAGGATGTCATCATAAATATTGAAATTATTCTGTTTCTTAAGCAGATTATTTCTTATTCAATATGAAGAGCAAAATTAAAATGAGAAATTGTGTACTCTGACCACTTAAGTTTACTTTGTAATAAAAGCTTATCTTTATTCATGACTTTAAGAATTATATTGTATAATGTAAGCTTCTTAAAGTCCCATTCCCCACCCTCCCCTTATTTTACTCCTAATTGGAATAATCAAGGACTCTTGATTGTTGGTCCACATGTTAAGAAAAAGTTAAAAAATTTGAATCATGACATTTTCTTAATAAGCGGTAACTTTATAAAAGTAACAAATATGTGTCTGCACTGGCATAAATAATAGTTTCTAATAGTTTACTTGCATACACAGGAGAGTAAAATTTTATCTTTAGTAAGAAGTATTAGTGAAAGTGAAAAAAGAAATAATTTTATAAGTTCTTGCAGTAAAATATGGGCTGTTTCTTACTAGAAAGTATTACCATGTTTTATTATAATTTTACTTTGATATTTTGTTATAATTTTATTTTTACAGTGATGATCACTTGGAGCCTTTTTGCAATTCAGCCATCACTGGGTACCAGAAGGTGTACTTTGAAAGGTATGTGATGTCTTGTATTTAATCCTCAGTAACTGATGTCATACTCTGGATGTGGGAAATGTATACATTGGCTGGGTTCTGTATTCATTTAGATTTGACAGCACAGTATATCTAAAAATATAATTCAATTTCTAAACACTCAGAACAGTTTAAGATATGGAAGCTGCTGACACAAAGCCTCAGGGAAGGATTAAAAAATTATGCTTGCTATTCTGTTAATAAGGATAAAGTTAACATGGCAAATACTTTATAATCATATATTGAATATAATTAGCTAGTTGTTTCCAAATATTTTATATACAGAATTATATTTATTATTGTGTAATATGTAAATGTAGGTGAATTTATTCTGTTAAACCTACCAACTAATACTATAATAAAATGTTATTTGAATAAGTAGAAAAGTTTTTGAGCAGTTCTATAGGTAAAAAATGTTAGACTAGCTGTGAATTTGGGTCATTCTCAAATATTTTTATGTGCCATTTTATAAAACATTTATGGAGAGAAAAAACTTTGTAAAAACAAGAAAATCGTTTTCATTGTTTTATAATGTTCTGTTAAACTTAACTTTTTCTGTTGGAGTAGATTTCTTATAACTTGCTTTGTGTTTGTAGCTCATTCAGACATTAGAATAGTAGTTAAATCATATTTATCAGGTTATAGATCAGTCATGCATATTAATTATATTATTGTGCTTATAAATTGAATATGACAGTGTTTCCCTTTCTTAATGTACGTGATCTGTTTAACATCAACCAATTACAGAAAGTCTTACTGAGTTGTGTTTTTGATTTAATGTTAGAAATCAAGTAGATTAAAGCTGAAATGGTGACTTGTAATGATTACTTTGTTCCAGTGTGGTTGTAAATACAGATGCTGACATTTCTCATTGAAATAGATGGCAACTCTCTGTTTATGTTCATCTCTTGGAAAACAAAGAATATACCACTTTATATCTGTGTTACAGCATCATAAAAATAAAGGAAAACTTGAAATCAAATTTCATTTAAATAATGTATCTCCAAGAATATTTTTGCACATTCTAGAAAAATGAGGCTCTATCATTTAGGCATTTTAAAATGGAGTTTTGAGATCCTTAAATGCAAGGTTTGATAATGAGTTTGTATAATAAAAAGATTGTTAATAAGTTTGTTTTTAGAATTTTACATAAAGAATCTTACTAATTTTTCTTATCCTAGGTGTCCTTTGAATTTGTAAATTATAGTATTTAACTCCAATACCAACCAAAAATATAGCCATAACACAGAAGGCGAACACCTTAGGGACTTGAGAAATTACATGTTGGTACTGTATAGATCAGGAGATTGGGAAGGACGGGCCTCAAATATTTATGCCCGTACTCCTGGGAGACTGATATTTGCAGAAAGTTTTCTCAAGAGACTCCGGAAATGTGAAGGCACCTTCCTTTTCTCTTTTTAAACTGTTGTTAAAAATTATATCCCATCAGTAACAGAAAAGTAATTAATACAGCTCAGTCAATGTAGGTCTACTTTATGTCTAAAATATATTATAAATATTTTCTGTAATATTTGACATACTGTGTATATGTCATACACAGATATTAGAAATCAGAAAGATAACATGATTCTCACTATGCCACTAGAAATAAAGGCTTTTTACTTTCACTAAATATATTAATGTTAAGATGTACATGGTGAACATACTCCATTATTTTTTAAACTCTTGGTTTGATGATTTGTGAGCAGTGATTTAAAAGCTTGATACTTACTCAAGCTTATTTTAATACTTGGGCTTTTGGGCTTGTCTTTTCAGGTTTTTTTCATTTGTTTATTTATATTTTGACCCTCAGAGCAAACCAAAAGAATTGTCACAGATATATAAAAATCCAAATGAATTTAAGTGCATTGTTGACTTCTTATTTATTTTTGTTTTCCTGTATTTAGCTATTATGCAAAGTTTCTGTTGAAAGTGATTGTAAAACTCCCCACTTTCCTAGGGCCATCAAAATGTTCTTACAGACTAATTTTAAAAAATATGTTGTAGTTTTATAATTTTAACAATCGGAGCTGAAAACAAAGGTTTAAGTAGTTCAGGAACTATTAAAAAATATGAAAATACAAGACCTTTCTATTAGTTTGGAACTAATTAAACAAGTTGTTTCCATCTTTCGATTGCCTTTACAACTAATTTGTAAGTTAGAAAAATTATGACTGGATTAGAAAACTTTGTTGCCATGTTTTTCAATTGTATAAATACATTTTCTAAAATAATTGCTACAAGCATGCTCTTTCAATAGCATGATTTCAAAAAAAACATTCATTTTAAAAAGTCACTTATTCTTTGAAACAACTGAGTGTTGATTTTTATTAAGTTGTTGGCACAATACTGATTGTTAACAGAGAAATTAGTGGTGAATTAAAAGTGAAGTTGACCTTCATTTCCTCAGGACAACAGTCACAAACTGCGACTTTCGAATATGCCAACTGTGTGAGGATCCTAGTGTTAAGTCATTTTTACATTTTAGTACAAGTTAGTTATTGGATTAAAAATCAACATAAGTTCTAACTGTTCGTCCTATCATCACCGTAGTGACTGTTTTGCACCTGTATTACATGTTGTGTAGAGGATGTGTCAGAAACCCTCGTGGCTGGGGGAGCTGTTTTCCTGAGTTGGGGATGGTAATGTTCCTGGCTAGTTCTCTCTCCCGCATGACAGATGTAGCTAGGATAGATGACTCGCATGCCTGTGTGGAAATCTGAACTATCATTTTCCATGCTAACTTCTGCTAGAACCTAAATCCTGTGAGGAAATACCTTATTTTTATTGAGAAGAAATGCCCCAGGCTTTTGACCTCCCCTTCATTCATTTCCCACTCATTTTACTCAAGGCACTGAATAAAAAGCTCTGCAAGAGTTTTAATAAATTCTTACACCTTTAATTTCCACTTGGACCACATGAGAAATAACTTCTACTGGCATCATGGAGGTGAAGTGTCATGGTAGTATCAGAAGAAGCAGTAGTCTCTAATTAGAGTTACAGGCAAATGTGAGAGAAAATGCTGTCAGCCTGCTATGTTCTAGAGAATTTTGTAGATGTCGTATTTCTAGACAATTTAACAAGAAATATATAAGGATTTTTCCTTATCTATAAAATGGGAGTAGCAGTAGTACTTAAAGAAACATTTTTGTGAGGATTACATATAATAATGCAAGTAAATTTTTCCTTTCTGTTCACTTATTGTACTTGTTATATTATTGCTATTTGTTACTGTGATTATTACTTTGTTTTCCTCCTTGCCCTCCACAAACTTTCCCATGCACCTTTACTGGGCCTGATACCAGTTTATTTTACAGCAACTAAAGGAAATCTGAGACCTGACCACAAGATGAGAATAGACACTGTGTTGCCACTGTGATTTGTGAGATACTGTAGTAGCCAGCCCTTACTGAGCGCTGATGATCTGCCAGGATCTTTTTTAGATGTTTTATATGAATCAAATTTTAAACTTTCTTCACAAGTCTATGAAGGGTACTATTTTAAAATATTTTTGCATTTTACAGCTTGATTAAAGTAGAGAAGGAAATTGAACAATTTATACACGGTTACCCAATTAAGAGAACTGTAGCCATGTCCACGAAATCAAGATAAATGAGATGTGAATCTGGAAGTATGAGAGGACTGACTATATTTTAAATAAAGTACCTTGAGAGACAGAGTCCTCAAGTCTTTTTCTTTCCTTCATTTTAATCTCCAGGGAGTCATCTTGCAAAGTAACACAATATAACAGATTGCTGGAATTTAGCTCCTTAGTAAATATGAGTTAAGTGGAAAAATATTATTCTTACTGATTCAGCATACAATTCTGAACAAACAAGAATAGGGAAACATCACTGAATTTCCTTTTGATCCTGAGTTTGGGGTAGGTGTTAGGACAAGGGAAACAAGCCAGGAGTGGAGAAAAGGAGAGACAGGACGAGGAGTCAAGGTAGAGTACTGGCTTTTTTGGTTAAGAAAGGGTGACCAGGCCCTCCCTGGTGGCGCAGCGGGTTAAAGCACAGCACTGAGAAGCTAAAGCCACTTCCGCATGAGTTCGATCCCCGCCTGCCCCGGAGGTGACCACATGGCGCGGCAGACCTCTCCTGACCCGCCCGCTACTCCTCTCAGCAGTGTACTTCGTCGATCTGCCTGTTCTGCTGCCCACTCTGTCCCTGGTGAATTTCTCACCCTCTGCATCTCTGGCCTGTACCCCAGTTCTGTATGAATAAATAAATAAATCTTAAAAAAAAAA
The DNA here is from genome assembly GCF_000260355.1 of Condylura cristata. NCBI lineage: Eukaryota > Metazoa > Chordata > Mammalia > Eulipotyphla > Talpidae > Condylura > Condylura cristata. The sequence continues at coordinate 9,872,427 of NW_004567122.1, forward strand.
AAAAGAAAGAAAGAAAAAAGAAAGGCTGACCAAAATGGATCCACTCCGCGTTGGATTGCAGCAACTGAAACAGCTTTTAATTTTCAGATCTATACAAATGCTGAAACCAAAGGATAATTTTCAGATCTATACAAATGCTGTAACAAGCTTCCTGCTCAGGTGTCAATTCTATGTTTTAACAAAAGGAAATGAGAATTTCCAATGTAGTTATGTAAAGGGATGATAATTTTGACAGGCGTTTTAAAAACATGTCTCATATATTTGCCTGTAGTCTCATGAATAAAGTCTGGAATTTTAGAAGTCACAGTGGAATTATATACTTGGAGATGACAGCTATGTGTAATTGGTCTAGTTTTCCTTCAAGTGTGTTTAGGTCAAGAAGAAAAATACACATGGAAGAGTTTGGGGGATAATTATTAAGATGGCACATGGAAGAAGAGGCATGAAAGGAACTCAGAAGAAATGAAAAAGCAGGCAAATCATGTCATAAAAACCTCCTTCGTAAACATGAGTTAAGTAGAAAAAATATTATTCTTACAGACTCAGCATACAATTCAAAACAAACAAGAATAGGGAAACCACTAGATTTTCTTTTTAATGTTCTTTGGTGAACTAAGAGAGAGTGAACATGTGGTAGTTTTTTTGTCAAGAGTTTGGAAATTAGGGATAAGGATATAAGAAGCAAGACAAACGGAGGGTGGAAAAATAACACAAGCAATTGTTGGTCCTTTAAAATTTTAATTTCAGTAGTATAAAAGGGAGAGCCCAGAAATATAAAACTATAGCTGAGAGAGAGTTAGGAAGGTACAGCTAAGAGAGCCAGACATGGGGACCAGAGAAATCACTTGCATCAAGTATCCAGATGGAAAATCAGCGGTAAAGAGAAATATTTCTCTCTTGGAAAATGAAGACATGGAAGAAAGAAGTGAATCAATTTTTCATGAAAAGTGAAGTGAGGGATAACTAACTTCTCAAGATACAGATAGTGAAGTGGTAGAGGACAAACACTGTATCAGGCAAATGGAAAGGTTTTTGGAGAAGATACTGTATGGCATGGAATAAGAAACAAGGAGAAATCACAGCACATTCTGCCTCAATAGATATTTATGAGTACATTTTTCATGTGTGCTACTTTGTGTATATATATAAGAGAAATGAAAATGCAACAGCTTTTATTTATAATTTATTTTGCCTAGCAAATCTTGTTGAGGATCCAACACAGAAAGTAGCTCCAGATAAGGAGGCTTAAGGTGAGAGTCCTGTGAACATGTGTAGTGAAGGAACACAAACCCAAGCAAAGTTTCTTGGAGGATGCAGTATTTGAACAGCTTCACGAAATTCAGCAGGCTAAGAAGAGTAGCAGTCAGAGAAGGTTTGATGAAAAACAGTATATTTAATTTGGGTCCTAAAGAAAAAGTAGAAAAAATGATTTCATTTGCGATCAACATATAAACAGGACACTACAGGCCCAGAACTTAAAATTAATGGAACAAAATTGTGGAAGCACCAAACTAGCTTCCTTTGACCAGGGACAAAATCTTCATGTATTCACGTCACTGGGTCCTTCTTGTAGAGCGAGTCTTGTGCTAGAGGCTGAACAGTTTGGACTAGTCCCAGATGTAGAGAACTGCTGAAGGTTTTTGAACTTGGTACAACAGGGTGGTGTTTTTGCCCTGTTATCACAGATAACGAAGTGCAAACTGGAAAGCTTTAGTAAAGTCGGCTACCGTACTCAGGACTGCTTCTTTGTTTAAATTCCAGTGAGTAGTGTCAGCAAACTACTGGTGGTTTTTCCTTCTCAGAGATTCATCAGTTTTCTCCCTTTTCCCCGTGTCTTTGGTGTCTCTGTTTCTGGCCCTTTAATTTTTCCAAATTTTTATCTTCATTTTCGTTCTTAGCCTTTCCTTAGGCCCTGTTTGGTCTGTCTGCCAGGGCTGTTTTTGTATGAGCTGTCCTGCTCTAGTCTGACTTTATCACAGAGGCAGCCTGTACATTTAAGCCTTACAATAGAGAATTCTGATGGGCTGTGTCATTCAGTTCCTAAAGGTTCTGCTATATTCCATAATATTTGCTAAATTTTAATGGTTACTAATGTTTGATGACATTTTACATTCTGCCTTTTTTGTTTTGGTATTTGCCTATTTTGTTTTGGCTAACACGAACACACTAAACTTGTGAATGAAACATAGGGGTAGTGGCTCTAATAACCTGTAAATTTCTTATCACTTTATTAAGTCTTCACTCACTTTTAATTATTATAAAGTTGAAAGTATTCAAAATTAAAGTCCAAAAATCATATCAGGTAGTTTGATCTTTATACTCTCCTTAAAGTACCAAGTTATTGCTATAAGTTTCTATCTGGATAAATTGCTTTTCTATTAATAAATGAGTTATTTTTGCATCCTACTATAGTAACCCAGTGTCCAAAGAATAGTGAATACTGAAATCTGTAAAGTAAAAATATGTAAGAGGAGAAAAATAGAAAGAAATCTTGATCTGGAATATGGAGATATGTACACACATAATATGCATTTGAACCTGTAATAATCTTCCTTAAAATGCATCTTTTAGTAGTTTACCAGTATCTAGAAATTGTTCTTAAGGCTTTGAAAGTAGAAAAAGTATGTAATTAAAAGTGAAGGTTGTATCAGAGCTAATAAGAAAATACCAGTTAATAAATCTGACTTTTAAATTAATATTTAGTTTTGCTGTATCACTTGTGCTTGAGCACTTCTACTTGAAACCTTTTTTCTTCAGTGAAAGGAAAAACAGACTTCAGTGAGAGAATTCCAGTAGTAAATAGAAATCGTTACATTGGAACATGGCTCCATTTTGAAGTTCAATTAGAATAGACAATTTAAGTTTTGTATATAAAATTATAGCTAACTTCATAATGGAATTGTTTTTAGATTTGCTATATAAGCAAAGCATGATGTTTCTTAAAGTCTATGTAGTACCACTTTTTCCAAGCATGACAGATTAAGTTAATACAAAGGAGTGAACAAAAATGGGAGGGGGTCATGGGTCTGTATCTGCATGGGGGAACAGGGCAGTACTTTTGGGGAGTGCAATTTACATGAGCATCTGGGCCTTTTGTTATGTTTTGGATGGATGACCTGAGTCTGATATATGGGTGAATAGCATTAACAAAGGTCTGGTTGTCAAAGGCTAGGAAGAAAAATGCAATTAGCCACAGCAATGAGGTGATGTCTATGTTTGGAGGGAAAAAACGATACCTAACTGGCAATAGGAAACATTGAAATGATACCATCAGTAAAAGGCCAGATTGTGTGTGTGTGTGTGTGTGTGTGTGTGTGTATTTGTTGTGTGTGAATATCGTGATGTTATGAGTGGGATATTTCGAAATAGTCATTTTTGTGGCTAGGTTTGCTTTATGTGATAAAAGTGAATACATACCTGTTACCAAAGAAATGACATGGTGAACTCAATGAAATTGTTGTAACTCATAACCCACTAATTTCACCAATCTGACATTTGCAATCCACTCATTTCTATTTGAAGATTATTTGAATTAAATAAAAGTGCATTAAGAGCCAAAAGAAGTTTGCTCTTTTTGGGGGCTAATTTTTTTGTCTCTCTATAAACCTTGCCATCCAGAGTGGAGAACCATATCTAATCTCCCAATTAGGTCAGGCCCCAGGATAATCAATCTCTTTAACAGCAGATGCCTTGTTTTAGCAAATGAATGCTTGGTTTCAAAAGCAGTTTTGTGCTGAGAAAGCAGTGCAGTTGGCATGGGTGATTAGAACTTTTTAAAACTCTGTAAAAGGTTCTGTAGATTGTTTTATACCCACACTTTGTGAACTGAACTAAAACTGGGCATACTCATCTTAAAATGAACATGGTGGGGACTTTATACAGCCTGTGAGAACATGTATATACATATAAATGGAATTATTGGAATCCCAAATTTTTTATGTGTTTAAATTGCACTGTGACTGATACAATCTGAAACTAGTGTAAATGTTTTTAATGGTGCCCTTCATGTTTACTGTGTGCTTTAATAAGTATAGGTTATTAGGTAGGCAGTTTTTCTATTGAAAATATAACCAGCTAGCATAATTCTCATATTTATTGTTTAGACTACACTTATATTAGTTTGTAAATGTCTTCCTTCATAGCTGATATCTTTTCAGTGCATTTTTGTACAATATATGAGTAGGTTATATATGAGATAATTTTAAAATTAAGAAGTTAAAATTAAAGTTTATACATACCTATTAAGTCATAACTACAGATAGACTTTATTTTGTTGACAACTCACTCATTTAATCTAAGATACAATGAAGTATTTTTAAGAATGGCTTATCAAAAAAAAACACCAAATTTTTATATATTATTTTGGCTAATCATAATTAAACTCTAATTGCTGGACTCACCAGTGATAACTGTAGTAATAAGTGAAATAGTTCAGGAGATCACCTAAGTACTTGTTTCCTTTTTTGGGAGAAGTGAGTGCATAATTAAAAACATTGAATTTATTTTTGATGGTAACATTTCAATTTTATTGTATAATGGTCAGTTATACCTGTTTCCCTCACTTTTTGAAAGTTCTTTCTATTATGCCTAATCTGTAGTTATTATTTTCCATAGTGAAGGCTAAGTAAACATCTAAGGGAAAATTAAAAATAGTTGATCTTAAAGAAATGTTTGTTGCTAATTACTTCTTACCTTTCGCACAATTTAAATATCCATAATATATAGCATTACATTATCTTTTCAGATAAGGTTTTAAAGCAAAAAGTAGAGATTCAATAAGATAAGATTTTTCTAAATAAAGACATTCTCAATAGTATGAACATTCTTAAAAGTAGAACTGTGACAATTAAGGTATGCTTAGTATAAGATATACCAGCTCATTAATATGATTAGTAGAATGACTTCTGTGTATTAAGAACCTTAAAATTTTTACTTGGAAACCAGTTTAATGTCCACATCCATTACTCAGCCTCATTTTAGATTTAAAACTTGTTTAATTATAGCCTACATGACAGTTTACATTTTATGAGATTAATGTTTACTTTTAAAAAATGAGTTTCTCAGATCCCAGTGATTTTCTTTAGCACAGTATTTTTTTTTTAAGATTTATTTATTTATTCATATAGAACTGGGGTACAGGCCAGAGATGCAGAGGGTGAGAGGATTCGCCAGAGACAGAGTGGGGAGCAGAACAGACAGATTGACGAAGTACACTGCTGAGGGGAGCAGCTGGCGGGCCAGAAGAGGTCTGCCACACCATGAGGGTCACCTCCGGGGTAGGCTGGAATCGAACTGATGCGGAAATGGCTTAAGGTTCTTAATGCTGTGCTTTAACCCGCTGCGCCACCAGGGAAGGCCAGCACAGTATTTCAACAGTTAATTTGCATGAAAGCAGTTTTCTAACATGTTCAAACTCAGCTCCAATCGCTGAACCTGATTGCAATATTGCTTGAAATATTTCCCCCTCCCATCCTTCTATAAACTCCAATAAAATGCATATTTGGCTGCTTTTTGTCATTCTACAGGTAATGACCCCTCTACTAATGCTTTCTTTTTTCTATGTTTATTTAATTTCAAATAGTTTCTATGGCTGTATCTTCAAGTTTATCAATCTTCATGTGTAATTTATTAATCCCATACCATTTGTAATCTTAATCTCCAGGTACTCCATTTTTGGATCACTGTTTATATTTTGTGTGTTTTATATTCTATCTTTGCTCCAACTGCTTGAGCATGTCGGATACAATTATAATAATGGTTTAATGTCACTGTCTACTAATTCTATAATCTGTGTCAGTTGTGACTGATTTTATTTTCTCATTATGGAGATCATATTTTCCTGGTTCTTTGTAAGCTTGGTAATTTTTTGTGTGATATAAGGCATTGTGATTGATTTTATCTGGGGTGTTTAGTATTTTTATGTTCTTTCAAATATTCTTGAGTTTGTTTTTGAACATTCTTAGTTGGAAACTGTTTGATCCTGTGTGTCTCACTTTTTAAGTGTTATGCAAAATTAGAGTTATTTCTTACTAGTCTAGCTAATGAGATTTTATACTCTGATAGTCTAGACATTCTACCAGCCCTTGTTTAACCTCAGATCACTGCTTCCTCTAATCTTTTCATGTGGTTCTTTACCTGGCATTATCTAGTTTCCATCACTGATCAAGATGTGACTGAATACTCAGTAGATATTTCTGCAGATGTTTCTTTGTGAAAACTTTGTCTCTCCCAGTAGTCTTTGATACAAACTCTAACCGTATTCACTTTCCTGTTTTCTCAACTCAGGGAATTGCCTGTACTCCATTTCCTTGTGCCACACCCGATAAACTCTCTAAAGGGGATAAATTGTAATCAAAACTCATCAAAGTTTCTCTATTTCTTTTCATTTAAAATTAAAAATAATTATTTTAAGGTTTATTTATGCATACAGAGCTGCGGTATAGGCCAGAGGTGCAGGGGCAGTGAGAGGATTCACCAGAGACAGAGTGGGGAGCAGAACAGGAAGATCACAAAGTACACTGCTGAGGGTAGCAGCGGGCAGGTCAGGAGAGGTCTGCTGTGCCATGTGAGTCATCTCTGGGGCAGGGATCGAGCTCGTGCTTTAGTTTCTTAGTGCTATGCTTTAGCCTGCAGTGCCACCAGGGAAGGCCAAATTTTCTCTATTTCTGAGAGATCAGTGTCCTTTGTTACCTGCTTTCTGTTGTTGAGTACTTTTTTCCATACATTTATCATCTTTTTAAAATTCATTTTTTTTAAGATTTATTTATTATGCATACAAGTGCTGGGTAATAAGCCAGAGGTGCCAAGAGCATGTGGGGTAAGAGGATTCACCAGAGTGTGTGGGGAGCAGAACAGGCAGATCTACTGAAATACACTGTTGAGGGGAGCAGTGGAGGAGACAAGAGAGATGGGTCAACTCCCAGTCTGGGTATCGAACTCACACTGCAGTGGTTGCTAATAGCTTCATAGTGCTGAGACGTAACCCTTTGTGCCACCAGGGGGGCCCAAGCCACAGAATCTTCTCTTAACCTTCAGGATCCTCAACCTAAAATCACCTGCATTCTTTATAAGTAAACTCCTAAGGCTAAAAGAGCATTGACTGACCTCTAGTTTCTACATCAAGGTGACAAAAGGCCTATTTGAGACCTACTGGGGAGTCTTATCTGAGTCTTGGTTAGACTAACACCAACATAATATCTATTATGTATTATATTATGCATATGTTATATAAACTATATGCAATATGGGTACATACCCTAAATATATCTCATGTAAACTTTATTGTATATAATATGAAAATAATATTTGCTTTATTAGCAAATAACATGTTTTCCAAGTTCAAGGAACTTAAAATTTATATGATTTTGATTTTTTTAATGGCACTATCAGAATGTAAGTATTAAATGGTTTGCAACAAAGTTGGAAAGGAATGTGAAAAATAATGGGAATAACTGATTTTTTAAAAATTTAAATAATAGAGAACATAATGACATGTAATTTATGTTTTACTATCTATAGTTAAATCTAAAAGAAAGTTAATTTTAAATTAAAAAATAGTATTTATGTAATGAAGAAACATAAGAAGCGCATTACAGAAAAGTTTCTTTACATGGTGCATGTGTAGTTATTTCTATTTCTCAAGAATTATTTTGCCTGTATGAAATTTTCTCAAATAGAGGAACCAAATTTGGCTTCCACTCTCCATTAAACCCACCAGGAGAAATATTTTTAAAATCTAGCATAACTCCTAGCTTATATTATAACAAAATGCAAGTATTCCCTAAAATGGTCAAGCTAGAGCTATGTATAGCTATCAGCAGGTTGGACAGCTCTGTTCTCAGGGCTGATGAATTGTATTTCCATATGCACATTTCTTGGTGTTGCTGATTTCAGTTAAGTAGACTTTCAAATTTTAATTTACATAGCATTAACACTTTTCCTGAGAAGTGACAGTTTTATGGAGACATTTCCTTGTCTGTTCTCATGCAATTAAAAGAAAAATCCATGGGGCATTCATTAACACGTCTAAAAGTGATAGGCTGAGTTTTTATGCCATTTTCATTTGCACTACTTCTGATCTTGCCATCACTAATTAAAAAGGGAACTTAGGGTAATATAAACAATGAACTTTGGCTATACTAAAAGCTGTTTTTTGTCTGATATTATAAGAGAATAGTCTACAAGGCCTCATGGACAAAGCATAAAGCCATGTTCTTTATGTCTTGGTTGTAAGAGGATTTATAATCTATTTGAAGATCTCTTCCTTTGTAGAGACCTTCTGGTGTAAATTCTATTACCTACTATTCTGTCCTCCTGTCTCAGTCTTGTGAAGATATCCTTAAATCAATCACTTGGGAGGTGAGTCAGATTTTAAATTGGGTCAAAATAGAAATACCACATTAGTATTAGCAGGTAATGTAGTTGGTTATACCAGATTAATAAAGAATTGCCAGTTAAAGGCAGATGTATTTGAAGCAAGTTTTTGGACTTCATTCCATACAAGTTATAAGTTACTAAAAGATTTATTGAAATAACAGGATAATGGTGGCAAGGAGCAGGACAGAATTCCCCGTTACTTTGGTTTCTTCTTAATCTGGTTAAGTAATCAGATTAAATCAGGCAGATTAGTAGAAAGAAAAACACAGATTTAACTACATGTATTTGGAGAATCCACAAAGATATGGACACCAACATTAGTGAAAAAAAAAAAAAAATGAGGATCCATATCCTGAACTAAGGGAGCACATTGAGGCTTGGGACTTAGGTGGAAGAGAGAAGGACTCACTTGGTCAGAAGATAGTGATACAAAAAATACTGTACAGAGTACAGTGATTCTCTGTAATTAGAGGTCTGCCTTGGCATTTAGCTAGTATTTAGCAATGGAAAGCCTATTTCTGGTAAACACCTTAATTTTGGATTGTACTCTCAATATTTATTCTTTTAGGTAGTAAGAGTATAGTAAAAGTTTCTTGTGATTATAAAGGGCCTTGACTGCCTCAGTTGAAATAATTGTCATGCCAATGTAGCAGGTTTGGGGAGGCCAATCTTTAACATCTTGGGGAGTTTTAGCTTTCAATGGCTATCTTAAGTTTGGGTGGATATGGGCGTGAAGCATCCTGGGAGTATAGTGATGTTCAACCAGTGAGGAAAGGGAATAAAACAACAGATGACCCTGATCTCAGGCAAGCTGGCCTATGGCAAACTCCCAAACCCCAGCAGTAAATGGACAGTTATTATAACATCAAGCACTCTTTCTACTGGATATTAAACATATTAATAAAAATATTTAGGTACTATCTTAAAAGTCAGTAAGGTGACAGTGTACACTGTACACAGAATACAAAACCTTTCTTTTGATAGATTGCTTGCAATGGAGAAGTTCATAGAGCAGTAATCAGGTGGGGGGAAAAAAGGGCTTATTTCTAATGCAGGACATTAGAAATACCCTCATTACTTGTTCAGGTTAAAATGGGATCCCAATATTATGGTTTGCATATGGTAGATTAGGGTGAACATGGGGCCTGGGATTTTGCCCAGTAGAAAGAGTAGAACACAAGGACTGGAGCCATACACTCAGTCTGGTTGAATGAGACCACCTGGTATGACTGGAAAATCATGTCTCTTTGCTATCTTTGTCTCTGTCTCTGTCTCTGTCTGTCTCTCTCTCTTTTCAGTCTGGATAATGGAGAATTTTCTAAGGCTTTGGTTGCTTCTTACTAACAATTTCCTATTCAGTTTATCTTTGTTCCTCCTCAGTACTTAGATTGGAAATCTGCTCAATAAGCATCTTTTGGCCCTCGCTGGTGGCACAGTGGGTTAAAGCACAGCACAAAGAAGCTCAAGCCACTTCCACGAGTTCAATCCTTGCCTGCCCTGGAGGTGACCACTTGACGTGGCAGACCTCTCCTGACCCGCCCGCTGCTCCCCTCAGCAGTGTACTTCGTCGATCTGCCTGTTCTGCTCCCCACTCTGTCTCTGGAGAATCCTCTCACCCTCCGCATCTCTGGCCTGTACCCCAGTTCTGTATGAATAAATAAATAAATCTTTAAAAAAAAAAGCATCTTATTTTATTGTTATAGATTCACCTTCCACAAAACACTAGGATATGAATACAACTCATTCAAATCCTTTTACAAGGATCACCTTTTCTCTCATTTCCAGTATTTTTTTTTATTTGAGACCTTGCCAGAATGACTGTCACTATCCATGTTATTACCAAGAAACTTTCTCCTCTTTTCTTTCTGAACTCTCACCAGAATAACTTGTGCTGTCCACATTTCTATCATGTGCTTCAAAATCCCTACAGCTTCAACTCATATCTCAGTTCCAAAGGCATATTCATATATGTAGATCTCAGACACAACAGCATCCTGTTTTGTGGACCAGTGGAACACAAAAGTGCTAAATACTAATGCATTTAATAAGAGATCTTCTAAATACAGGAAATAAAACCTGATAGAGTTATAGAAGAAATAGATTCATTCACAATAGTAGTCAAAGAGTTCAGTGTCATTTCCTGTAATTAATAGAATAAACTGTTAGAATACAAGGAAGTTTACAGATTTGAAAACCAACTAGTTTGGCCTTGTTGATATCAATAGCACCCTCCAACTAACATGTTCTTCTCTGCTGCACAAAAGGTATTTATTAACATAGCTCATATGCTGAGCCATAAGATAACATTTTATTATGATTAAAACGTTTAAAGTTATTTTAATGTATCATGTGATCACAAAGAAATTAAATTAGAACTCAGTAATAGAATGATATTGAGGAAAACCTTTCCTCTTTGGAAATGAAATGATGTATTTTTAAATAAACCATGGGACAGGAGAAATACAACTAGACAACTAGAAAGCACTTTGGACTGAATGAAACCGTAACTCAAAAACTACGAGGTACAGTCAAATACTACTTAGACATTTATAACACAAAATGCATATATTCAACAGAAGAAAAATTCTCAGTGATCTAAGCACTAAGCATCAGAGACAGGAAGAAAACAAATTAAACCTAAAGTTAGCAGAATAAAGGAAATGAAAATAACACTAAAAAACCATAAAATAAAAACCAATGAAACCAAAATATTACTTGAGGATATAAAAAATATTGGTAAAACTAGTCAGACTGTTCAGGAAGAAATGGAGGAGATACTTTGTTAATATCAGGTATGAAAGAGATGACATCATTACATATTACACTGATAATTAAAAGATAATTGGGAATATTATGTGCAATTTCATGCTAATATTATGGTAACTTAAAACAACATGGAAAAATTTCCTGCAAGGTGCATACTATCAAAGCTCATTCAAGAAGTAATAACCTGAAGGGCCCTAAGTCCATTAAAGGAAATGAATTTGTAACTCAAAACCTTCCCACAAAGGAAAAACCAGGTCCAAGTAGTTTCACTGAATTTTGCAAACATTGAAAGAAGCGACAATTCCAATTTTAACTAAATTTTTACAAAATGTTAACAGGAATGAGTGCTTCCCAAAGTATTCAGTGGAGCTAGCATTACCAAATCCAGGCAATATGCAGAAAGTGTAATTTGACAATTTGAAAAACAATATGTGAAAATAAAAAATACATGCCAATATATATTATTAACATGGATGCAGGGATCATCACAGAATGTTAGAAAAGCAAATACAAGAATGAAAAGAAATAGTAATACATCATAACCAAGATTAACACAGGAATATGAAGGTAATTTAACATTTGGAAATATATCAATTTGAAAACCATAAATAGTTCAATGTATGCAGAAAGCGCATTAGACAAAAATGTAACATCCACTATTGATTAAAGATCTCTCACAAAACTAAGAATAAAAGGAAATTCCTAACCCAGCAAAATTATTAAAAACCTACAATTAAAATTGGAGGAAAGACTGAGCATTTTCTTCCTAAGATCAGGAACAAGTGGAAGTTTCCTGCTTTTACCACTTCTGTTTGAAGTGCAGTAAAGGCAAAAAGAAAACTCTAATGGCATATGTACTGGAAAGGGAAAAGTGAAACTGTTTTAATTGACAGGTATTAAGATTATCTCTGAGAATATCCAATGGAATCTACAAAAAACTTTTAAAAATTAAATAAGTTAACTTTACAAACCTGTGCAACCTGAAATTAAATGTAATGTAAAATGACCTCCCTACCGTAGTTTTATTAAGTTGAATTATTTTAAGATTAGCTAAAGAAGGCAGTGATCTTGTTGAAAGCCGAGAGGCTCTTCTGAGTATGTATTACTTTCCCATGGATAGGTTGTTGTTAACACACACATAGAAGGCTGCAGTCTGTTTCACTTTCTATCAAGAGCATAACCTCTCCTCTGAAATAGCAATGATTGGAGTTATACTTAGGGCTGTAGCTTTTCAACTTTATTCTATGTAATATCTGCTTTTTATTTGTTGTACCTAATTTTTGACTTCCAGGTTATTTTATTGGAAAGTGCATTACCTCACAAAAATCAAGGCTCATTATTTGAGGATATTTATAGTGTTCGTTAACTTTTTTTTTTTTTTTTTGGTCCAGCTTACTTTTATTTCACTCAAATATACTAAATAACAATAGTGTAGGAATTTTTTTTGGCTTATATGTATTTTATCATATGCATAGACATAGAATGCCAAGATGTAAATAAGAATTTTGTCTACATTGCATAATTTCTAACTCTAGATCAGTTCCCAGGGTCTGATTTGATGCAGGTGGGCACTATAAAGTTGGCCCATTTCCAGACCATCTCCTGTACAATTGATGAAGGGATTGGTTTCAGTGTCAGTTACGGGCAATATGAGTGATTATACTTTGCTGACAGGGAGAATACTCTTTTTCTGTATTTTCACCCCAGTGGCCCATAAGTAATGTAACCACACATTTGAATGAGAATAACACACTTGATTTAGCTGTATTGTTTTAATTGTATGAGAGAGATGATTGTCTTTTGGTTTATTTGACTGAAGCATTTAATACTTTTGAATGATTAAACATGGTAGAAAAATATTGACTTTAAGATTTGGAAGTGTATGTCTCTCAAAAAAGTTAAAAGATAAGTAAAATATATAACAGAAAAGCCATGAATATGTTAATCTGTTTTGAAATGATTTTTCAGATTCTTTGAACCTGAGAAGTAAAAAAGTAGTGATAAGCTTTACTATACAGTAAAGCAGTGTTCAGTATGCCAGCTTTTGGGCATTGCCTACTCTTTTTCTCCTTATCCAAAGGTAATAGACTGACTTTCATTGATGGCATTGCGAGGGGTGTATACTGCTTTGCTTAATATTCCTGTTGATTTTTGGTTGGGGAGGGAAGACTTCTGTTCCTGTTGGTTTCTCAATTCCTATTTGTTTTTTCTCCTTTAGATTCTGTTCTTTTTCTAGCAAGTGTAGGAGTCAGTTTTGGTTTTTCAGTTTCAGTTCCCCAGAACTACTTTCAACACAATTATCCTTGTCATTGTGCTAAGATTGATGGTTAATGTAGAATTAAATGCAGAAAGTCAGAAAAAAGGTGACTAAATAGAACAATAGTTCTTAAAAGTCCTCTCACTATTCTGACTACTAGGAATTTCTCACTGACCATCATTCTTTCTTGTTGTCATTTTTCTGAATTCCTTTTTTCTCCCTTGATCAGCTCCTTATGTCATCATCTGGCCATCAATCTCTGTTACCCCCTACCCATCAATAGAAAAGTGAATAATTTTTTTCAAAGTAAACAAAATCAAGACTTCACATTAACTGATTAATCCAAGAGTACACAGACATCTTCCAGTTGGTAAATAATAAGGAAGTGACATGTTACACTTATTTCTTTCATATATTAAGATATTGAGCAATTTTTGTGGAACGGTTCACACACTTATGTTGATTTGGTATCTAGTTGTCAGCAGAGCTGAAGTTGTTTTGGTTGGTGTCTATGCCTGGCAGTTAGGAAATACTTTGAATGTCACCTTTGGCTAAATCTGTCTTCCTATTTGAAAACTACATATAAATCTAGCTCCATTTCAGTGTTTTGAAGTTATTACGATTCTTTTTTTCTGCATAGTTGATCTTCCAGTTCATTTTCTTTAATGCTTTTGATCAAAGACTGATAGTACTTTGATATATTAAAGAAATGATACATATGTATATGAAGAAGAATCTAGTAAAATCTAGTAAAACATATTATTTGCTGTTTTGCTTTTTCATCTCCCGCATTCAAAATCTAGTTGCAAATTTATGTGGTTTTTCCAGGGGTACATAGATCAGAATTTAGCATTTAAAAAGACTTTCCATGTAAATTCTTTTTTTTTTGTTGTTTTTTTTTTGCTATTTCTGTGTTTTCTACTTCTGGGATTTTGGTAAGTTAAAAAAATACATCTCAAGTTAATCTAAGTCATTATTGTTATGAAAGCTGAAAAACTGAAATTTTAGTGTATATAATATATTCAGGCATAATATTTATTTAGATTCATCTCATAGTTGATTTTTTTCAGATTTAAGTTTAAACTTCCAAAAATGAGTACAGCAATGCCTTAATCATACGCATCATACAATTCTGACTCCAAGAATGTTTACTTAAGGGTATGTGCTTGACTCAGTGTTTATAGCCTCAGAAAATTTGAACCTAATTTCCAGAAATCAGACTATAAACTTGAAATAAGTAGACAATATTTTTTCAATAAAAGAAAAAAAGAAAGCAGAGCAGGAGGTGGTGGGGAGAGAGAGGCCATTTTTCTTAAATTTAAAGATAACTTCTTATAAGTAAGGACTCTCCCGCATTTTAAAATGTGGAAATAGGATGAGTTCAGTTCTATGTAAGCTTAATAACCCCAATCACGGAGGTACAAACAAATAGCTGTATTTGCTATTGCTGGTGTGTAAGCCACTGTTAATCTCTTGTCGGTGCTCACAATATCGCTACAGTAAAAACAGAAGTAAAAGACCACTTTTCTTTTTCAAAGCTCTATACTGAAAATTATCACTTTCTCAAAATTCAAATTCATAAGCGCAGAAGAACAATAAAGAAATTCAAAGATGTCAATAGAAACTAGACTGCAGACCAAATTTCTTTCCAATATCTCTTTGCTCTTATGGTATATTTCAAAGATACAAACATTTATATTTTTTCCTTTCACATACTAACCTCTCTGGAACCAGGCAGTACCTTGTGGTGGTCCTGGTGAAGGGGTAATTGCCCATTGCTGTACAATTAATCTCAGCAACTGGAACAAAATTTCAGACGGTAGTATTTCACTAGCACTCTTGCAGGCACAGAGGATAGTTTTATGTGGGGAAAATATGGTCACTGTGACTTTGAGTCACAATGTTTTGAAAGATTGGTCTTGGAATGTGAGTGAGCTTTTGTAGTGTGTTAACAATTTTTTATATTTTCATTTTATGTAGGTATAAGAATCATAGAAGATGAGTGCCCTATATCCCGGTGAATCTTAAGAAGTCCACTTAATAAATGTATATTAAAGATTTAATAATAGCAGTTATCCTAAAGTGCTTAATAGTATTTTTTCTCTGAAGTGGCACAAAAATAATGATATCCTTACAGTCAATATAGTATGTCGATTCCAAAACATAGATTGTGAGATTATTAGAACTTGTAAATTGCTAGTTTTAAGGCAATTTTTGTTGTTGCTATATTTTTTTAAGGGGCACTATGAATCATACCATATCAAAGGAGACATTAAAGCACTTCTCAGGGAGAATGAAAAATAAGACTTAAGATTTAATACTTCCTTTCATTCTTATAATTCTTGTTGAGAACTATTTCTAAATATGTTCTTAAAAGTGAACTTCAAAGTCTAACCTTGAGCCATAAGTAAACGATTTTGTCTAGTTTATTATAAACGATCATCTTTGAGGGTTTTGAAGTTTAGTTTGGAAGAGGATTTAGCACTCTGTAAGTTTATATTTATTACAGCAGTATTAGCTGATTATCCTCTCTAAAATGTGATAGACATTACTAGCTGGCTGGTAACACTTAATATTTTCAGAATGTTTGCCATTACTGTTATTTAATGGCTATTATTTAAAATAAATATCTCTGACCTCTTTTCTGAAGAGGGAAGAAAAATTAACTCTAAATCATTTTACTGTCTATATAAAATTTTTATTTAATGTTGCTAAGCCAGTACACTAATACCTAATTTTCCCAGAATTGCTGAAGAAAGGTTTTTTTTTCTTATGAGTAAATTTCCCAAATAAATGAAGCATAAATGTTTAAATGACAAATATTCTTACTCCTTCTAAGAGAAATATTTCTACAACATACCTTTCTGTTATTCTTGAATAGAGCATGCTAAAAATTAAAGCTTTACAATTGTGTGTTATGTGGCAGTCTTAAAAACATGTGATTGTTACACTTATCTAATTTTAATGATAATTTTAAGTATAGCTAGCTAATTAGCTAATAGAGTAATGTTTTTTTTATCACTTTGGTTGTTGAAACATATATTTTTATTGTGCTATATTCTGTTTTGGGGTGTTGAACATCGTTTACTTTGCTGGAGAAAAATAACTTTTTAATCATGTATAAATAAATAAATAAATTCTGAGAACATGTTATTTAATGCCATCTTATTTAGCCATCCCCTATTTTAGGCTGTTTGGTTTGAGTTCAATTTTTTTGTGGAGTCTTGTTCAGCAATTTAAATAATGCCACTTCTGAACATCCTGGTACCTAATCCTTTGCCTTCATTTCTGATTATTTCCTTATACTGTACTGCAACTTCCAAATACTGTCCATATCCTATGCTCAGGGACTAAGTAAGCTGGCTGTTTCTTCCTATCTGTGTCCAGTGAATATATTTTCTACTTAATGATCTGTAGAAAGTTTGATGACTGACCTGCTGAAGAGTTGTACATCTTTGTCTTGAGATATGCTATACTACTCTGTAGTATACTCCTTTTCTGTAGGGCGGAGAGCATGTAAGAGCCTATACACGTTGATGATAAATGCTGGAAGTTTATATGTACGTGCCTATGCATGGGGGGGAAAGTGGGGTTGGAATGGGTCACTGCTTCTTGCTTAGACTCAACTGTATCCCCTTTTCACAGTTTCATGTATTTCAGTCCTAATCCCCAGTTTGGTGGTATTTGAAGATGGGGCCTTTGGGAGGTATAGATTTAGGTGCGAACATGAGAGGACGCCCTTATATGGGATCAGTGCCTGTAGAAGAAACATGAGATAGCTTGGCTTCCCTCACGCTCTTCCTTTAGAGGACAGTGAGACAGTGTCTACCCGTAAGCCAGGAAGAGAATTATCATCAGGTCTACACCTTAATCTTGGACTCCCAGCCTCCAAAACTGAGAAAATCAAATTCTGTTGTTTAAGTCACCCAGTCTATATTTTGTTTTGACAACCCATACTGGTGAATATACTGCTCATTGCAACTAGTTTATGATTCCTTGTGAGCTGTGAAAATTTTGATATAGACATTTTAGACTGATACTAATACCTTGAAAAAAAGTACTTATATATTTTTAAAGACTTATTTTATTGATGCATACAAGACCTGGAGTGTAGGTGAGAGGTGGGGGGGATGAGAGGATTCACCAGAGACAGTGTGGGAAACAGAACAGGTGGATGGACTGAAATAAACTACTAAGGGGAGCAGTGGGCGAGAACAGGAGAGGACTGCCATGTGGGTCACCTTTCTGGTTGGGGATCAAACTCGTGCTGCAGCGACTGCCCAAAGCTTCATAATGCTAGGAGTTAACCCCTTGTGCCACCAGGGAGGCCAAGAAAAAAAACCTACTTATTATTGTCAAGTATAATACAATCTTTTTCAATTTTTTTAGTATTTCCTTAGTCTTGCTTGCTACTTCTTATTTCTTCTTTATTTATTGTTTTGAATATGAATAAAGTGTATGTTATTGTACCTTTAATCTTTCATTATGGATTTTAGCTTAGTTCAAATCAAATTAGCTGATAATCATTTAAAAATAGCTCCTTTTGCAATTGTAAATAATATTCAATTATCTTTATAGGTCCAACTTTTTATCCTTGCTAACTGGAAAAAAAAAGATCACATATGTGAAAATCATTCTTGGCACTTATTTTTAGTTGACTCTTTCTGTTAACTTCTCATTTTTATGAAATTTCTATAATTTAGTATTTTAGTTTTGTTTGCTTTGTGATTGAGGATAGAAAGTTACTTACACTAGTATTCTCAGTAGATTGTAAAGAGGAGTTACTTATGTGGAATCATGATTCTGGTGCACTTGGCATGGGGTTTTCTTTGCCTGCTCTTCCTCTCTAGGCATGCTGTTGTAACTAAAGGTTGGGTCTAGTTCATACTGGGAAGTATTTGTCTTCTCTGACCACTGTGTGTTGCTCTCTATGCTATCTGAGAAATCTATTGGATTGTAAGTTTTCCTGTGGAATATTTGAAGAGCCCTCAGGTGCAGTTGAAAGTGAAGGATGGATACTATCAGGAAAACAGTGGCTTTTATTACAGGTTTTTTCCCCCCTCAAGTAATAAAGATACCCAGAGAAAATAAAAAAAGCAAAGCAGTAAAAGTCACACAGGTAGGACTAACAAGAGAAATGAACAACCAAATAGAAAGAAGCCCCCAGTGGGTATGGGTACCAGCTAGCCTGCATTTGTTTCTCATGTCGACTACAGATCTTTGAGAGGGGAAATCAGATACCTTGACTGATACCGAGCAAACTATGCTTCTAGGGTTTGTGCTTATCTTATGGGTATAGCCACTATTTTCAAATAAATAATAGGCTGTGAAGGTGGGATAGTCAACCTTCACCAGGGTCAGATGCTGGACAAAATTATTTCACTGCTATGGTCACTTTTTCTTATTTTAGGTTTAAAAATTAGAAGCAGTAATGATCAAGTATCAGTGGTGATTATGGCAGTTAAGTGAGTAATCCTTTTGTTGCGGTAGGGTTGTGATTCCATGAAGACCTCCTCGGGTTCGTACCAAAACAGGTACTCTAAATTCTCAGGTACTTCTACTGAGTGAAAAGAAAAGCCTGGATAGAGTTAAGATAAACTACATGCTACAAAGGAATAGCTAAAATGGGAGTCTTGGTCTCTTCCTTGAGTACGCCAGTCTACTGGGAGTCTTGGTCTCTTCCTTGAGTACGCCAGTCTACTGGCTCTGAAAGCTGTAAATCTCTGTCAGGATTACAGAATAATGGGAGGGATAGCCCCTTTCATTGGTAGTCACTTGATATTTGAAATTTAACCTGACATGTCTTCACAGGTCTCTGGCACCATGGCCCATTTTCTATAATATACTGCAGTTAGTGGCGGAAAAGCAGCAATGATAGGCAATACTCCGTGAGCACCCATTACAAGCTGTTATGTCCCCATTAGCATTGGAAAAAGATGCTATAAGGTACAGTGTCTAGGCCCTTGTAGCTTAGGTGGAAACAAACTGAGAAAATGGCTGACATAACATCTTTAGAAATAGCATCTGGGACCTTTATGGACAGTGAAAGAAGTAGGTAAGGAGGCTCAGATTCTAAGGTGGATTGGGGTGCCGAAGAGCTGCAAGAGACCTTAACATATGGAAGGGACATTTGTAGACTCTGTTCCAGGGTTAAACTAAAAGGTGCTACCAGATAGGCTGCAAACCCCAAGGATAGAAGTGAAAACTGCACCAGTAAACCGGTGAGCATCCATTTGTACCAAAGGGGATGCTGAAAAGCAGGCAGGGAGGACTAGTAGAACGCCTTAAAGACTGTGTTCTTCCCAACTTTTTTTTTTAATTAGTTGTTCAAGTTAAATGTCATTCAGAGTGACATTTTTACTCCTCCATTTATGCACCGGTGTCACTGGCCAACACCAAACCTCACAGGCCAGCGTGCTGCCCTCACTTTTCCCCTGCTCCCTCCTCTACCCTCCTTTCACTGGGAAGCTGGAGAAAAAACCACAAAATTGTATAAAGTATTCTAAGGGGCTGAAAGTAATAAATTGAAATCTCTCTGTTCACCTTCATTCCTGACTTCAGCAGTTAACTATTATGAACAATTTAGTACATCCATTCCAGGAATATTCAGCAGAAGTTTCTTGTACCACAGTGAAAAAAAAAAAAAGTTTTAGATTGTCAGAAATTAGCTACCAAGTAAAGTTCTGGTGCAACAGAATATAAAAACAATTAACATTAAGTTGAACTTTTGGCTGATGCACTGAGGTAACACATGCTATTCTCTAAAATGAGGCTAGAAAAACCTCAATGTCAACTTTTCAAAGGAAGTGTCGAAAACCAATTATACTGTTTGGTTTTGTTTTAAAGATGTATGTGTTTATGTATGTATTTATGCATAGCATAATTGGGGTGGAGGCCAGAGGTGTGTAGGTGAGAGGATTCACCAGAGACAGAGTGGGGAGCAGAACAGGCAGATCTACTGAAATACACTGCTGGGGGGAGCAGCAGGTGGGACAGGAGAGGTCTTCTGTGCCAGGTGGGTCAGCTCCCAGACTGGGAGTAGTCATAGTGGTGAAAATGTAAATACAAAAATTCACTATTTTTTATGTAATTTCCCTTCTACCTTCTCCATGTGGCTTATTTTTTTGATTCTTTCTCTGAGGTAAAACTCTTAATAGAGAAAAGACGTATGTATTTTGAAAAGTTTACTTTAAATTGGAATTTTTGATAGGAGATTTTTCCACTCATAGTTTTGTTTGAAAATATATATTTACATTATAGGGTAGGACAAAAATCCACATATCTATATATACACAACCTTTCATTTAAAGTATAATGACATTTTATTTAGTATAGTATAATTAAATTGGAATTTTTGATAGGAGATTTTCCACTCATAGTTTTGTTTGAAAACATAATATTTATATTATAGGGTAGGGCAAAATCCACATATCTATATATACATAACCTTAAATTTAAAATATAATGACATTTTATTTAGTATAGTGTAATTTTTCTTTTCTTAAATTTTATAAATCTAGCTGAAAATATGTAAGAATTGTATTGTAAGTCATTGAATTGTACCTTTAAAACTGGTGAATTTTACTATATATATTACACCTTAATAAATAGTATTAAAAATTTAGTTCTCTGGGAAAGTCCTGTTAAAAGTTGCTGGCCAGTGAAGAATAACGTTAGTCTCTGAAGCATACTTCAGAAGTAACCTGTAACTGTGTTTACAATATTCATAAATGAAAACATTGATAACCAAGTTACAAAACTTAAAGTATTCTCTTACTTGGGGTCTCTACTAATCATTTATGCTTGCAGTCTTTTATGTTTACTTTCCCACTGATGTGACATCAAGTCCTGGCACATTACACTTAGCAACTGAGTGATCACTTTCTGAAATATATGTTCTGTGCTTGCCAGATGGATTTGGAAGTGCTCCCAGTAATGCTTTCATTGTCATAACCCACTTCACAATTCCATCATGAGTGAGGTCACTAGGGAATGACATAATTTTCATTACCTCCCAGATTGCAAAATTTTAAAATGTTACAATAACCTTTTATTTTTATTTTTTCATTTGTTTTTCTTACATAATTATGTCCAAACTTAAGGAAAACATAGTCCCAAAATCATACACACAGAGGTGCACAGATGCACAGTGCTTCTTAAAGTCAAGCAACTGGAGGAATTCCTAAGGATTTATTTCCTCATGGGTGATCATAAAATAAAGGCTCAGGAAATACAAAAGGATATTTAAAAATAAGCCAGCAGAACGAGGCCATCAAAAGTTGGTAGCCGTCAAAAGTTGGTGGTCATCAAAAGTGAGAAATCACTTAAGAGCTTTTATTCCTTTTCCCTACTTCAGGATACTACATAGAAAGCTTTTGCTTTCTTAAGAAAGACATTATATATCAAGAATTCCAAATTCCTAATTATTCAGTCATACAGCCATATGCTCAATATATAGTCACAATAAACATATGATGTATAATATATAGGTCTGTCTGTAGGATGCTCTTTCTTGATAAGGACTTAAAATGTGTAATTTTCTCTGGCCAGTAGAATGCAAACAACCATGACTATGCTAAACCCAGGTAGAAGCTCTAAGTGAAACTCTAATGATTGACTCAACATCTTGCATTTCTTCTTAGCCCCTTAAATGGCTGGGGCCTTCCCACACAGGCTTTAGTCGCAGCATGGATCTTAAGAGGATCTTTGAATAAATCCCATAAAACGGGGTCAAGCAGAGTTATTGTGATTACATCCATCCAATAACTGCCTGTGTAAACATTAATAAGAATGAAATGATCTTTAACTCATGAGATCTTTAGTTATTTTATAGCAAAATAAAAAAAAATTAACAGAGTGTGATGGTTGAAAGGGGAGTGTTACCATAATAAAAACCTAAAGTATGTGACATTTATATGCCAGGCCTGACAGCAGTGAGGAAACTTATTGGAGGCTAGGAATTGCTGACACATTTTATGTAGTAGCAAAACTCTCAGTAAAGGTGTTACCGGGAATACTTTGAAAGATGAACATGTGTATTAGTGTGCTTATATGATGCTTTTTGTAAAGAGGATTTTAATTATTACTATTTAAAGAGACTGACTTCTTTAATGTAATGGATGAAAGCAAAGCTAAATTGTTGAGATACTACAGGATTGGAAAATTCCTTCCCATGGTTGGAAAAATAACCTTATTTTCTAACTGCTTAAAAGATAAGTTCTTTGAGTCTCCAAGGCTAATTCCAATTTAGATTGACTCATTTTAGAGACACAGAGAGACCAAATTATTCAGATGTGCTCAAAATCTGATTGGGTTAAGTTGTCTACTCAATTGGACAAAATGAGTAAGGAAAAGGAAATCAAAGTATTTCATGAAGCCTGATAAGCTTTAATACCTGTACTTAAGTTTAAAGAGATAAACAGATTTGTAAAAGAAGAGCAAATGTGTCTTGTACATAAAGCAGAAAAGAACAGAGGAAACAGATAAAAAAGAAAGACTAGATAAAAATTTGAAGCATCTTTGGTGGCCTAGAGGCTAAGTTTTATTCCTGTGACAGTGATGGCCTGAGTTCCATCCCCAGTAGACCTCTCCTCTCTTACCCTCTGCTTCCCTCAGTAGCGTAGTTCAGTAGATCCGTCTGTTCTGCTCCCCACTCTCTCTCTGGTGAATCCGCTCTCTCCCTGCACCTCTGGCCTACACCTGAGTTCTTCTACACAAAAATAAATAAAATATTAAGAAAATAAATTGTTTCAAAAATTACTAAAAAAATGAATTTTTAAGAGGTTAAATCCAAGAGTATTACCAGCGTAAAATAGAAGGATGTGTGACTTTTTATGGCTTAAAAATTATTTGAATCCGGCCCTCCCTGGTGGCGCAGCGGGTTAAAGCACAGCACTGAGAATCTAGAGCCGCTTCCGCATGAGTTCGATTCCCGCCTGCCCCGGAGGAGACCACATGGCGTGGCAGACCTCTCCTGGCCCGCCCGCTGCTCCCCTCAGCAGTGTACTTCGTTGATCTGCCTGTTCTGTTCCCCACTCTGTCTCTGGTGAAGCCTCTCACCGCCCCTGAGCCTCTGGCCTGTATCCCAGTTCTGTATGCACAAATAAATAAATCTTAAAAAAAAAAAAATTATTTGAATCCACAGTTCAAATCATTATCCGGTTGTATCAGTGATTTATAAATTTCGAATGTTTCTAGGTACCAGTTTATGGCAAGCTAAGTATTTCTGAGACCACCATTGCTAGGGAAAGTCCAGGATCTGTCTTCATTTATAATAAGATTTGATTGTATTTTTCAAGTTTCTTGGGTTGTAAAGAGAACATATATGAAATAATTAATTTTTAAATGCCTTTGGTCTGTGATATAAAGCAACATAAACATTTATCTAAATTAACAAAAATATATTTCAGCAACTTCTAGGTTGGCCCATAGTTATTTGTATAATTTCTAGAATTTTATTTTATAGAAGGAAGAGATTTGATTCTGTGTGACAGAAATCATATAGTGATCTTCCACTTCTGTATCAAGCCATCACCCCAAGTAGTGTTCCTAGGACTCCTGCTTTTTGTATATTAAATTATGTTGTATCATAACGATGCTCATTGGGGAATTCTAGATCCCCACTTTTTCTTTTTTTACTTAAAGGCATCTTTTATTGTAAGACTTATTGGTGTCTTCGATACTCTGATGTGAATTATAGCTTCACAAGAGGATGTGTAATCTATTTCTCAGACATTTTTTGACTGCAACTGAATGACAAGTCAACATTTGGGTAACATTAAGACTAAGGAAGGATTAATGCACTCAGAAAATTCCAGGAATAAATCAAATTCACCATATTAAAGGAAGGGGTTACCAAATAATAGAGGAGCTATTAGGACAGTTAGTCATGTCGTAGGGCACTTGAAGAGATGAACTTATCCTCTTATGTTTCATAGATAGAATTCATATGTAAATGTTTATTTAAGACAGTTCAGTGTATTTAATTTAACTCATTATTATTGGGTTTTAAAAGGCAGTTTTACATAGACTGAGAAAGGAAAATACCTGAACTGCACTAGCAATTAATAATACAGAGGACATGGTATCTAATGGTAAAATATAACATTAGTAAAATGTAACATTAATGGTAAAATATAACATCATGGTTAGAATGGTCTCCCTCACAGTTGGGTGTATGAAACATCCCCATGGCCAGTCTTCACTGAGTTGTAGTGAGAGATACATGAATTCCAGCTGATAGACTGTCACTAGTGCAAATTTCTACTATTACCTCTTTTGCTTCCTTTCAAATCTTTGCTATCTACTCAGGGATTTTATCAGAATAACAAGGTGGTAAGAAATTAAGGAGGGGCATAGCCTCCTTAGCTAGTGAATGAGCATCAAACAATATGTTTTTTTGAGGTCAGCAAAGAAAAGAGGTGATTGCTAATTGCATGTAATTTTAATATTTGTGTTTTCAAAAAACCATGCTGCTTTTTTTCCTTTTTTATTTCTAAATATTTTCTGATACCCAAAAAGTTTTGCAACTCTGAGTAAACCTGTTAAATAATGTTTAAAAAAATTCTCATTTGACTTCAGATTAGCTCCTCATGTGTGTCAGTTACACAATTAAACATAATATTTACTAAAATGAATATGCAATTCATAATGTGACTCTCTCTTTTTTTAAATGAATCTTATTCAGGAAACAAACATATTTGGAAAAATGATGCTATTCTAATACAGCACAGTATCTTTTTTTTTTTAAATTAATTTATTTGTGCATACAGAAGTGGGCGGTGAGAGGCTTCACCAGAGAGAGTGGGGAGCAGAACAGGCAGATCGACGAAGTACACTGCTGAGGGGAGCAGCAGGCAGGTCAGGAGAGGTCTGCTATGCCATGTGGTCACCTCCGGGGCAGGCGGGAATCGAACTCATGCGGAAGCGGCTTTAGATTCTCAGTGCTGTGCTTTAACCTGCTGTGCCACCAGGGAGGGCCAGTATCTTTTTTTTTTAAAAGATTTATTTATTTATTCATACAGAACTGGGGTACAGGCCAGAGATGTGGAGGGTGAGAGGATTCACCAGAGACAGAGTGGGGTACAGAACAGGCAGATAGACAAAGTATACTGCTGGGGGGAGCAGCCAGCACAGTATCATTTTTATATAATTCTAGAATAATATTCGGTGTCCAGATTATACTATGTGTCTAATACATTTTAAGTACTCAAAATAGCTTAAAGTTGTTAGGATTTGAGGGAAGAGACTATGTTTTCATTGATGTTTTATGTGTACTGGGGAATACTAATAGTACAACTTTCTAGGAACGTCTTGTGTTATTATTAGTAAAAAAAAAACAGGTAATTTCGCAGGGAGCAAGGAATTCAATATTTGGCTGTTTTCATTACTGCTGCTAACTGATTTTTTTTTTAAAGATTTATTCATTTATTTATACAGAACTAGGGTACAGGCCAGAGATGCGGAGGGTGAGAGGGTTCACCAGAGACAGAGTGGGGCACAGAACAGACAGATGGATGAAGTACACTGCTGAGGGGAGCAGGGGGCAGGCCAGGAGAGGTCTGCCACGCCATGTGGTCACCTCACAGGGCAGGAAGGGATTGAACTCATGCGGAAGTGGCTAAAGCTTCTTAGTGCAGTGCTTTAACCCGCTGCGCCACCAGGGAGGGCTGCTAACTGATATTTTAACCTCGGGAAAGAGCACTTCATTTTCTGAGCTGCAATATTCTACCTGATAATCAGTCAAAGTCATACTTTGTACGTTTTGATAGGAGTAGACAAGCTCTCAGCACTGTTAACCTGAGGTTAGTAAAATGCTTCTTTTGTTTGTAGTCTTTGTGCTCTCTATTGCCTTTTCTATTTCAAATTATAGATTTCATCTAGAAAAATGAAAGTTGTTGTACTTCAGTGGCAATTTGGCTAAATTTGAAAGGTTAACCACAAATGACTAACCTGTGCATATTTCACGTACCACGTTTCCTTCCAGGCCAGCACATCTCCCTGTGGGTGAGGGGCTGTCATGAACCATCTCTTTTTTAAACTGTGCCTTATCGCACATGCTGGCTCCCTCTCTGGATGGGCCACTGATGTTTTTGTGGCTCATGCCCCTGTGGATGAGGATCTGTAAGTGCCGTGCCATCACGGCAGGTGTATGGCCTGCCATCTCCCTCTCTGAATATCTTGCCCTCTTTTACCTGGTTCACAAGCACCACTTTCCATAGACAGCCACCAGGGCATGTGCCTTCCTCTTTTCTCCCTAACCTTTCTGTACTTTGGCTACAGTCAGGGTCTGTTCACATTTTAAGATACAAAAACCTGTTTTGAAAATCTTTTTTCTCTGTTTGAATGGCTTGCTTTTTAACTATGGGGGATGCCATTTCCTACTAGACAAATAGCCAGGAACTATAGGAAAGAAAGACAAGCCCAATGTTCCAAGAACTTTCCTCAGCAGTCAAGTTAGGACCAACGTGGTTATTTTCTATTCTAAACTTGCAGAGACCTGAACCAGTGCCACCAGCACTGTAAAAGCCACAGCAGACCTGAAATTCCTGTGAGCTGTGTGGACACTGTCACCACAATAACCCCAGCAAGTGGGTACTAGTCTGTCTACTGTTCTGTAGATGAGAAAATTGAAACTTACAGGGATAATGGCAAGCAGGGCCAGGGATTACAAGTCATGCCTGCCTGTTAGAAGACAAATATTCTGTGTTTTACCCCTTAGTCTACTGTCTCGTTGAACTAAAGATTACTTCCTTAAATATTCAACTAATTATTACGTGAAGAAATAATCAAGAAAGGCCCTTACAACTATGACACTCAAAATAAAATGGTTTATATTTTAATATGAATAGGACAATTCCTAATGCCCTCATTCTTGTATATTTGGTTTTTTATTTTTCAGACATGCGTGATTACAAATAGCAAGTTAGAGAACTGAAGGGAAAAGTGTTGCTTTATGGGAGCACAGAGAGATAGTAGCAAACAGACAAAGTGGCATCTGACAATAAGGAGGAAAGACTCTACCCAAAAAAAAAAAAAAGAAAGAAAGAAAAGACAGTAAACAAAACACAACAAATAGGCAGAACGTGTCCTTTAGCGGCAGGGGTCCCCTCTGTGTTGTATACAGAGTCCTAGTGTCCAGAATAGTGCCTGATACATTAAGGTGCCTGACATAACATTTTTGAAAAAATGAATGAATGGCCAGATGAATGCATGTTTGCAGTTAGTGCTCAGTAGTGAGACCTTGGTATGAGGAAGACAATTCTTCAAACATGCTCCTTGCAACTGTCATTCCATAGATACTTCTAGGTGAGAATTAGGATTATGTGGTCTGGTTGATTATATACTTTATATAGACTTCATACTGTAATTCAATCTTTAAGATCTTCTTCAGCTGAGAAACATGTTTAACTTTAATTTCAATTTTTCCCAAATTTCAATCAGTAAACCGTTCTCATGTGACACCTGAAACGCCTTAACTTGTAGTCTGAGGAACAGAGGATTCACTTTGTAGGTCAGTAGTTATAAACCTTTGTTGTTCTTGGGGGCACTAGTATTTTAGAACTGGTACAAAAAATTATTTATGGATTACTTACTTGATTTTAGAAGGCAAGAAGGTATGACAAATTTTAGAAGAAATCTGAGAAGATGATGAAAGCGTGTTAAGTTTTGGTCCTTAAAACATTAATTTTAGAGATGTAGAGAAACATCTCAGTCAGCCTTTTCCATGTTCCCTGCCTCAGGAGGCTACCTGAATGGACTGCATCAGTTTGCCTCACTGATGTGTACTTACCACTGAAGGAAGCCTCAGGAGGGAAGGGTCAGACCAGGGCAACCCCTCTCACCTATGCGACTGGCCTTTATCAAAAGGATAAGAGATAAATAGTGTTGGTGAGGATGTGGGGAATAGGGAGCTCTTGTACACTGCTGGTGGCACTGTAAATTGGCACAGCAGTGTGGAGTTTTCTCAAAAACTAAAAATAGTGATCCGACAATTCCACTTCTCTGTACTTAGCTGAAGGAAAGGAACCACTAATCAAAGAGATGCTTGCACCCCATGTTCAGTGCAGTTACAAGAGCCAAGACATGGAAGCAGTCTAAGTGTTCTTTAATGGATAGATGAGTAAGAAAGATGTGACTTATTTTTTAGTCATAATAAAGAAGGGCTCTTGCCTTTTATGACAGCATGAATGAACATGGAGGGCATTATGGTAAGGGAAATAAGTGAGACAGGGAAAGTCAAGTATTCTATGATCTCATTTATATGTGGAATGGGAAGAACAAAACAAAACAAAAACCAAGTTCACAATTACAGAGAACTAGGGGCAGGTGGTGAGGATTGGGAAATTGGGAATTTGTACCTTTCGAACACTTTAACCAGTTATAAATAATTCTGGGATTGGACTATATGTCATGATGACTGTAGTTAATAATACTACATACTACATTTAAAAGTGGCTAGGAGTGTAGATCTTCAGGTTTTTATCACAAAAAAGTGCTATATGTAGTGAAAGATGTTAACTAGGTTTACTGTTATCATTTTCAAATTATGCAAATATTGAGTCAATATGTTGTATATACATGAAACTTACGTTGTCAATTTTATCTCAATTAGAAATATATCTGGATCTTCCCAGATTTACTAAACTGTTAATTTGGTAAACTATGGAATATGCTTATGTATTATAGTAGAGGTGTACCAGATAAGGAGAGCAAAGGTTATCAGGACAATAGCCAGATGTTGCACTAAAGATCTCTGCCTGTTTTCAAAGTAACTGATGGATGATGTGAGAGCTTTCCCTGGAATGCTTTTGAATGTTCTACTTGGATGTCATAAATGTGAGAGATTTTATTGCTGGGTCAAATGGCTTTAGAGCAATAAACTTTAAGTACCATTATAGTATCTGATTTTATAGAAACAAAACCTCGGATTCAATAAGAAAGGGTCTTTTCTACATACCATTATAAAATTTGTGCATACCACTGTTATGTGGTTGTACACATGGAATTTTTAACAATTCTGAGGTATTACTCTAATGTGTTAATCCCCAGAGGGGTTAACTAACTTGCAAATGTTATATAGCTGGTAAGTAGCAAAGGTTGGATTTAAAGAAAGGACTTTCATCTTCGAGTCACATGTGTTTTCTTCTGTTCTAGACTGTCTCCAAGTTCAGTTATGTATATTTGTGTTTTCTTTTTAATTTTTTTTGTATATATAAGTAAAGTTTATTTTTTTAGTGTATGGCTAGGCTTGTTAACCAGTGTTTCATTTTCTCCAACCACCCCTCTTCCCTTTTCCCCTTCCCCTTCTTCTTAATCTTAGAGCTCTCATGATATTTATTAATGTCCACTAGGTACTTTATCAAATTATCTGTTATTAAATGTCCAGTGTTTATGACTGAACAGTATTCTATAGTGTAGATGTACCACATCTTCTTGAATCAGTCATGTAATGATGGACAAGATAGTGCCACATAAACATTGTAGAGTTCATAGAGTGTGTTTGTATATTTGTGTGTACCTGCATGTGCATGCATGTGTTGATGGTTTTATGTTCCTTGAGTAGATGCCTAAGACTGGGATTCCTAGGTCATACGATAGTTTAATTCTTACTATTTTTGAGGTAAATATATATTGCTTTTCACAGTGGTTGCACCAGTTTACATTCCCATCAACATTGTAATAGGAGGTTACTCTTTACTTGCATCCTCTGGAGTTGGAAGCATTTTTAATATGTACATTCTCATGGGTGTGAGATGGTATCTCATTGTCATTTTAACCTGGATCTTTCTTTTTGGAAGTGGTGATATTTTTTTAATTCTCTAAGATTGACTAAATCTATAGAACCTCATAATTTTCTAAAGTTTTCTAGCTGAACATATGTAGTAGTATTAGACAAAGGTTGTAAATTTCATTATTTATTAGCTCCTTCTGTTTTTTCCCTGAGGTGATTGTGTTTGTCGCCTTGCCAGCCTGCCTACCTAGCCACCTAAAGATTTGCCTTAACCTAGAGACTCATAAGCCATTTGTCAAATATTCTTGTGTCTCCCAGCTTCTTTCTCCCCACCTTCCTTTGTCCCTTGAAATATTAGATATTAGTAGTTTTATTCTAAATTAATAGGAAGAATAAAAGTTTTGTTTTCTACCATACTGAAAATGTTTTCAGACTCTCAATTTTGTTTTTCTTTTTAGTCCTGACTGAATGTGTTTACCGTGACTTCAGAAAAAGCAGTATTATTATAGCAGTGGAAATTCTCTCATTCTTTGACTTCTGACTTTGTTTTAATTGGCCTTATTTTTAAACCAAAATCAATGTGTATATCTTTTCATTTCCCACTGTGATTACTGACACTATTTTTAACCTCCTGCTGAATTATTATTTTATGTAGCTCTATTACTACACCTTTTTTTGTTTTTTCTTCAAACAAGGGCTGATAACTGTTTCCAAAAGAGACTAATGATTGATTGAGCTCTGGCCCAAATGATATTTGTACATCACAGGGAAAACTTTCTTCTTCTATTTTTTCTCAGTTCTCCAGGCTAGAGTTTCCTGACCACCTTCAAATCTATCTTTAGGTGCTGACAGAATTACATAATAGTTGCCAAAGTTACGAAAGTTATGGACTAACAAGTCATTTTTTACAAATGGGAGATAAATAGGAGTTGGGGTTTCAAGGACAGAAACCTACCAGCTTGTGAACCATGACCCAGCTCCTACTTGAATTACTTATACTTATGAATTTTCCATAACTTCTATAGAGGGCCTGAACCTTCTATTTACTTCCAGGTAGACAATCTTTTACTCGTTGGAAAAAAAGTGAATGATAAAAGCATTTGATGATCTCTCAGTAACCTGTTATGGTGGGAAAAGTGCCAAGTTTTCTTACCTTAATTATATATCATTATTTTAAAATATTATATATTATTTTTCTCTTAGAATAATTTTTCTCAGAAACCCTGACTAGTACTGATATTTTTATTTCATTTTCAGAAAATCACAAAGCATTTATAGGAACAATTTTATTAGAAAGGCTTACCATTTGATTATACTTCTAAGGGATGTGGCAGAAAAAGAAATGTTTCTTCCAGGGAGATGGGCCATGTATATATGAACCCATTTTCATTAAATGAATTTTTTTTATGTTATTCTTTTCAAATAATAAACAACTAATGGCTGGGAGATTTCCCCAGTGTATGAACAATTCGCCAAAAATCAGAGAGTTCAAGAAATTATATGGATCCAAAAGAATTGACTGGGAGCATAGGCAAACTTTAATGACAGTGACCTTCACAATCACTAGGTCATCTAGTTTGGAAATTCTAACATCGCCTGAGAGCTGTATGTCTTCAGATAAGCCACTTAACTCTCCCATGACTCAGTTCCCCCATATTTAAAGATGAAGTAGTAACATTACCTACTTAACTAAAGAGAATGTTATAAAGGTAAATTTGTTATTATAAAATAGTTACCGCAGATGTTATATGTGCTGTGTAAATGTTTGTTATGTTAATCAGTTGGTATACAGTGCTTATAGGTCAGCTGTGTTCAGAGATACCATATGGCAGGTTAGCCCCTGACTAAAAGGGGTGGTTAAATAGGAAAAATGAGTGCTATTCGGTATGTAAAAGCTGAAGTTGGATATATACTCTCAGAGATAATGTAAAATTTCACAGTTCTTTTTAATTATAACTAGAGAATTTTGAGTGGTGACTTATAGTTAACTCCAAAGGCCATAGACTTTATATTCTTTGATACTTCACAGGACTTAACAGTATTAGTCATGATGGAGGGGGGCTATCAATAATCACTTTTTTTTTAAAGATTTATTTATTTGTGCATACAGAACTGGGGTGCAGGCCAGAGGCTCAGGGGCAGTGAGAGGCAACACTAGAGACAGAGTGGGGAACAGAACAGGCAGGTCGACGAAGTACACTGCTGAGGGGAGCAGCGGGCGGGTCAGGAGAGGTCTGCCACGCCATGTGGTCACCTCCGGGGCAGGCGGGAATCGAACTTATGAGGAAGCGGCTTTAGCTTCTCAGTGCCGTGCTTTAACCCGCTGCGCCACCAGCGAGGGCCTCAATAATCACTTTTAACATGAATTAAAATTAACTCACAGAATTCAATCTGCTTTTATTTTCCTTTATAATTTGGAAGATAGATTTGTTTTTGAGTCTCAAATGGCTTAAGTGTTCATGTGAAACTGTTTCTATAGTTTACATTATAGGGAATTTATTAAACTAAAGCCTAAGTGCTATATTTCACTCCTAAGAATTAGAATGCCATGTAAACAGTTTGTTCGTGAGTCATATTAAATAATCCATATTTAGAAAATGGCATCTTAAGGAATTATAGCTATACCAATCTTTAAATTAAGCAATTGCATATTCACTCAACAGCAGTAATCTGAAACGAGACTAATTTAGAGATATTTTAAAAGAAAGACAAATTTGCTCTACTTTAAACAGTCTACATTTTAAAAGTATTATTACCTGACTTAATTACCTAATTCTATCAAGCTTCCATTTGACTAATGGAATAATCGCTTAATAGGAACAAAGCTAAAAGAAAATACAAAGCTTTTTTAAAAAAAGATTTATTTATTCATACAGAACTGGGGTACAGGCCAGAGATGTGGAGGGTGAGAGGATTCACCAAAGACAGAGTGGGGAGCAGAACAGACAGATCGAAGAAGTACACTGCTGAGGGGAGCAGCGGGTGGGTCAGGAGAGGTCTGCCGCCTCATGTGGTCACCTGGGGGGGGGGGGACAGGCAGGGATGGAACTCATGCAGAAGTGGCTTAAGCTTCTTAGTGCTGTGCTTTAACCCGCTGCGCACCAGGGAGGGCCGAAAATACAAAGCTTTTTAAGAGAAAAACAAAATTATTTTCCTGCAATTCAGGAGAATGGTGATTTTTAGCAGTAGGCTCATTGCAGGCCTTGATTCCTTTGCTGTGAGTCTGTGGGGACAGGAGGAATATCTGTGCTCAGGCATAAAGACTTTTCTCATTGCTAGTGTAAGGTGTGCTAGACGGGGGCACTCCTCAGTGATAAGTTGTTTTCAGGATGTCTGTACACACCTTGTCCAGACTGCGCCCTGGAACTCTTCTCCAACATCTGAGTGGAGGGCAAGGTGTAGAAAAGGAGAGGTAGAATGCGAATCAGGTGCCATAATGGGCAGGATCATCGTTAGTGTCATTTCTACTGCATTAACAAAAGTTGTTGGAAAAGTACAGCGACTTGATGGAGGAAACGTTCTATGATTTTTGGTCCCAAGAAAGTGACTCTTTGTTCACAGAGGATGTGTTCAGACTCTTGATGATCCCTCAGCTATCATATAACTTAATGTTCCTGTTTTCTTTGTGACCTGATGAACCAAAAGAGGACTTGGTGGTCCCCTCAAAACTTTGTCAGATACCCCACTTTAAACATTGGAGTAAGGAACTCTTTTTTCATCTAAAGGATTAAGTTAGAGCTGTGTCTCATTGAATAATTTTTCCCATCATGTGTATTTTCTTTCCTTAATTCATTGAGTTTTATCCTAGCTAATGGAGTTTCCAACCAATTTTTATGAGCTTCATTTCCCATGGGAAGTCATTTGGTTTTAATAAGAACAAATGCTTCTTTCTGCTTTTTCTGTAAGAATTTTTGTTTGTTTTCTGTAGGTGTGCAGCTGTTCACAATTAGAGATGATTGTTTCATCTGCTTTGAGCAGTTTCTCTTCTATCATCATGTGGTGAATACTGTTCAATGAATACTTCAGTATATTTTATTTCAGTTTCTCAATGAAGGTCAGAAATGACTCATTTTTGGTGATGATTTCAAATATCACTTCCAAACAGCATTTTTTTTTTTTGTCCAGTGGAAGTCATATTACATTTTTTTAAATTCTTAGTTTTGAGAATTTTAATTTAACCTGTGAATTCCACATTTGTTTGCTGACTTTTAAAAGAATATTTCCTGGGAAATTTTTAGAGCCTTTCTAACCCTTGCAGACCTTTTATTTATTTATTTTTTTTTTGTAAATAAATATAGCTTAAGATACTTTCTGAAATGGAAGCAAGGCTTAGGTAATTTTTCTATTTTCTGCTGATGTAAATATTGTCCATGGTTATTAAAATATTAGCATCACATGCAATTTAAATATGTGATTTTATCTTTCTATGTTTAGAACCTTCAGAAAGTAAATGTGTTTTCTTTTTGGTATTGTAATATGAAATGTGCTTGTCACTGGCTACAGTCACCAACCCATCAATGTTAAAACCCATCGTTTTTTCTCTTCTTTTGCAAAGTAGTGGTTATTAGAGAATGATTTAAGTTTGATCTGCTTATTCACTTGAAAGCAACTATCTCATTACTTATGCTAATTATCATGAGAATCCAAATAATATTTCTTATCAGAGCCTGGGATTGCTACAAGATTATTTTTTTTTTCTCTTAAAATATGATGAAAGATGGCAACAATAAAACACTCTTGTAAAATGATTTGGTTTTTCTACTGTATTTCAACTATCGGAAAGAACAATTTTAAAGGCATTTTTCAAAAGCCTATAATATATTTCACCTAAATAAATCCCTCTATTCAGGCTATGTATATATAGCACATGTATTTATGTACAAGCAGAAATTTTGTTTATGTCTGTGTAAACAATATTCTTACCTCTTTTCATTACAGAGTAGAATGCAAATCTAGGAAATCCTCTCAAAGGGGATTGTCTTTTAACATACTTGAGTCAATTTTAAGAGAATAAACCACAAGACTTGATTAAATTACCAACTTTATTTGATTTTGTTTGTTTCTAATGAATTCTTTTGTGATTTTTGTCTGGATAAAATTGAGGCTATATGGTGTACCTTTTGGAACATACCCATCAACAAATTGCAAACTTCTGTAACTTGCACCATTGTAGAATTATTCTTTTGTCAAAGTTTAAAAAAAATCACAAAAATCAAGAAAATATCATCTAACATGGGCTTCACATATCTTCTGTACTCATGTTTGTTATTGCAAATAGATCTGAGAAAAAATAGATTCCCATTATAAACCTAAGTATTGTTATTTAAAACGTCTGTTTCTACTGTTAGTTTGAGGTCTTTTCTGTTTACTTAGCATAGTCACCCCAAATTCTGAAATAAAGTATATGTACAGAAAAATAGATAGTAGGTCTTCCTAAACTCATTGTACTGGGTAGGCTTTTGAGTTATTGCTGTTGGTAGTATCATTGTAAGGCTCTACCATTGCTCAGTATTTCAGACGGATCACCCACCTCTTGTACAAAATGGTTCCTATAAAAAACGTATGTGTATGTGTGAAAAAGACACTCAGAAGCTATTTATTCACTGATGAGGAAGTTAACAGATAACATTATCAGGCTAGGATTCAGGTCTTCTCACTTGTGACTCAGTACACTTTTTGTTACACTGTCTCTCAGGAGGTATCTGCTACAGCCAATAGAGCGTTTTTACCTTCTGCTTATGACATTTGGCAACATATGATCATCCTCATTAATAAGTAATTAACTATAATGTATCCAAATTATCTGACTGAAATTCAAGTCTATTTCTCCATGAGAGAACTCATACATTTTGACAGAAAGGGAGTTATGGTTTTCTGCATAATTTTACACTCTTAATATACTAGAACATTTGCAAATATTTTTTAGCTTTTTCCTCCCTTTCCAAACTTCTTTATTATTTTTATAGAACATTCATTAGTTTCTATAGTAATATTCATCCCATTCAATTATCTTTTGTTTCACTCTACTTTCGATATTTGTACTCTCCAGTTCATTTTATCAATTCTTTTCAACTTCTGTTTAGCACTATTGCATATGCAAAAATTTTAATTGATTTTCTGTAGCAAACAGAAGCACATAGACTGGTCAAAATCTTCAATGACATACAGCTACCATCACAACCTCATTTTTTCTTTGTTCCCAA
This sequence comes from Condylura cristata, assembly GCF_000260355.1. Taxonomy (NCBI): domain Eukaryota; kingdom Metazoa; phylum Chordata; class Mammalia; order Eulipotyphla; family Talpidae; genus Condylura; species Condylura cristata. The sequence continues at coordinate 9,908,761 of NW_004567122.1, forward strand.
TGGGGAGTTTTATATATTTGAGCTTCAGCCTGAACTAGGATGACATTTTGGTTTTATCATTCGAGAGTGTGACTGTAATATAAGTGGTCTGAAGATCTGTGGAATATAGTCATTTGTAATTTTGTTAAGGCATTTATTTGTATTTTAGAATTATAAGTTAGTGTGAATGTGAAAACAGTATCTAAGATACAGTGCTGTTTTATACCCACTATACCCATATGTAAGTGTAGAAGTTTTCAAAATTTTTTTCTCAAATTTTACAATCTTAAACATTATCAAGACTCCCAAAGTGATTTTATTTAAGTGGATAATAGTTATATTTATTGTTCTAGTAATTAAAAATGGGACATTTTAGACTGTTGATTTAACTGAACAACAATAAAGCCATTTTATGTTAACATGAATAAATACTTCCATGAAAAATAACCATTTTCTAAAAACAAAAAATAATGAGAAGAGCAGTGATTTTTTTACATATTTGCAAATCTTTTTAATGTTTTGTTTAGTTGACTATAGCTGAATCATCCTACTTTTGTACTTTACCTTGCAGTTTATCATTCTACATTTAGTCTTTGTGAAACACAATGCAAACTTGTGAGAAAGTGAGAGAAAAAAAGACAAATAACTTTTAAACACTATGATGACTATTGCTTTGATGAAGTACACTCTTTAAAAACATTTAGACACCCCCCAGAGAGTCTTTGAAAAATGCCTCTAGAAACAGTAGGAGTAAGAAAGTGGGCTTTGAGCTCTGCTGCTCTGCTCTACTTCCTAGCTTTGAGATTCTGCACAGACATTCTTATGTCTCAAGGTACTCTTCTCCAAAATGGATTTAATACTGATTTGCAATCACAACAGTGCCTAACGCAGGAAATAGTCAACTTTGTGATAACAGCAATGCCTTTTTCTTTATCTTGCTTTATCCTTCGCTTTCAATGCTTTTTCTCATCCACATTAATATTTATTTGTTTTAAAGGAAGGGAAATTTGGAATGTCTTTTAATTTGATCTAGCCTTTGGCAATATTAATCATTTGCTATTCATTTTACTATAGGCAAATTATGTAAAGGGATTTCAGTGTGTTTCTGGGGGGAAAAAAAGAGCAAATTTCAAACACTGTTACTACCCATAGAGTTTTAATCATTCCTTTCTTATGTACTGCTCTTCCTCTTCCTTCAGCAACGCATCAGTTTAACTTAATACTGCCCTCTTCACTAGATTAGGAGAATATAAGCAAGTCTAGACTTCATTCATTCCTTTAACCAGTTAACAAAAATAAATATATGAATAAAAAATGTAAAGTTTTGAACTACTGTTTTCTTTGCCTTTTATTATCTGGCTGTTATCTTTATGACATATTGCAGATACTTTGTTTTTATGGATATGCAAAATAGTAAATTATGGTTGTGCAGAAAGGGCTAATAATGAGAAGAACATTTGTTGATTTGAATTCTGGTTTCAACTTTGCTCCTAATTAGCAATATGATTTGCATAAGATAAAAATTTTAACCTCATTTTCCTGCAATGAAAAGTCAGTTATCCAGAATCCCAAAACTAATATTCTCCTTGTTATTCTAAGACTCAGAATATCTTTATCTTCATTTGTGAATAATTGAACTTTCATTCTACTACTGCATTTTTACTTCATTGTACTTATGTCTTTCAGCCTGTCAACCCATGAGAACAAAAATCTTAAAAGGGAGTCTCCTGTGTTCCCTTCTGTAATATACATTGCATGTTTTATGGAATATTTAATATAGTTTATATTTGTGATGGTAAATAGTCCAAGATAAAGTTTCCATACATTTCTTGGATGTCTAAGAAAATAATTATTGAAAATAAGAATTTTTTTTTTTTTTTTTTACAAAGGTTATATTGTAAGGAACAAGAACTACACTCACTCTTACTACTTAAGGAACTTTTTTCACCAGTCTTCAGTTTCGTGTCCAGCAGATGGCAGCAATGTTTCAAATAAAATCCTAGTTCGGTGGAAACAATGTCATAATGTATACTTTTAAAACTAAGCAGATGTGGTAAAAAGCCAAGAGAATGTTATATAGTTTTTAGACTGCTATAGTTAGATGCAAAGTGAAATGGTTAAGGAAATGTTTATCTTTTTTAATGGTTTCTCCAAATTTTTGGTTTATTACTCATTGCAATTTCTAGAGAAAAGGCTAGATAGAAACAATAATGAGGAAATATTTCAGCAGAAAAGGCTTCTCCAAGGTCAGAGTGTTTTCCAGGATGATTTTTGGCATCTTCCCTGCAAATTTTATTTTAAAAATTCATAAAAATTAATAAGGACCCATTTCTCCTTTTTCAAAGTTGTCTGTTGTCTTTGTAATATTTTCATCACTGAGTAATTATTTACACATATGAAAGAGACATGCATTAGGTACAGCTATAAACCACAGAAGGAAAGCAAGGAAGGATAATATATTCAAAAGATTAACTTGAAAAAAATTAATGTTGTTCAAATTTTTCTTGGCATGGAAGGCCTTTGATTCATAGTCATAACATCCTCCTTCCTGAACATTGTTGTGTTCCTTTTCCCAATGGACCGATCAACAATTTTCCTTTTCTTTTTAAATATGAAAGGAACAAATGTTTACTTGGAATTTCTTCTAATGTCATTTATGTTTCTTTGATTTTTTTTTCTTAATTCTCTCACTGCCCTTCTTGTTATGTGAAACTAAGTTATCTTAGAGGCTCGCAGTTTATACTTTTTAAGAATGATAGGTTCATAATTTCCTTTATCCAGTGTTTCAAACTAAATGAATTTTATTAGCTGTTTAAAATTAACTCATATAAAAAGTAAAATTTCCTATTACTTTATGAATAGAATAGAGTATTAAACTCTTCTTAAGCAGATCAAGTTAGTGATTGGAGGAAAGCATATAAATATTATCTTTTCCCCTTTAGCTGTAGATCTATCATACAGCTCCACTACTTAGAGATTTAAGAAATATTGAGGACTTATTTATATAGAGAGATTTTATCATTTTATCGTGCTTTTGATGAAAGAAAGCAATTATTAAGGATTAACATCCAAACAATGTAAGTGGAAATGAAAGAAATTTGTTGAATTTAAATTCTATAATTTAAGGATGGCATTCAAAGAATGAAATAGCATACCCTAGTCTCAGAAATATAGCCAGTCATGACTTTCCTAAATTTTGGAGAAATCCTCTTTATCACCTCATTCTCTTAGACTCAGTAACTCATCCATTTCCACTTCTGTTTGGTGTCATCATCATGAGTAAGTCGAGAAACAAGAGAATGAGAATCAAGAACAAGGGTCATAAGGTAGGAAAAACTGTGCTATCTTACATTGACTGTTAAGTCCAAATAGAGCATGAGCCTACGTAGCAATCAGTGAGCAACGTGCATTTACAGACTTTAGGTTTCTATAATTATTTCATGGACATCAAGGAGCTTTGTCTCGATTCTGATACGTACTCTGTTGGATTCGTCCACATAGTCATATATGCTTTATATTTGCCTTTGGAAACTGAGGTTTTTTTTTTTCCTGGTTAATGTTTTGTGATTATGAATAGTCACAAGAGGGTTGATCTAGTGGTTTAAAGACAGAGAACTTTCCTTTTTTCTGCTCATACTCTTCTATGTGTAAAAACCTTTGCATGTGAAGTGGGGAGAAGTCAGTGTGTTCGCTGCATGCCAGTGATTACGCAGAGGTGGAGCAGTCACAGCAAAAAATGAGCTATCCGGAGGGTTGAAATATCACTGACAAGTGCAAGCAGCACCCATGCAAATTTAGTCGGTTAAATAGAATCTTGGGGGCGGGGATGCTTTTCCCAACTTTTTAAAAAGTTCATTTGCATGGTTTCTGGGAGTAAATGCAACTACTCCTACTCCATTTCCTTAGATGGCTTAAAATTATTTTTTCTCCAGCTATAATCCCTGATCAATTAAAAAATGCTAGTCTGCCATTTTGATTTTACTAACAATGCAAACTGCAATTGTTTTTACATTTCTCTTTTTGAAAAGCAAGTAAATTATTTCAGTAGAGAAAATCATCGTCTGGGATATGCTACATTTGTACTAAAGTCTTGGGCAGTAAGCAAAGTTCTGGTCCATTTCAAAGTTAACTGTTTAGAGGGGCATCCCAGCAAATGGGCTGTTTTATAGCCTACCTTGTATTTCACTGCTTGCAAACTCTGTGAGCAAACAGAATTTGTTCACAGGGTGAAACACATATTTATGATCCTGAATAAACTGCTCAGATTCAAAAAACTATTTGTGTGACAGTCCTAGACACTTGCATTCTGAAGCCAAATGGGATGTTTGTAGCCTGCATTTGCATATCAATGCCCAAACTCCCCTTTCCTAACACTGCTGCTTCTTGACAATGCTGTTGTCTGAGGTCTGGGGGAAAGAAAACCCATAAAAGTTTGGACTCACTTTTCAATGCCCTTGATTCTTTTTTTGTGCTTTGGAAAACTGTGAAACAGGGTCACCAAGTTCCATTATCCAAAGTTTTATTATGTTTTCAATGAAGCGATTGAACCTGCACAGAACCCAGACAGACAGACAGCACAAGGCCACTTTGTAGAAAAGCAGCTTCTTTAGAACCTTCAAGCAGGCTCCCATCTCACATGTGTCATGGGTTTGGGGCTGGGGCACTGTTCCTGTCATGTGAAGAACCAAAATACTTAGAACCTCTGCCTGGAGAAAAAAGTATAAAATTAAAGTGTTCTTTTCGCTGTTGAGATGCCAACAACAGAGATGGAATGTATAGTTTCTAAAAAGCAGGCAATGGGTACTGAGGGCATTTCATATGCTGTCCATTCTTGTCTTTGAAATGGAATCACACAGGTCCTGTTTAGAGTTGGGCTGAAAGTTTTTTTAGAGAAAGTTCTTTCTTTCTTAATTTTTAGTCTGACAATCATTTCTTTTTCTAGAGGTGAATTTTAATAGACAGTGCCATCATCCATTTTAGAATATAGTTGACTTAGCTCATTGCAAAGCCCTAAAAGGATGCTTTCTTATTTCTGCCTTTACTCATCATGGCATATTTGAAAACATTTTCTGAGAGTGCTAAGACTGCAGATGTCAGGTCTAGCAGCATTTCTTCTCTATGGTTTTACTTGTGACATATTTACCCATACAAACTGTACTTGTTTTCTAAAAATTTCTTTTTTAGTTCCACTCCATTTAATATTGTCATTTTATTTTGTCACTAATTTGCTTTTTCTTTGTAATGCAGACACATTTCTCCTTGCATTTTCTTTTATAGCTATCTCAATAAGAATATGCACCCTATAAAATTGTCTTTAATTAGATAGTGCTGGGTTATCAGTATTTTAATTACTTTGTCCAGAGCGCGGGCAGTTTCCAAATTTGCCCACTACTCTCTGTGTTACTCTGAGCTTCAGAGGAAGAAAATCAACTATCTGTTTGATAAAGGAAGCTATTCTGGTCTCTTAGACATATCTTTATCTGGTACCAAAGAAATGTCAATGCCCTTTGTAGGAAACATTGTATCCTGACTTTCCTCGCTTTTCGTATCAAATTTATTGTTAAAGGCCTATATTGTTATTTTCTTCTCTGATATCTCCTCTCTCTTACACTCCTCTCATTCTGCAGAATATTGTTTTTATTTTCTTGATGTTTTTCACTCCTTTATGTCACCATCTATCACTTCTATGTGGATAACACCAAAAATGATCATTATTACCCAAATTCCATTTCAGTAGCGAAGTTGTCCAGTTGATGTTTATCACCAGCTTGATTAAGTCTGAAACTGAATCTTGTCAATTATTTTCATGTGGTGGTTTTAACTATGGCCAAAAATTCTTTGACACGCTTCAAAAGGATGTGTGCTGAGCTTAATAATCCCTTCTAATGAATAGAATGTGGCAGAAATGGCATGTGCAACTTCTGAGGCTCTGTCATAAAAGACTTGGCCATAACTGCCTAGCAGCCTCTTAGGTCACTTGATCTGGGGGAAGCCAACCACCATCTTGTGAGGAAAGCCAAATAGTCTCTAGTCTCTTTATAGAGAAGAGTTGAGGCCTTCCGGTGTAGACAGCAGCCACGTGCCAGCCATGTGTGTGTTAACTTGAAAGTGGATCTTCCAGCTTTAGTCAGACCTTCAGGAGGCAGCCTCTGCTGACGTCTTTCTGACTGACTGCAGCCACATGAGACACCCTGAGCCAGACCCTCCAAGCACAGTTGTTACTGAATTCTCAGTTTACAGAGACTGAGATCATAAATACTGTGACTTTATGTTACCAGATTTGGGGTAATTGGTTATGTAGCAATAGATAGCTCTTCCACTCTTCCAACACTCACTTCTTTTCTTGTATGGAAGGAATTTTAAAGTCTCAGTTTGAAATGGTTTTGATAACTCTCTGACCTTTGAAGTGCAGTCGTCCCAGTTTTGCTCAGACTTTTACCTCCCAGATGACTGAAACCTTTCATCAGCCTTCCTGATTCCCCCTTTTCCATCTCCATAGCATACCTGTACATTATTTTTCTCTGAAGCACGTGAGTGTCACTCTGCTGCTCAGGTATACTTTAGTGTCCTCCCATTTGTTTTCAAGGAAATTGTTTGCATGAGATCTAAAATTCTATTCAGAAATATTCACTCTGCCACCTCTCCCTCAGTTTTGCTTTGATCTCTTTTGATTTGAGACTTGCTTTGACCTCAAAGCATGAGTCATACACCCTTGATATTGGGCCTGGGCATGGATTTACTTTGACATTAAAATTATGGCAAACAGGAGATTAACAAGGGCATGCAGTGCACCTGGACTACTGGACTTGCCTCATTGCACGTCAGCTATGCTGAGAGAACCCACTGACTCTGCAAGACTGCTTGTCCAAGTAGGGCGATGTTGGAGCCTACACGAGCCCAGCTCAATGTGGGGAGCCCAGCCCTGCCGACACAGTGAGAATAAGTCCTTGTGTTTATACCACTCAGTTTTTTAGTAATCTCTGTTGCCATCATTTCATTTTATCTTTTCAAATATATCCTTTTTTTCTGCTGTTGGTAAGTCTGTTCTCTCAACATACTCTCTTATTCTATGGACACAGTTTTCCATTTTCCACATACCCTTTAAAGTCCTTTGAATGATAACTAATATTTATTAAGTTATTCATAACATATGAACTATATTATAGAAGCATTGTTATTATTTTCACTTTAAAAATAAGAAAACTTCATCTTACAAAGGCTTTAAAATCTGTTCAAATTCACATGAGAGTAAATTGAGAATTTCAATTCAGTGGTTTGTGATTTGAAAATCAGTTATTCATTCTAAGGTTCTAAATTCTTGTTTCAGCACAAGATATTTTGCTTTTTACAAATTTAGTTCATAGATCATGCACACTCTTGTCAACTCCAAATGCACTTAAGATTTCCAGAATTAATAGTTTTCATAATCTTGATAAATGTGTTCCTTAAGCACTTTTTAAAAAAATCAGTATCACACCTTGTTATCTTTCATTCTGTTCAGCCTCCCAAATGTCTTGCTGAAGAATGCATGCTTATTGTTTATTACCATGAAGAAAAATGAGAATCAGAGGATGAATAATTTGGCCTGCTTCATTTGGTTGTATATGGTGAGCTCTAATAGAAGCTTGGTGGGCTAAGTTGTGCTCCCTCCCACCCCACAAATTTGTGTGTTGAAACCCAAACTCTATTGTCACAGTATCTAGAGATGGGGCCTTTTGTGTGGTAAATGTTAAAGGATGCAACCCCAGTCCTATAGATCTTGTGTCCTTATGTGGAGAGAAAGAGCCAGAACTGGAAAATATTATATTTCTGTCCTTTAAGCCGCTTAGTCTGCAGTGCGCTCTTAAGTCAGCACCAGCAGACTAATACAAAAACTAAATTTTCTCACCTCCATTATCTCTGTCCTTAGCTTTCTACATCCTTTCTACATTGTACTTACCATCAACTCTCTGAGGAGAATGATATCCTTGTATCCCCCACCATGGTAGGTGTACAGTAGAGCCTTCATTGACTCGCAGCAGGTTTAAAAGTAAAAGTTATTCAAAATGTCAACTTACTCTCTCGGTTTAAAACTGAATTGTTTAGCTCCTGAGAGGTTTTAAGACTCAGCCCAGGTGATTCTGAAATTAGTGAAGAGTGGACTTGGGTCGCAGAACTTGCCTCAGCTTCTGGGATGCAGTATTCCCATTACGTTACTGGTGAACACTGGAAATAGGTGCATTATCCTCACTGCTGTTATCATCACTCATTTTTACTAATATTAAATGATAATGCAGCCAAATTCTTCAAAAACCAAACAATTTAAACTAACTCCTAATTTGAATAAGAAAAATGATTCTACATGAGATATAAAAGGGAATAGAAATCCAGTATTTTAAAGCCAATGATCACCAAGCAAAATTCTAGCAAATAAATTCTTTTGATTCTTATTACTTAAGTGAAAAAAATTTTAAAGGTTACATTTGTGGGTGTGAGAGTGAATAATGTAAACATATTTATGTGGGCAATCCAATTTATTTTCTAGGCAGAAAACCCAGACTCCAGAACCCAAGGACTATTCAGATAGTTATATTGTTCCATCTGTCAAATCTGTGCAGGGGGCCTGCCCTGTGCTGGGTACACAACGTGTCACTGACTGGAGTCAGAGTATAAACTATCAAGGCTGCCCCTACGGAAATGATGACAGGTTCTTTGGCTATTATTAAGTACTATTTTAAATGCTAAACCAAAAGGCTGCCAACTGGTGGTCTTGTTGATAGTCTCTGTAGAGAAGAAAATGATTGAATTAACATGAGGCTTCAAACCCATTCCCACTTGGTAGAGAGGGCTGGAACTGCTCATCTTGTGGCATGTGAAAACTTGCACAGCTGTGCATGGTGGCACTTGTATTTAATGGATGAACAACACTCAAAGTGGATAGTACAGTTTCTCATTTTTACTCAGTTTAAAGAGTGTGATTGGCAGGCAAAGTTTAGAATGATAAGTCAGACAACATAATTTCAAGCTCGTTTCTCTCTATTGCAAAGGGTACGTTGAATTATGTGGTTAGGAAAGTCCCTCAAAAACTACATCTGCAGAAAGGTGACACAGTGCTGGCAAGGGCCACTCATCACTGGCCCCAGCCTCATTTCTCCTCTTGCTGTGTTCTGTTGCCCATGAAGGCTCTTGCCTTTGTGGAACCCATTTTCTTCATCTGTATGTTCACAGTGAAGTTCTTTCTTACTGCAGAGAGGTGCGGTGAAATGGAATCTAAGAATATCATCTACAGTTTCATGATTACTTGAGTTCATGAAATTCTTCCTATTTGTTTTCTCATAAAAATGCAATTAAGGAAAATAGAGATTACTTATTCCCATTTAAGTGACAGAGAGTTTCAGAGGTTTTTCGTGTTCAGGGTAAGGGATTGATACCAAAACTCCTTATCATTCATAGTACTCTAGCTAATGTTCAGATGAGTGCTATGTATGTGGCGGGGAATGATTTGTCAAGAGCACCTCATTTTTAAAATAGTCTGTTGAAAGTACAAGTAATATTTGGTTTAAATACGTATTTTTTCACTTACCTTAGTTTTCTTTTTGGTAGATTACAAAATTTCATTTCCCATCTCCATAAATAAGGATAAAATATTCAATAAATGAAAATTTCTGATAATTACCTGTATGAAATCATTCAAAAGCTTAGAACTTATTTACTATGTGGCAGAGATTCAGCAAATATTACTGTTGAAATTAGATAAAGAAAAGTGACTCATGAATAGGATGGGTTTTGACTACAGGAATTTACTTGTAGTGGAGTGATCGCTTTCTGGTGAATTCCTGGAATTGCTTTTCAGTCCTCTGTTTGTATTGGTTGAAGACAATCTGATGTAGGGGATGATGGTAGCTCACTGGACCGAGTGTCCAAAAGCTAATCCTGATTGCATTTATTCCCGACTTTTAACCTCTTCACTTTCCTCTTAGTTTTCATTTCTTTGTTTAGAAAATAAGAACACTTGTTTATTTTTTTCTTGCTTGATTTAAGTTTTATGCAAAAAATGTTTGTTTGTAGTTGAAAGTAACTGCAACTATGGGGATATGTCTATGAAAATATATGGGAGTGTGTTTGATCATCACCCTATGAAAATTAATTTTTTGTCCATCTCAAATTGTGGAGCATTAGTATGAAATCCAAATTGTATTTTTATAATAAATGTATTACTTTAAGAAGAAATATTTTTGTATCTAATTGAGTTACATGACAAATTAAAACATATTCTGGAACTAAAACCTTAATATTTGACAACTATAAATATATACATTTACCGTAAATGTATATATTTGTAGAAATAGAAAAGCATATATAATTACATATGCTTATATATATATAGTTATATTTTATTTTCCAAAGTATTTGCATTTTTAGAACCACCTAATACATTAGAGGTAGTGGTAACTAATCAGAAAGCAAAACAACAACAACATAAAAAATCCACCAGTTTGCAAATGCTTTCACCACTTGTATACATACATATCTTTTCAGTCTCTCTTAATCTGTATCTTACTTCATCAGGCCAAGCAAGACACACATTTTGGGTGGAAGCAGGTATCTTTATGTTGTTCATTTAAATTTCTGTTGTTATGAATGCGGTTATACTGGGAATAATAGAGTAAGTTTTTCAAATTTCATTTATGTTCATGGTTATACTCTTTTTCATAGTTAATGGTAGGATTTTTATCACACTTGTAAATTGAAGTTCACAAAGAAAGAGAAAAATTAGTACTTCAGTGACCAAATATAATTTTCATAAGTCACATTTGATGCTCAATGTGATTAATCAGTCAGAAAAGAAGAAAGGAAGAACACCTTATTTCTTCTCTTCAACTGCATTTTCCACCATAAATGTGAATATCAAACAAAGAGTAGAGTGTCTTGTGATGAAAAAAAAAAAAAAAATTGGAAAGGGTAGTTCAGTATAGGAACTTGCACAGAATTATTTTCCATTAACTAATCAAAACCTTCATTAATGTAAATGTAATCTGTTTTAGTTTCAAGGAATGCCATTGATTTTTTTTTTAAGGAAACTAGAGGAATAAAGACTGAAAGTATAAGAACAGTAATATGATGGTAATGTGTAATAATTATACATAGACCTAATTGCACAATAGAGTACAAAGTGTAATCAGTAGTGTGGAAGGCAATTTAATAACCATTAGAAATTTTTAGGTGTTTCCTTCATGGTCCAGTGATACAGAGCAAATATACATTTTATACCAATGTCAGTCATCACTTTAACATTGGTTTTAAAATTATCTTATTGAACAAAAAAAATATATTGTTGATTCCAACTAATTTTTTTTTTTATTTAAAGATTTTATTTGTGCATACAGAACTGGGATGCAGGCCAGAGATGTGGAGGGTGAGAGAATTCACCAGAGACAGAGTGGAGTGCAGAACAGGCAGATCAACGAAATACACTGCTGAGGGGAGCAGCGGGCGGGTCAGGAGAGGTCTGCCACGCCATGTGGTCACCTACGGGGCAGGCGGGGATCGAACTCATGAGGAAGCAGCTTTAGATTCTCAGTACTGTGCTTTAACCCGCTGCGCCACCAGGGAGGGCCCCAGATTCCAACTAATTTTTAAATGTGAAATTGATATTTCATTTACTTCTGAAGCACTCATATCACATGATCTAATTTCCCACATCTCAGTCTGATGTTTGTTTTCCTTCCCACAAACTGAAATATTCTTTGAATGAAAATCTTCCTTCAGCTGAACTGTTTGGTTTTGTTGTTATATCCAGAGAGATGTTAGTTCCAGGAAAATTATAAACAGATAGGAATCATAATCAACAGATCACAAAATCTTCTGTTAGTAAAATTGAAACATGTCTAGGTGCTATCTTGTTTAGCCTTAAACCAATGTACATATATTTTAGATATAGATCTTTTCCTTTTACAAATCTGCTTTTACCTTATTGAGGTTTACACATTTAAATAATATAATCAGTGTTTTAATTTTTTTTTTATATTCTAGGAACACAAAAAATGAATGAAACTCTCTGCTAAATTTGTCTAAATAGCTTTATAGGCATATTTTCATTTAATGGTTCTTTGTCTTCCATATGTGTGGCACATTCACAGACTTGACTTACTTTTGGGTCAGAGGCCACTGGATTGCACTTTGTTAGCCAGGCAGATTGTACATGCTGTATTTTTATCCTTTGTCTTGGATTAAGTGAAAGCTCTTGAGGAATGAGACATAGGTATTTTTACCTTCCCAGGAAGCTCACTAGAAGTCCAATGAGTTTTCAGCAGCTACAGCATGAGCAGCCTTGTGGCTCTCTGGTTACTTCACTTTTGCTTCCTTGCAGAACAACAAGGGTGTCTCTCCCCAATTTGTGAGTTAATTAACAAGTTGAAACTATCAAGCTATATTGGAAGTGACAGAACAGAAATGTCAAATTTATTGTTTTTTCTTTGTGCCTGTCCTCTCCATTTGCTTTGTAGATAGAACATATTCTAGGAATGGTGTCTTTAATTTACACACACACACACACACACACACACATAAATATAGAAAGCTTTGTCCATAGTACTAGAGTGATAGTCCTCTTTAAAATAAAGTAGGGAGGATGCAGGGGGCTCAGGATAATCTGGATGTTCTCTTTATATTAAAATACTCACACATATTCATGCAGAGCTGCATTTCCTTAACTTTGGCCTGTTCTATTCTAAGATGCTGTTTACCTATAGTATTTCTCAGTTAAAATTTTCTCAAAGTATTTTTGGTTGTTGAAAAAAATCAGAGATGTGTGGCTATTTTGTTTTGTTTCTAGATCACTAGGCATCCATTTTAAACTTTGCAAATGGATCCATGCCTTAGGACACTTAAGCAGGATGACTTCCCTGTGTGAATAAGAGCAGCTTTGCTTAACATGCAGACAGTGTTTTATATACTTTGTACTAAAAAAAATCATCATTGACTTGCTTGTCCTAGTTCTCTATGTAAGTAGTGACTTGACAAAATTAGAAGAATGGTTGAAAACAGGGCCCTCCCTAGTGGCACAATAGGTTAAAACACAGCACTATGAGGTAATCACAGCTACTACAGCATGAGTTTGATCCCCAGCCCGGGAGGTGACTCACATGGCATGGCAGACCTCTCCTGACCCACCTGCTGCTCCCCTCAGCAGTGTATTTTAGTGGATCTGCCTATTCTCCCCACTTTGTCTCTGGAGGGTCCTCTCACCCCCATACCTCTGGCCTGTACCCCAGTTCTGTATGCATAAATAAATCTTTTTTAAAAAATGAATGATTGAAAACATGTTAGCATCAAGTCCAAATATAGAGAGGTTAAATGCCCTTCCCATGGCCAGTACTCTCATTATTAATGAACCAAATATCATCTCTAAATCCCCAATTTACTTTACCAAGGTAGCTTATTCTTCTTCCCACCTGGTAAAGATCTATAAAACTTTTGAAAATAGATATATTTTATTGTCAGTTCTAACAGAAAAGCAATGGTTAAAAGGTAAAGATTTCATCATAGAGTTTTAAATTGACATTCTAGCAACATTGAGAACCCTTAGGAGATAATTGCAAGTCTTTCTACTTTAGAAACATGTCATCACTTATGGACAGAAAATAGTTCTCCATTCTGAAGTATAGCTCTCAGTAGGATTTCATTGAGTTTTCTATAGCTAGAGTTACTAAACAAAATAAATGACACCTCAGAACTTTCTATTGTCTTTGCTTTCAAATCATGAATTTTAGTATATTTTTTCCCTCTCCTGTCTGCTATACATAGTAGAAATAAATCCTTCCTTTAAGGAACTGGAAAAACAAGTATTTGTGTATCATGGGACCAGTGAAAATACCTTTCTTGATTTTAGGTGCTTATTCAGTGCCTCTTGTCAATCATGAATGATTTGAAATTAAAAAGTGGGCCAGAAGGAACAAAATTGAACATTCTGGAATGCATTTCTGGTTATGGGCTCTTTCTGTGAAACTTGCTTTGTCTTATCACAGCCTTTTTCCACTCTGACAGTATTAAATACCAAGTATTTTTTTTTCTTTATTGATTTAAATGAGGAAAACAAAACACAGAAAGTTTAATGAACTTATTTTTTAAATAAATTTTTTCCCTAAAACCCATAACTTAAAAGTAGTGTGAACTAGACATAGGGAAATGGATTTCAATGTGTTACATGTTAATCTGTCAAAAGTATAGTACATTGAGCAGCAGGATGTTAGCAGGGCATATTCTAGATGGTGGATCACTGGTGTTTTTATTTTATGTAACCTTCATGTACTTCTCCAATTACAATTTAATTACTTTTGTTATAAAGAACAAAAATTGCTTGTAAAAAATTAAAGTATGCAAATATTTAAAAATCCCCCTAGTTATCTTTGTAAAGAGTGGTATATAAGTCTAAGGCAAGTCTTGAGAGGTAGCCAGAATGGAAAATTATGACCCATTATCGCTGTGGCACAGCACCCATTGAGCAGAGGAAAGATACGTTCTCTCCTACAAACTTCTACCCCACAGCCTCACTAAATGTATTCGACAATGCTACTGGTCAGCAGTCATGAGCCTAAGCACGGTAGATCCTTTGCGTTAGTTCTCAGTCCTCCCACCGTATCCCTCTGGCATCACCAGACGGCCTCATTTCCTCAGTTTCCTCTCAGAAAAATTGTTATATCATCCAAACTGACTTCTCTGCCTCCATCAGCACATCTCTGCTGCATCACTGGATTAATCTCCAAATATGTCTTCCCCATACCATACTTCTGTTAAGAATCCCACAAGGATTTTACATCTTGTTTTCAACTGTCCTAGTTTAAATTCTTTTAATGTTCTATAGTTATGCAAAATTTGGTTGTCAAACTGTTTCTCTGGGCTCATGTTCTGTTCTATCCGGCATTTTAATTATGGTCAAGCAACTGTCCTCTCTCTTTCCTTACATAAATTAGGCACAACTCCATATCTCAATCTTTGTTTATAGAGCTATACTGGAATCTGTTTCTCTTGTGAATCTAGAGACCATTCACTCTTCCCCCATTTTCATTTTCTCCATGAAGCCTGTTGGACAAATGCAACGTGCAGGAAGTATTCTCTTATTGATTTTCACTTGCTCATGTAATGTGAAGATTAAGAATTTTTTATCAAAAGCAAGAACTGACTACAAACCCTTTCACATTTTAGAGAAATAGATATTTTCATATAAGGAGAAATGATTGATTTCTCCTTTCTTAGGGAAATAACTTGACAGTGTCAAGCTCTTTGAGTGGGAGTAGTGAAGCTTCCCTGCTATAAGGACCATGAAAAAAATTACTAATTGTTCTTCAAAATTAAAGAGTAGTAATATGACTTATCTGTATAAATGAGAGTTGGGAGCTTGCAATTACTAGTGAAGAAGAGATGCTAAGGGAATCTGAGAAAAATGCAGTTACATCATTGGCTCTAGGAAACATGGGTACCAGAAGCTGCGTTTACCTGTGACTGACTGAAGAATACAAACATTTAGGTTTTAGTTGGTTAAAATGTTAATGGGACGGAGATGCTAAAGAATTAGGGATGCCAGATAGCTCTCTGTGGGGTCACAAAATTTGGAGACAACTTTAACTCATCTCTTAAATCTGTGGTAGTTTCATTTTTGGCTTTTTCTCCTCCACAAGGTTATCATCTAACTCAGGGAGTAAATAAGTTTTATCATTCCTTAAATCTCTATAATTGCTACCATGGGGCAAGTGCTCAGTAAGTACTGGGTTGTAATAAATTAAGTGAAAAGCCTGGTTCTTCATAATTCCATGAAAGTTCACCAAAAATATTGCTGATATAAAACAGTTGTTTTATGGCATGTATATTAACTTTCTAAGGCTTTCAGAGAAGTTATATAAAATTGAATTAGAATATTTATATAAAATATAAAATTTTATATAAAATTTATATAAAGTTAGAAAAATCTCCCCATGTACTAAATATAGAGTAGTCATAAGGATTTTCATTTTTGCTACAATTATGGGTCTTAGAATTTAAATAAATCATTAATTAGGACTCTTTTAATGTTGTCTTTGAATTTAATGCAACCAGATAAGTTTTCTGTGGGAGATGGGAAGGTTATTTTATTTAACTTAATCTATGCTTGCTTGATATATAGTAACTTTATGATACATAAGTAATAGGTAATTATTTAAGATATAATGGAGCCTTTTAAGGCCTACCGTTAAGAAGTTGGCATAGAAATTTTTACTACTATTTAGAAAAAGGAAGATAATATGTGTAATTTTATATAATTTGCAAAAACTGCATAGTGTAACTTTGATACAAAACAGTCTCAGTGAATACATATCTATTTCAAAGACAATTTACACGAATCAGTGAACACTTGATTCATTGCTGACTTGTTCTAAAAATTAGTGCACAATTGCAATTATACCAAATAGTAAAGATACAGATTAAGTCAGTTTATTTGTATAATTCAGAGCTTCAGTTTTTAAAATGAAAGGATAATTAATCTCTTTTCATGATGTAATATAAAATTACACAGGCCCATTTTAGGTGGACTCACTTAAAATGTTCTTTCTATTTGTAGCTCCAATCATCCCTGAATTCACTTTTTTTCTGTTTTAACATTTTCTGTACACCACTGATAAAATAAATATTGAGCAAGAGAAGTTGCTCAAGTTGGCAAGTTAAAGATTCTTTTTAATTGCTTAATCAAATTAGAAAAGGACAAATTATGTTAAATAGTTGAGCTGAGTCTC
Source organism: Condylura cristata (assembly GCF_000260355.1). Classification (NCBI taxonomy): domain Eukaryota; kingdom Metazoa; phylum Chordata; class Mammalia; order Eulipotyphla; family Talpidae; genus Condylura; species Condylura cristata. The sequence continues at coordinate 9,925,485 of NW_004567122.1, forward strand.
AATCAACCACATATTTAGTTATACCTTGGGTCAGAACTTACTGAAAAACAAATAGTTCTTAGTCCAGTCCTTTGAGCTGGAACCGGCACAATCTTACTTCATTCTTCTCTTTGCCACCCTTAGAAAAGCCTGGCCTCTCCAACATTACTAATCTGAGAAATGAGGAAAATCTCTAAATCCTACCAAATTTACCTTTCTGTACTCTGTGATTCTAAAAATGACACATAAAAGAATTTTATTGTAAAATATGAAGACTATCAGGTATAAATGCTTTATATTCTTCCACTGTTCTTTTCCTGTATGCTAGTACTTGAATTTTTTT
>NW_004567122.1:9926111-9941081 GCF_000260355.1 Condylura cristata
CATACAGACCTGGGGTACAGGCCAGAGGCACAGGAGCAGTGAGAGGATTCACCAGAGACAGAATAGGGAGCAGAACAGGTAGCTCGATGAAGTACACTGCTGAGGAGCGTAGTGGCTGGGTCAGGAGAGGTCTGCTGCACCATGTGGTCACCTCTGAGGCAGGCGGGGATCAAACTCATACTGAAGTGGCTTTAGCTTCTTAGTGCTGTGTTTAAACCCGCTGCACCACCAGGGAGGGCCAGATGCTGCTTTTTAACATGATTCGACACCTCAGCAGTTCGTATACAATATTAATTTTATTGTTCCTTGCAGGCTATGACTAGATGCATTACTTTTCATTAACTTTTCATCTAGTTATAAGCGCCCCAACTACATGGGGCATTAATGCCTCATGCCTCAACTGCTAAGACAAGAAAGCAGCTGTTTAAACAAGTCAAGCAAAGCAATTATCACATTGTAGTTTGTGAAACCCAGTATAGACTTTTAGACAGATATAATATTTTAATATCTGCAAAGATGTAGCTCTTTGCAGATTTTAAATGGTGTGTTTGGTAAGACATATTCTGTGACCTTTATAAATATCTGCTACACCCCATCACATTTAGAGGGTAAGACAATGTTCTGTCATGGTGTGATAAGTAGGTTTTCTTGATCTTCACTGATGTAGAGCAAGTTCCATCTGATGTTTCCTGAGTACCTTTTACCACATTGAAACCGCTAGAAAAAAAATCCAAATTCAAAACTATAATTGTGAGTATCAAGAGTACTCAATTTTCAAAAAAGAGCTTCAAAATACACCTGCATAAGTCAGAATAAGTATCTTTCCTCTTTTTTAAGACCGACTTTTTCTTTGATTCTAAAAATTCCATCCAACTGTCCCTCTACTTTCATCTCATGTATTTTACCTGCTTACTCATTTATTCAAAACTTTTAAAGAATGTCTTTGATGTGTTAGGAGTATATACGAATAAAACTAAAAATAGTACATGTAATCTTTAATATTTCTTGAGCTTTCCATGTATCACTTCGTATCAGCTCACAGCAACCTGTGTACTTGGCATTGTGAGTATGCCCCTTCTACAGAGAGGCACACAGAGTAATCTGTGGCGCTGGCATTTGAGATACAGAGCAGTGTAGTCTGTGCCCTCGGGGACAGAGTGACAGAGAAATAAACAACAAAGAAGCATGGTCATTGAAGTAATGAAAATACATAAAAGGAAGCAATGAGAACCCACAGGAGCCAGAGGGCTGAAGGCAAGAAGTCAGAAATTGAGGTGTCTGCAGGGCCATGGTCCCTTGAAGCCTGGAGGGGAGGGTCCTTCTTTGCCTCTTCTCTTCAATTAATTCCAGGTGATTCTTGGCTTAGGGCAACATAACTCCAAACTGTGTCCAACTTCTTATGGTGCTCTCTTCTCTGTGTGTCTCTCTGTCTTCACCTTGCATCCTCCCTGTGTGTGCTCAAACTCACCTCTTCTCATAGAAAACAAAGCACAGTGGGTGAGAGCTCCCCCTGATGGCTTCATCTTGACCTTATTACTTACATCTGCAAAGCCTCTATTTGCAAATATGATCTCATTTCAGGAATTGGAGGGTTAGAATTTTAATGTATCGTTCTGGAGGTGACACAGTTCATCTCTCATACCCAGTGTCCTTGAGGGCAAGCCTTGAGCCTTTTTTTTGGTCTTCCCCTCACTACCACTCTGATGAGTAATCCTTCCTTCCCTCCAGCACAGGGATTAGTCTTCTTTCATTTTTTACCACATAAAAAATGCACATAACATTACTTACTGTTTAAGTTTATGCTCATTCAAATTATTTGTCTAAACATATTTTGAAAGATCTTAAAATTTATTCTGAGACTACCGAAAAAGATTTATTAAGCTTTAATAATATGTGAAGAGTTTAGAAGCCTCCAACATGTGGGTGGTTATTAATCAACACATGAAATCTCAAGTTGGCAGAAAGAAAAGTCCCGGACACTGCCAGAGGCTGGCAAATTCAATCTGGTGAGGTATGAGTGAGGGAAGAAAATAATTATCAGTTTGGTATACTTACAGATGAACTAATAAACTGGCTAATTAGGTTGAAACTATTGTGTTACCTTCAGCTATAAGGCAGTGCACAATTAAAGAGCATTTCGAAGTCTATCACGTCCAGAATGTGTTCACTAGAGATTGCAGAGATGAAGCTACAAAAGCCAGCCGAGCAGTAGAACCAACCTACCTGCTCTCTACCCAGGGATACAAGGGTACATTAATCCTGGTATCCCCTGGGAAGAACAATGTGCTACCATCAGCAGGAAAGGTGAAGCGATTGTGTGTCAATGTCACAAACAAGCTGGACTCATGCACGTTTGCTGTATTCCACATTGTCACCACAGGAAGTCAATGGACAGCCCAAGCTGTTGCCACTGCCCGCAGGAAACCGTGGGGACAGAAATAGCACCCAGGAGTCCAAGCTGTCAACTCAGTTTCCAGGTGGGCTTTTGGCTCATAGAGTTAAATTTGCTGCCAATCACAGCTAGATTTCTGGCTCTCCTTAGCCAGGTCATTAACAGGAGTTTTGCCTAAAAGAAGAAGGAATGAATGATATATGAATCTAGACATTGGTAAACCAAAAAAAAAAAAAAAAAAAAAAGGTGATATGATTTAATGGGGGAGAATACAGATCAGACCGGTATTTGGGTCTGAGACCTGCCAAATATGAACTACAACCACAAGCAAGTCCCTCTTCTGCTTAGCCACTGTCTTCTCATGTCATTTGAAAATTGCCCTGTAAAGACCAATAGCACCTTGTGGGGGTTCATTAGCATGAAGTGAAAGAATGTGCTTAAAATGCTTAACCCTTGAAAGGTGTACAGTAATTGTGACTCAATGTTAGCATTACTTTATTAGAAAGAAAAATTGAAAGTATTATTTATTACTTGATGTGGAACATTGTTAATGTTTTCATAGTTTAGGTCCATATTCCAGAAAAAAAAATGGCTTGATGATAAGTATTTTTTAGATTTATTTGTAAGTAGAGATGACTTTTCACTTTAACTGACTTCTAAGTTTGAAGTCACCTTCAAATTTGAAAAATAAAATAATGATATGAAAACTGTAGAAGTAAATCCTCACAGTAGTTTGAGGTACAATTTCAAATTGTGCAAGATCACTCCTGCAAACTAGATATCACTTAGGTGCTTATTGGAGATCAGATTTTCTTCCTAAGACCTTTACAATTAAGACTTAATTAATTTGGTATTTAATTGCAGGGGAAACTAACAAACATCTGATTTGTTGGAAAACTCAGTCTGGGTTCTGTGTCTGTTCAATCTAAAAGTTTGTTACTAAATTTGCGGTTGCTAAACTTTTTTTTTTATTTAAAGATTTATTTATTTATGCACACAGAACTGGGGTATAGGCCAGAGGTGCAGGGATAGAGAGGATTCAGCAGAGACAGAGTGGGGATCAGAAGAGGCAGATCGAGGAAGTACACAGCTGAGGGGAGCAGTGGGCAGGTCAGGAGAGGTCTGCCGCAACATGTGGGTCACCTCTGGGGTGGACCCAACTGGCACTGAAGAGGCTGTGGCTTGCTTGCAGTGCTGTGTCCTAACCTGTTGAGCCACCAGAGAGGGCCCTGTTAAGCTTATTCTATAAATGAACAGATAGCAAATATTTTGGGCATTGTGGGTCATTTAGGCTGTTTAACTGCTTCACTTTGCAATCATAGTATAAACGCTGTTTTTGCAATAATAAACAGCTATGCCTGTTAGTAAAACTTTATTTTAGGACATTAGGATTTTAGTTTTATACACTTTTCAAATGTCACAAGATAGTTTTTTTTTCCCCATCTATTTGTAATTGTGAAAGCAACACTAATTGGTGAGCTGTAATAAAATAGCAGCAGACTGTATTTGTGATAGGATTCATCTTAGATAAGCAAGTATTGATTCATCAAGTAACCACTGATGAAACAAAAAAGTGTTCATTACACAGCTGTAAATAGCATGACTTCCTTCCTTGAGTGACAGTATTCACATGTGCAATTTTATTTTTTTTAATCATTTTTATTTTGTGTTTACAGCTATACACAGTTCTTACACAACTCCATAACAAAAATAAACAGATAACTCAAAAAAGACCTAAAACGTATTTCTAAAGACACTCACATGTCCTACTGACAGATGAAAAATCAGTCAGCATCACTTGTTATAAGAGATATACAAAGCTTGACCTCTCTGGTCTTAAAGCTATAGAACTACATTATGTTTCTAGTTATACTATCGTATCTTCTGTCAATCTTTCAGAAATGGCAGGAGTTTGAGATTTTGAGCCACACATGTGTACAGGAACATCACTTTCTGTATTTCCCATCACTGAACTTTCTTGATACTTCCACATCCTTTCTGTTGGCATTGAAAACACTAAATCTTGAGCAGTTGGGGATTTTTCTTCCACCTGCATTTAAATTCTGGAGGATTATTTAGCACTATGGCAAGGCACTGTGGGGACTGCCTGGCCCTTGTGTAGCATCAAACCAGGCCTGCATCTGTGGAAATGGTCCAGTGTGGACATTCTAAGTCCTCCACTGCCACGCTCAATGTCCACTTTCCTCCTGTCTGTAGTGAAAAGGGCGTTGTTTCCACACCCCTTCATCTGAACATTGAGTTCTCCTCAAGTTCATGAGTTTGTTCTCATCTAAATTCCACTCCCTTTTGGAGGCTGGTGAAATAGTGATTGCTTTATTATGCTATACTGGGAAGGGGACAAGCTTAGTCAGCACTTCTCTCTCCAGCACTGAGGTCCATGTAGCTATCACTATACTAGTTTTCCACACTGAAATAGTCTTGTGACACTGCCTTTTTCCACACTCATAATGAGAAGTAGGGCACAGGCAGCTCCTACTTTTGACCCCTAAACCTAGAGGGCTGCTGCTTCTCCTCTCAGAGCCACATTATCTTTCCACACTTGATGGCTGTCCTATGTACAGCTTTACCTCCAGTCCCCAGGGACTTCTTTTCAGTCACTGTAGTAGCTTCTGTATCTCATGCGTCCTTACAAATATATTCTCTCTGGTATTTACTTTGATCCCTTCAACATCTGACCTTTTGATATTCAAATATCTTTTCTTTACTGTTACTGCCCTTCCATGTATTACAAAAAGTCAATTTTAAAACTCTGAAGTTAAAAGTTGATTGCATTTTCCCTTTTTCTGCACACTGCTTTGACAGTGTGTCTAGAGAGTAGAGAATATAGATTGTGCCTCCTTTTATAAGGAAAAAGTACCAGGTGCAAAAAAAAGATTCCTCAGTTGGCATATGACACTGTTAACAGAATATGGCTATAAATGCCACTGTGCTCTGTTGAAATGGTTCTATATCCTACATAGAGTAAGTTGAAAACCACTCTAGAGTCCTAAAAAAATTCCTTTAAAACTCTTTACTTCAAAATCTAGAACTTCAGGTACTCCCTAGTGGTGCAGTGGGTTGGCACTGCACTGTGAAGCTAAATCAAGCCATGTCCACTTCAGTGCGAGTTCCATCCCTGCCCCAGAGGTGACCCACATGGTGCAGCAGACCTTTCCTGTCTTGCCTGTTGTGCCCCTCAGCAGCGATCTGTCTATTCTGCTACCCACTCTTTTTCTGGTGCATCTTCTCACTGTCCTGCACCTCTGGTCGGTACCCCATTTCTGTATACATAAATAACTAAATAATCTTTAAAAAATCAAGAACTTCAGTTAAAATCCTTGAGTGGAAATATATATTTGGAATGTGTTAACAATCCTTGTCACATCTAAGGAAGCAATGGCCAAAAGTCCTCATGACCTTTCTTTAATTTTACCTTCGGAAATTACCATGTCCCCTGGCTCTATTTAACTAATGTATTGTCAGTATCAATTTCTATCTTACCTTCTGTACTAATTAACTGAGTCCTTGATTTTGGAGTAAAAGCAAATAAAAGCTAGTCCAATGACTAGCATGCCACAAATAAAATGTTGCCAAAATTAAGTACAGAATATATTGTCTATTGAGCATATGTTAAAGACATAGGAAGTTATTGCTTGATTCTGAAGCAAAAGTTTTGAAGGTCAAAAACTTGTTTCATGTTTAAACCAATAAGGGAAGAACTGACATGCAAATCAAACAGAATGTTAAAGTCAACCTTCCTTGTAATCTGACTATAGGAACAGTATCAAAAGCAGTATACACTTTATACTCATCAATGGTGATTTGACCAGTTATGTAGAGATCACATATTTTCTTGATAAGCTTCAGAACTAAACATCCTCAAGACAGAACTTCCCCGGGCAGCAAAAATTGCTAACCTGCTATCTGTTATCAAGTCAGACATGATCACAAACTATTACCAGTTTCATGGTCTCATGAAAGAAAACTTAACAATTACAAAATTTTTCTGTTTTTGAGACATGCAGAGTAATTTTTTTTCTTTCAGAAATCACCTTGGTTCCTGTGTTCACTGTTACTCATCATTCTGAATGTGGGTGGTAAGTTTGTCTTGAATAAATATTACTCGTAGCTTAAAAAACAAATCAAAGATATCAGTTTCACAAACCTTCCTATTGTCTTAAATTAACAATTCCAGAAAGTCTTGAAATTCATGGGCTCAGTGAAACAGATTAAAACTTTCCAAAGGTTCTTATAAAAGTGAATTTTAATATTGTAAATCTGTTTCTAATTTAAAAAAATAATTTATCTTCCAACCACCATCTGAAAACTTTGTCCAGGTAACAACATGGTGGCCAGCTGTGATAGTGCTTATCAGCTGTGATCATCGCTATCAAAAAGTGATGCCAATGGAATGTGGGATAAACTCTGATTTTTTGAAGTAATCTCAATCTCTCGCCAAATCCAGAATAAATGTTAAGAAAATATTTTGTGATCTCTAGACCTGATGGATTGGGGATGACTTATTAAGCTTTCAGCTGGAGATTTAATGATTGAGTCTTGCCCACAGAAGTTTAAATTCTTATGTTCTCCTTTAAGCAACAAATATATATAGAAGAAAGAAGCCTGATTACCTGACATTTGCTCACTACTGTCAATATTTTTGGGCATCATATATGACATGTCTATCACTTGGCGGAGATAGGCATAGAGTTAGGCCTGGTGTGTGAAGCTGTTGACAAATGAGCTGGTCTCTAGGATGCAGAAACCAGAACAAAAGAACTAATGGTCTGTGGCAGTGAGTATGAGGTAACCTGCTCTCTTTCCTAAATAAACAGATGGAAAGAGTTTGCAGTTCATTCCAAGTTTAAGTTCTTTCCAAGGTAACAATTTATTTTATTTCTGCATTTTAACGTAATTGAAACAAAAGTTCTGTTCTTTGGGGAAATTTTATTTTTCTTTAATTATTCTATCCAAACAACAAGAGAGCTGTGTCTTTTGAGGATTGATGCAGTGAAGTCAAAGTTAATTAGTTCTCCGACAACTCATTGCACTTGGAATAAATATCATTACAGGGACACACCAACAGTTAGATTATTTGATCAAGACTGTGTTCCTAGAAAGGCAAAACTTTATCATAAAAATCTACATAAAACTAAAATGTCACCTTCCTTGTGTGTTGACAGCATTTGATAAATGTTTTCCTTAGAGTAATTTCTCTCATCCCACTTACCTTTCCTTTAAGATGTCAAATGGCAGGGAAAATGATGGAAGAACCAGCAAGTCCCTAGTGAACACAGAAGCATGTTCCTATTTAACTAAAACATGAAACTCATAAATAGCATAGTTTATCTTCTGTATTTGTCAAACTTACAATTCTGTAAAATTTTAAGGCTAAACAAAGAGCTATCTCAATGACCTTTTGTCATTTTACAGGTGGGTGTTCAAATCAAGTATGAGCACGACACAAATACACCTACAGTTCAGAAATGAGCTCTCAAATTAAGTGACTCTTCTTTTCTTATCTGATTGCAAGCTGATTGCATGTAAGCATTGCCAAGTACATGATTTACATTATCAAAATATAAAGCATCAGCATTTAGTATTATTCCCAAGTGATGTTATTATTACTAATAACAATGTCTTATATGCTAATAAACATGTGTCTTATAATGGGCTGAAGATTTGTCTTAACAAAAGAATAGTATTTTCATGTAAAAATGAAATTGGCAAAGTGTGAACCTTAACTAATACTTAATATGTTACACATTGATCTCTTCAAATCAAGGTCTAAGAAAGGTTGCTTATAACTCCAGAAAAAATCTAGAGGCAATCACTTCAGTCATGTTTCTGTTACTTTAAAAATGTAAATTAGCAGTTTTTAACCAGTTAAGCACTAAAAACAGATACTTCTTTCTGTAAGTTTATTTCTTTAGCCATCGTATTTCTTCTTTAGAAAATAATGGGTCTTATAAAGAAATTCAGAGAACAAAGGCCTTTCCACAATTTTCTTAACCCAAGCTACATTTTTTCCTTCTTAGTTCCTTTTTATACAACCATTTAGTATAGTAGTAAACTCTTGGCAATGCAGAATCTTCATTACAAAAAAATCTCTTGCAAGAGATTTCAAGCCTTAGATCTGATGGTCTCTCGTCTGCATATTTTATATGTCAAAAAAGAGGAAAAACATTTCCTACAAATTAGAGCCTCAAGAACCACTAATGCTTTTTCTGTACAGTTTACCTACTTAGGTTTTAGAAGAATCACTAAAAGTAGAGTTGAAGTGGAAAAAAAAAAGTTGATAAAAGGATCAAATAAACATGTTTTGCTCATTTTCCTTTCATAGCTGACAATAACAAAGGCACAAAATCACTATTCAGTGTCATAATTATATATGCTCTGGTTATATTTGCCCCCAGAAAAATTAACTTATCTTTGTTTTTAATGCTGTAATAATCTCCTACCTTAAAAAGTACCTTAAAAAGGATTCTTGTCATAAGTATATTTCACAAAATCTGATAAGAGTGTGAGATGGAGACAGCAATATGAATTCCTATAGTATAGTAGAGCAAACTTGATTTCTGTTTCATCTTATGAAATAAAATAGTAGATTTTGTATCATTTTGGGATGAGCTTAATTTACTGTTGTATCTGACATGGCAGCCCAGGTCCATTTTTTCAAACTTCCAGGAATCATGAAAATAAGAAACTTTCTGGAGAGACTAATGCTGCCATGATATATAATAGTGAAAATGACAGTATTGAGCAATCCAGCAAATTTAGAGCTACTTTTCTTGGGTCATTGGTTCCCATAAAATAACAAATCTATCACTGATATTTGAGAAGCTATGTCAATTTTATAACAATTCTGAGAGGGAATACTGTGAAAAAATATGAGTCAGTGGTGATATTATGTGTAAGGCTACTGGATTCTGTTAAGGCCTAGTTTGCAGCAGGCTATATAATTGTGCTAGATCCCAGTAAACAATATTAGGATTGAAAGAACAAAGATCTCTGTTCTGTATGGACTGACCTCCTATTTTTTTGGTAACACATTGTGTTTAATTGCATATATACATTAATTTATTCAGAAAATAAGTATTGAGAGCCTACGTCTTGTCAGGTACTAGGTACAATGAGCATACATTGATGCCCTGATGGAAGTTAATATTTTTCTCCCTCAGTAATTATAAAAAAAAACTTTCAAAAATCAACTACATTGCAAAAAAAATCAGACAGAGTAAACTAAATGTCCTATGTAATCACTTATATGTGCAATATAAAATAAAAGAACAAGTTTGTGGATATAAAGAGAGATTATTTGTTGGCAGAGGTGGTGGGGGCAAATGGGTTAAGTGAAATAACTAGTTGCAAAATATATGTCAGGAGGATATAATGCACAGTATGTTCACTGTAGTTAACAATGCTGTGTTTACTACAGTTAATAATACTGTACTGAATATTTGGAGATTGCTAAGAGACTATATCATAAATGTTCTCAATACAAGAAAATGGATTTTTGTAATTTTTCTAGTGATGAGTGTTAAGTAGGCTTATTGTGATGATCATTTCACAACATATACAGATATCAAGTCATTATTTTGTATACCTGAAAATAATGTAGTGTTATATATCAGTTATGTCTTAGTTTACAAAGCTCAAGTATAGTCTCAATAGATGCTATTAGTAGATCAATGAGAAACTAATTGTGAACAGTCTTTCTTTTCTAATGTCAAGGGAAAATAATCACTTCTTATGGTGAGACAAGGAAAAGAAAGAAAAATAGAGCGCTCAGTTTTCATATTTAAAATAATCTAGCTTCAAATAAACATAATGGAAAGACCTCAGTTATTTAAATCAATTGTCGTTTTCTCACTTAATTAACATAAAAGGGGGTAAAAGATGATTAAACTCAGGTCTAAGAGAAAAGCAGTTGACAGCTGTTTGAAGGCGTGGTGGCTGATGTCACAGTGTAGAGTGGATAGCAAACTTACAGAGAACAGATTGGCAGTTACTGGAGGGGTATCAGGTTGGGCACATGAATTGGGGGTCAGTTGCATGATGATGGATGCAAACTGGACTTTTGGTATGGACCAAGATGTAGTGTGTACAGATGTGGAATTGTCATCTGTACACCTGAACATGTAGTGTTATAAACAAATGTTTCTCAAAAAAATCGTAACAAAAAAAGAAAACAGGAGGTTCCAAATTAATTGTGTTGAACAGGGTAGGATGATGACTATAGGTAATTCCAAAATGACAGTTGAGCAGCCGGCTCAGGATGGAGTAGGCAGATAAGACTTTGTGGCGATCTCAGGAAAACAAAACAACTACAGATCACTATTTACAGAGACTAACAGTTACAGATGTTTGACAAATGTGTTGGAGAAACTGACAATCTGGTTTGGAGATGTTGAAGTATGTTGAAAGCTAATGGGAGAAAAGAATGAATGGATTAAGGAAATACAATAGAATTAACTGGCAAAGGTAAGAATAAGTTTCCACCTGAGGCTAGTAATCACACATTTAACCTCCAACAGGATGTGTTAGAAGAAACAATTGATAAGATGCTTGTAGTTGTTGGTAAAGGAGGGTAAAGGAGGGTTGAGCTAATTCCAGATGTCTTACAGTAGTAACCATAAACAAGCACTTATTACAGTTTAATTTCCTATAAGAAGTGTGAGTTTGGTTAGCTTCTAGGTTTTTGCTTGCTCTACATAGGTCAGAGACTAGTACGAAATTACTTTGAAGATAGCTTATTGATTTTAAAGTAATGACAAATTATTAGCCTTTCTGGAGCTCTGTTTTTTGTATTTACCTGTTTCTGAGTTAAATCAGCTATTAATAGTTGAAAATATACTAGCCAGTTAGAATATTAAGGATTCTAACATTGGAATAATCCAAAAAAAGAGCAATTGTTGATTGCCCGTTTGTTTAATGTGATTTGCCCTGCTTGTGTATTTTTGTGTGAGTGTATGTGTGTATGTTTCATTTTTGCCTTAGTAAGGAAAACTTTATAAAGCACGTTAATAGCTTCCTGATTGCAGTAATCCCCTGGACTTCAAGCTAGCTGGATGTCTTCTAAGTAGCTATGTTGTGTGCATTTTATTATATTCAAGAAGAAAATGAAGAGTTTGTTTTTGACCATTTATCAAAGAGTAATTTGAACCATGTAGCTCTTCAAGTTTGGGTAGCTGGCGTGGCGGTGGTGTCTGTGTGCATGCACTTCCCTGGTAGTCCACAGCAGGAGTAGAAGCCCTGCAGGTCACCTGATGCAGGCCAGCATTTGCTAAATGCTTGCTTGCCCCTTGTAATATTGATTCCCCCCTTTACGTTCATAATATAGTCAAATAGCCCATTGATTTCTCTACCAGATGATGTGACCAGCAATATTTAATTTTCCTTTTTGAAAAAAGAAAAAAAAATCCTCTGCAATAATCTGTTGCACTTTACAAAATAAAGGACTAAATAAAAATTTTTGTATAGAATTACTTTGTACACCTTTTGTAGAAGACAGCATGATGTCATTATTAATCATAGAAAAAAAACCCTCCTTTTCTTCTGCTGTTCATTTGAATGAAGAGAAAATTAATTTATAATCCCTTTGGTGGCCAATGTTTTCATTGATTTAATTTCTATTACATGTTGAGATCAGAGATACTCAACAAGATGTCAGTGACATCACCCTACAGTTGTAAATCCAGCCTAGTGGGTACTTTTCTTAAAATTTAAGGGGAATTGTTACTAACTGTTTTAATCACTAAATAATACACTGCAGAAAATAAAATACAGGCATAGCACATGGAAGAAAAGTTAAAGACAGATAGTGGAAAAAGATTGTTTTAGGAAAAATGTCTTCAGTCGTGACTTTGCTTTTTTGAATTTCAGTAGAAGGTCAGTGGTTGCAGTCAGACAGCCCTCTCAGCAATCAGCTGTGTGGATGATTCTGTATGATTCAGCAAAGTGGAAGTGTGTGCACTGGGCCAGTGGGTGTAGGATTCAGCCTAGGATCTGCATTTTTACAAAGATGCCAGGTCATTCTCATTCAGGTTCTGTAATTTGAGAAACACCATTCAAAATAGTAAACTTGCCATTTTGTTCTGTTCAGCCTTGTTAGGTGATTATCTTACCCTCCTAGCATGAGGTTGATCAGAGTTTTTCAGAAAGTGAGGAACATGGACAAACCAACAACAACAAAATTATCCCTTATTTTCTATGAGTGAGATTAAAAGACTCAGCAACACATGCTTAATTCATCAAACATCATCACTATGAATAATGTTCATTTGATAAATATACCAGTAAGTCGATAAAGTGAGGGCAGGAAAGAGTAGAGAACAAGAGGGCATTGGCGCCCTTGATTTCTGTAATAATATATAAGGAAGAATAAGGTCAAGCCAAGAGAGGGCTAAAGCTGAGGGAGCTTCAATTCTTACAGCTTTACCTAAATTGTATGTTCAGTATTCACTTAGGTGGATAAATAAAAGGCTTATACTGAAGTATTTGTGGTCTTAAAGCTGCTGCAAGTTTTTTGATTTGTTTTTATGATTGTTATATAACTTGGCATGACTATATAAAGTCTTTGCTTTTCAAATAAAGAAGCTTGAGACTCAGGTAATTCATAAATTTAGGCTTCCTTGTATCTATAGCTTGCAAGTAAACAATAATCTTCCCGGAATATTCCTTTCTTCCTCATTCCTCTTTCTTTTCTGCTTGTCTCCTCTCTCTCCACATTTGATTACATAATTTTCTCTTTGCTGCTTTAATAGTGAAGATTGGGAATCAATCATCTCATGTTATAGTTGATGAAAGACACAAATTTTAGCAATTCTGTAGGAGGAAAGAATTTGGATGGATTAAGTTTCAAATGAAGGCATGGAATCAAAATTTTTTGGTCACACATGACAAAAATTAGAAAATATCACAGATTTTGGAAATCAATAGGAATAGAAACAGAGTATCCAAACTAAAGGTGAATTGGTTCAAATAGAGCAATGTGTTCAATATTTCCTGGATTCACTTAGTTTCCTATCTCCCCTGAGCTTTGAAGATTTAGATCATCAACAAATGGCTTTATAACTTCAGTTTGAGAAGTGTTGGCAGGGACTGATTTGATGTATAAATCTTGCCAAAATATTCCGAGATACTCTCTTTTGGCAGAAAAAAAACAAAAAACAAAAAATAAAACCAACAACTGATACAGGAATCTGATCAAGTATAATTGAAATCAGACTCTATTGTGATAGAGCTGTAGAAGTCCTCTCTAAAATTCAGCAAACTCCTGTCAATATGTGAATATACAAACTCATGTTGCCGTCCCCATACCTCTCACTCTGAACACTTCTGATTTCTTACAAAGTAGAGGACAGTATGTTCTTTGTATTAGTTAAAGATAAAATTGCAGGGTCTCCTTGGTAGCACAAGCCTCAGCACTTTAAAACTATCCACAGTCACTGCAGCAGGAGTTTGATTGACTTCAATCCCCAGGCAGGGGGTCTAACCCACAGGGTGCAAACAGACCTCTCCTCTCGCCTGCTGCTTCCCTCTGCAGTGTATTTCAGAAGGTCGGATTCTGCTCCCCATTCTGTCTCTGGTGAATCCTCTCACCACACTCCCCCACCTCTGGCCCACACCCTAGCTCTTATATGCATGCATGCATAAACAAACAAACAAACAAATCTTTAAGAAAAGATAAAATTGTATTACCTATAATATTGGTTGCCATGCAGGAGGGACTGTACTGCATAGTTAAGACATTCATTGAACCAATATAACATCTTCACATCTCTTCCAGATTTTCCATTAGAATATCTTTTTCTAAACTTCAAAATTTATTTATTACTGAATGATTTTTGTATTGGCTTGGTTCATCTTGACAGAAATAACTTCAGTACTCTCGTTTGAGATTTTGTCCCCTGAAACTAGATACTTCACTAAAACATGAAATAAAGAAGTGCAATGGAAATAGGTGAATAATGCTCTAACAGAACTGCACGCATCTGTAACTGTTTTGATCAGTGTATGTTCGTATTGATAATATCAGAGACCTAAAGTATTTGGAAAAGTAAAACTTGACAGGATCCACTTGGATCTTGGTTTAAAATTTGAAACAAATGATATCACATGATGTTCAAGTTACTTATTAATCAAAGCTATTTTTTGCCTAATTTGCTTAAATTTTTGAACCTTTTTTATTTCTATAGCTGTCCATCCTAAAGCTGTTTCTTTTCTCTCATTCCTTGTTGTTTCCTTCAAAAAAATTAAAAAATTTATGGAGGTATAACTGACATGTAACTTTGAATCGTTATTATTTAATCTGAATATTTATTTTAATGTTATTTCACAAAACATAATATACAAGGTGATTAATTTTCATAATTTTTAGAAGTAACGATGCATTACTTGACTAACATGAAGCTGACATTTACTCAGGTCAAAACCATTTCAAGGGTAACCATTTCAAGATATTCAATGTATGTATGTGTCAGAGTTTCATTTTTTTTGTTCCTGTGTCTGTCTTCTTCACTGCTTATTAGTGTGTTTGAGAGTTCTGGTAAATCTTTGATTTATTTGGATCTTTG
>NW_004567122.1:9941181-10027675 GCF_000260355.1 Condylura cristata
TAAGCAATTGTTGTGATTTTTATGATTAAAAAAAATAATCCTTAAAGGAAACACTTTAGAAAGCACAAAAGGAAAAAACCTGAAATTTACAGAAATCTTAGATAACAAGAGGAAAAAAAGATTTATTTATTAATAGAGTAAGGTATGAATTTATGGATCTTACCAGCTTCCCAAACAAAAATCTGTTTCTATGCATGCTAGATTATGTTACCTTATAAATAGCATTTTTTCTGTTTTAAACAGTACTTAAGATCAATCATAGACATTACAGAATGGAAGGCAGCTGTAGAGGTCACTGTTTAAGCAAGTTTTACCTGACCTGTTCCAAACTAATCTGTCTCTATCCTATTTCTAATGCTCTCTAGGGATGTATATTTCAGAACCTCCTGTATAAAATGCTTTAGTACTTAAGAACGGTAAGAATTGAATAAAACCTCTTTTCATTTTCATGTGATTATGAAAGTAATAAATGTTCATTTGATATTTTGAAAGGCATGGAAATTGATAAACAATGAGTACTCCTACATAATCTTACTACTAACTTCTTTATACCTAAATAACACCTCTTGAAATCATATTCTTTAGTTCTACATATGTTAACTGAGGGAAATATCTAGCTACCTTTCTTATTCCTACTTGTATTATTATAATTATCATTGTTATTTTGCAGCTCTCTTCTTCACCCCAGGACTTAATTCCATGTCTTCTGATATTACAATTACTTTTTGTACCCTTTCTAAATTATTCACATCGCTGTTATGATGTGAATACCCAACCACATAAAATATTTCCTTGGTTTTCATTGTTAATATTCATTTGATATCTTTCTTGCTTGGCCCTTGGTTATCCCCTGATATTTCATTAAAATTTGTAGGGCTGCATTCTTTAAAAAGAAATCAGAATATCTATTAATGCATTTTATTAGACTTTGAAACATACTGAAAATAATTTGACAGCATAATAGAAGGGGTAGTGAACCTAAATATATCTATTTGAAATACCATAGCTTGCTTAAGTGTAATTACTAGGTGAATGCCTTATAATAATCCTCTTTGGAGTCTGAAATCATGGTTATATTCAGCATTGAAGGTAATGAAAATAGATGGTTTATTGTTCTGAACCATGGATTCATTTACACTGAGCACATTTTTTTAAAAATCATGTGTAAGAAGCTCAAGGATGATTAATCAGTCATATGTTGATTCACATAGCAAATACTAATTGAATGACTATCATATACTGGCACCACAGTAATGTAACTGAATGTTACATTACCCTAGAGGCACTCTATTTTCATAGAGAAGGCTGAAATATGAACCAGTAAGTGTGGTAGCATATGAGTAGATTAAAGTATGGAGTGTAATAGGAGAACAAATGGGGTGTTAGGGAAATGTTCATAAATGAGGGGTCGTTTGCATTGTGACATAAGATGTATGCAAGACAAAGAGGGAATAGGAACATTTTTTTTTTTAAAATAAATCTCATTTTATGACTGATTAATGATTTTATATGGTCAACATTTGATTTTTTTTGAATTTCCTCATTTTAAATTATTTCAAGTTATTTTGTTTTTCCTTAGTTATTATTTTGAAAAGAATTGTTACTCATCCTTATATCAAATGAGTGTAGTGCAATGGAAAGTCAAGGAGATAATAGTGTCTCCTCTGAATTTCTGTTTTGTGTTTCTTGGCCTTGGCTTCCTATTCCATAAAATGAGACAGAGTGGGAAGCAGAACAGGCCTCCTGACGTATACTGCTGAGGGGAGCAGCAGGTGGGCCAGGAGAGGTCTGCCATGCCATGTGGGTCACCTCCCTGGCAGGGATCGAACTCATGCTGAAGTGGCTTTAGCTTCTTAGTGCTGTGCTTTAACCCACTTTGCCACCAGGGAGGGCCCCCTAATAACTTTTTTAATAAAGACAATGATCAGGTTTGTAAAGAAAGAGAGCTGATTATTCTCAAAAAAAAGCAGCTTCGATTTTCTAGAGTTATTGATATGTTCAAGTGTAGGCAGGGGTAGTCTCAGAAACACAATATTTAATCTACTTTGGGAGCTGTGAGGGCTGTACTGCATTCTCACTTTCTTTCTTAGCAGTTATTTCAGATCCTAACTAAAAGTAGTTTTTATTATTATTTAAATATTCCACAGGGAGAGTCTTGTCACCCTTGAAAAACACTTTTGCAGAACAAATACCTCAGTGTGATGACATAAGGATACAGGCAGGAAAAGATAAATGAATTTTGGCAGTGTTTTCCCAAATGGATGCATCCAGAAGGAGAAACTAAGAAGTCAGGAAGGGTCATTGCCTTGAAAAGGAGCATTGTCCATTCCTGAATACTTAAACATAGAAAAGTGGGCTTCATTCTTAGGCTTCAGTCTACCTTCTATCATTTCTACATTAATAAGGGTAAAGGAAAAAGTCTAAACTAAAATCAAAACTATAGCAAAGATATGTTTAAATATTTTCAAAACTAAAACAAATATTTTTATTATAACAGTTAATAAATTAAAAAAGGTCAGCATTTTGAAGTTGGAAGGTGACAGATAAAAATTTTGGTTAGTGATCAATGAAAACTGGTGAAGAGATTCTAAGTAAGGAGAAATAATTTGCTTTAAATATTGCCCATTTAAGATAATTTTATTTGCTATTCTAAAAAGTAAAAATAATTTTTCTAATTTATGTAAACCAGTATAATTTGTAAATACAGTTCATTTTAAATCTTAAATTATTAAAGCAATGCTAATGTTGATTCTCAAATTACTTACAGTATTACTTGGGCATTTAAATTAATAGTCGATATAGAATATTATTTGTGGGTTTTTTTGCTTGTATTTTCTACTTATGTTTTCATCTTTTTAATTTATAGACTATAATTTTGTAATCTAGATTCTGTTTTATCAAGTTAGTTCTTACCAGTATGTTAGCATTAGTAATTATTATATCTCTTCCTTCATCTCTGAATAATAAAAAATAATTTTAAGTGCATTTATATCTCTTAGCTATATGTTTCTTACAGCCAGAAATAGTAAAAATATAGCATACTTTCATATAAAGATAGTGTTTTCACTCATTTTTCATTTCCCTTTTCTCTCCTTTGCTCAAATGACAGCTAAAAGTCAACATTATAAGATAGCCTAACTCCATTAAAAGCTGTCTATAACCTATCTATCAGTCAATCCATTAAAAAAATTCAATTTAGCACTATTAGATGTTTTAATTGATGACTTTAAAGGATAGTTCCGATTTCCTTATTTGTTCCAGTTACCATTCCTTTGCAGACTAGCCTTAGTCAGTACTTCAGTTTTTACAGTAGGTACTAAGTTTTTACAGTAGGTACTATAGGCTCAACCCACATCCGGGGGCATGCAAATCGACAAAACTGCTTTATGTTAATCCTGAGGGCAACAAAGCTAAGGAGCAAAGTGCAGTCCACTCCTGGATAAACTCAAGTGTATTCCCTATTACAGGAGACAAATAGAGTAAATGAGCAATGGTTCATAATGGAATGATTGACCTAAAGAGGATCAACTCATTTCTTCCTCACCCATCATGTTATTATACATTAATGATAAGATCAAGGGATCTGGATACTTCTAATAAGAGAATCAAAACACCAACTTCCAAAAATCCTTATTTTATTGTGGAATGTAACATATATATGAGTAAAAAATATAAATGTGTCAACAAAAAATTACATTATGTCAATATGCAGTTCCCTTCCTCTCCTCTATCAGTCAAGAAATAGAATACTTTATACACTCCAGGATCCAGAGGTTTGTTGCTTATAATATCCTGCCTCTGCTCCAGGGGTAACTGCTATCATTATGTGATAATTGCTTCCTTGCCTTCCTTCAGAGTTTTGCCACATATGCTAGTTTGCGTAAATAATATGGTTTTGTTTCACTAGGGTTTTAAACTTTATATAAATAGATTCATCTTGAATGCATGTGTCATGTTCCTTTTGTTCAACATTTTGTTTATGGCATACTTGTATAGCAGTATTCTGTTTGCTTACATTGTTATGTGAATATGCTTCATTTTTTTTTCCTGTTTACTGTAGATGGAGCAGTTAGGAATAATACTGCTATGAAGTTTTTTATACATATTTCCGGAAACACATATGCATGAGATTACAGGAGTGGAATTTTAGGGTCAAGAATATGCTAGTTAGTGGCCCACTGAGGTTTGCTATCAGGTTTATTTGATCCCCCTACTACTCAGTTTTACTTTACCCTTAAAACTAATCATACATGAGCATATATAAAGATAAATTGTAAATACTACTGAAATACTGAAACCTAGGTATTTTGAACTTGATAATAGTCAATAAAGATATTTTTAGTAGTACAAGTTGATAAACTTAGATCTCGGTAAGGGTACAACAAATTTTATTTGGTAAATTGCCTATTGTGTATTGTTTCAAAATAATTTGCTATCAAAAGTAGTTAAATAGGAATGCATATAAATCATTCTTTCCCTTGAACAGATTCCTAAAATTGATGGACTAAAAATGAAACAACATTTTAAAAGTTTTCAGAAATATGAGCACATTTCATTCAAAATTAATTTTAAGAATTGACTATTTTCACTAAAAGATTACAGTTTGAAAACTGAATAGAAATATTGAAGGCTTGTCAATTTTATTTTGCAAAGTATCACCATGCATTTCTTTGTTAATTGTGTGGCTAATTAATTTTTGTATGATATTACTTGTTACTTATTTTTTTCTTTGTAAAATTATTATCTTTTACTTACTGCTGGGAATATGTGTATTATTTTTACTTGAGATCTTGTGAGACTTTTTAACAAGGTAATTAAATATTTTGTTAGATAAATGTGTTGAATATGTGTTTTTCTCAGCTTATCATTTATCTGTACATTTTTAATTTTTTTGGTATTTTATTTCATTATCTACTATTAAAATTTTATATAGCAAAGTAATTCGCTTTTCTTCATAATCTACCCCTTTGGTGAAAAATCCCTAAAGCTACATAATTATTTGCCTGTGTTTTATTCCTAAAACTTTTGTAATCTTGTTTCCAAAAATTTGTAGTACACAATTCTTACAATATGCCATATTTATTTTTTCCAAATATTACTTTCTCTAGAAAGTATATCGAGTTTTTGGCTTGTTTATTTTTTTTCAAGAGGTTAAACATTTGTCCAAATATTAGTAGTTGAATAATTTTTATCATCTATTTTGTGTGGTTTCTGTCTCATCTACTAACTTTGTTTCTCTGGGCTTCGTATTTTACTATTCATGTATGTGTGTGTGTGTGTGCGTGTGTGTGTATCTGAGTCAGAAGTATATATTAACTTGTGGTTCTATAAGTTGCCTTCATTTTATTTATTTTTTTGGCAGTTATTTTATTAGTCATTCTTTAAAACAAATCTTAATCATATTGTCAAATTCTGAAATAATATCTCATGGGATATTGATTGGTAATGAAACAAATGTTTAGATACAATTTTTGAAAGTGTGTAGATTTACAATGTCAAGTTTTCTAAACCAGCATTCCTTTTAATGTTTTCTTTTACTCAAATGTCACATATTTAAAATGTGTAGTTAATAGTGTTAGTTTTGTAAGCACAAATGTGTCAAACAACCAGAAATAGCAAAATTAAAAGCACCAACTCAGTAAATAGCTCCTAAGAAGAATTTATTATGTATGTAAGAATAATTTTGAACTGAGAACATCTAAAATTTAAAAAAAATGATATGATGTTCAGGCACATGCTGTTACAAGATACGTTATAAAGTGAAAATGAGGAAGTGGCTTAACTTTATGATGATTGCTTATTACCACGAATGTTTCTAGACTGCAAGACAATGGTTAAAAGTCTTTACCTCACGCCATTTTTAGGAAGATGACATATTTCTTTTATGATTGTCGGAAGCATATGTAAGAAATATCCTAAGTTATGTTTCACTTATATTCATGAAATAAAGTAGATTTAGGTTGCTTAAATTGTTTTGTCTGTTCAGGAATTCTCAATTATAGTTTCTATTTTGTATTTTAACAAGTGTCTTAGTCTATTCAGATTGAAAATGACACTAATAACATATTGTCTAATTTGGCTTGGAGTAAACAAAATGAACAGAATAGAAATCTCAAAACTCAATAGAATGAATATGCTCTGCTATTTCACCTGTGTTTTCTTCAGCAAAACACTGTTATTAAGAAAGCCTTTATAGACAATTCTTAAAGTATTGTTAGGTAAAACCACAATAGATAAAAACATTAAGAAGCACATTCTATTGAATGGTTGATGAATGAATGATGACTAAGTCAAATTGCTAACACTGTAATAAAGAAAAATAGATGTGCATGATTCACTCTAATTTCCTGAAGATTAAAGATCAGAAACCACTAAATAGACAAAATCAGACAACACTCCATTATACCCAGCTGGCCTGCCTTCATGTGTAACTTTGAAATAGAGTAGTATGTGGTGTGCAAATGTGCTCAAGCACACCAGGAAACAGCAAGACTCAACAGATATCAGAAGGAGACCTGCTGAGATTTCAGATACTGAAATGATCAAGTCATTCTCTATAACTATGTTAATATACTAAAAGAAAGCCAAAGAATAAGAAACGTCCACCTGCAGCATTAAAAAAATGGACATATTAAGGATAAAATTTAATAGCCCAAATGAAAGGAAAGCCAAGGGGAGTATAGAATTTTGAGGGAATACCCAGGGCTTGAGTTATCTGCCACAGATGTAGGTGCAGATGTCAATCAGCCTGTAGCTGTGAAGGGAGTTCAGGACAGATGTCCATGTGGAGATAGGAATTTGGGAGTCAGCATGGTGGTGTGTTTCTTTCCATATATAATTAGGGGTTAGTACATAATGGTGGAAAAGCAGAGATTTATTTCATCAAAGAATTATGATGTTTTTCAGACAACTAATTTAGAAACAAAGAAAGATAGAAAGTTGTTAAGTTTAAGGAAGAAAGTGATGGCAATTGAAACTTTAAAAATAGGGAAACTGCGTGGTGTAAAAAGATCAGTGGGGGAGGTAGAAAATTTGGGTGTGTATCCTTGTAAATCAATATCTTTATTTACTGTGGTATGTTCACCACTAAAAGCCTATCATCCATCCTTCATCACACAAATGACCCCTTTTATCTGATTTACCCATGCACATTCCCACTTCTCTCCAGGTAACTACTATTTTGTTCTGATAGTTGTAAGAATTTGTTTTGTTTTTCTATGGGCTTATTTCTTTATCTGCATATATGGGTGAAATACAGCACTTGTCTTTGTCTTATTCCACACTCTAGTCCCTTCATGTTGTTGCAAATGGCAGGATTTCATCTTATAGCTGGGTAGTATACTGTTGTGTATATTCGGTATGTCTTCTGTGCCCACTCACCCATCAATGGATACTTAGGCTGTTTCAACTCTTGGTTATTATGAATAATGTTGTGATGCACTTGGGGTTGCATATATTCCTTGAAATAAATGTTTTTGTATTCATTGGGTAATACCTAGAAGTAGGATAATTCGAGTGTATGGAATTTCTGTTTTTTTAATTCTTTTAGGACTCTCAGCACTTATTTTGTAGTGACTGTACTGATTTACATTCCCACCCATAGCCAGTGTTGTACATAGGTTTTCTCCTCTCCACATCCTCTACAGATACTTATTGTTTTGAAGTTGTTTGTAGAATTAACTTTAGGTTCATTTCCTACTACTAGGTCACTCCTGCTCTCTTTGGGAAAAATCTTATTTATTT
This sequence comes from Condylura cristata, assembly GCF_000260355.1. Classification (NCBI taxonomy): domain Eukaryota; kingdom Metazoa; phylum Chordata; class Mammalia; order Eulipotyphla; family Talpidae; genus Condylura; species Condylura cristata. The sequence continues at coordinate 9,948,925 of NW_004567122.1, forward strand.
AGCTCCAGGGCTATCTATCTTTTTCTGTTACTTTAGGTCCTATTTGTAAAATAATAATAAAATTTCTCATGCACATTGGACACAGAATCCATATATGAAATCATAAGCTTTAAAAGTTTGGGGATATTCTGAACCACGTGACACAGAGATCTTTGTGCAAAATCAAGAGCAAAGAAAGTTTCCAAAACAAAGGGAATATTAAACATGAGAGATGTAATAGTACTTGATTTTTCTTGATTCCTTCAAGAGCGCAATTGATGGTGTAATAGAAAATATTATATAATATATTTAATATATTTAATATATTATATAATATATATAATAATATTATATAATATATTTGTGAGAAAAACTAAAAGTAGTTGATTCTAAGTTACCAAAAAGTGATTTTAAAAGTTTATAACGTTTATTTTCTGGCTAATGGGATAATTAAAGCATCAATCAATAATGGGTACATTTCATTTATAGCCATACCCTATGTAATTAAAAATGCCTCACAGCAAAATAAACTTGTTATTTTTACTACAGAGGGAATTTTTATTAGGTTAAGAAATGTGTTATCAGATTTGATTGAGGTGATGCAGTAATGGCACCTTAATTCTCATGAATCTAATAAGGAGATTGGAAAGTGAACTTTTAAAAACATGTTAAAATTTTCAGCCTGAAGGAAAATAGATAAAGGCATATTCTATTGCTTTAGCAATCTTAGAATGGCAATTACATTCCCATAGGTGAGTGAGCAGGAACATTTGGCAGTCTGCAGGAGTTTAATGCCCATAAAATGGCCTTTTCTTCAGCTTAATAGCTGGTGTGTAGTGTTGACTACCTTATTTTCATTCTCATTAAGTAGAAAGTATAAGGTACAATAATTGAAAACTAGTCTCCAGGTTTTGCTGTCCTCTTCATTGGTAGGGTTGTAGGTAATACCCATTAAATTTTTAATTAGCACTTATATATTACCTACAAAGGAGAGAAATATGAAGAATATATTTCTTGATTCAAACTGGAGTCTTGCTTTTGATATGATGCACAAGATTTAACCCTTGTTCTATTCATTTCTAATTCAAATGTGAAACTTGTATCAGAAAAGAATTATGTGTTGAACGCTTGCATAAAACGTCTAAGGACTGTTAAGTAAATATTATCTCAACTTATGAGTTTCTTAGGTGAAAACCTAATAGCCATCCTTGATCTTTTCATTTCCTTCACATTTGACATTGAATCTATCATTAATTGTTTTTCTCTCTCTCTTAAAAATATAACCCTCAAGTAACCTCTGTGGGCTATATCCTCTAGGTAAGACCCAGGCCTTCCCTGTGGCCTGCAGCGCCTCTGTGATGGACCTTTGCTTCCCCTACATCTTTCCAGCCCAGGTCTTTTGCATGGAACAATCTTTCCCTTAAATCTTTCTCTGCCACATTACTTCATTCTGAGCATTCATTGCTTTCTTGAACATACCAGCAAGCCTCCCAACTGAAGGCCTTTACAATGACTCTTTTGTGTTAAGAACTCTCTAGATACTTGGAGGGCGCACAGTATGTATACTGAAGGCTTGAGGCCATAGCTAATATTTACTACTTTCCCTGCCCTTTTTCCTTATTTCAGCAGTTCAGGTTTTCTGTTTTACCTTCTAGTTTTCTTAAAAACACTTATTTTTTGAAATGCCATATAATTCAATTATTATCACTTTATTTTTATGTAAAATTTTCTTTCTTTGATAATTGCTAGTACTGTGATTTGTTGGTGTTCTTTTTTTTTTAAATTTTTTAAAATATTTTTTTAAAGAGTTATTCATTTGTGCATACAGAACTGGGGTACAGGCCAGAGGCTCAGGGGTGGTGAGAAGCTTCACCAGAGACAGAGCGGGGAACAGAACAGGCAGATCGACGAAGCACACTGCTGAGGGGAGCAGCGGGCGGGTCAGGAGAGGTCTGCCGCACCATGTGGTCACCTCCGGGACAGGCGGAAATCGAACTCATGCAGAAGCGGCTTTAGATTTTCAGTGCTGTGCTTTAACCCGCTGCGCCACCAGGGAGGGCCTGTTGGTGTTCTTTTTGTTGTTCACCTTTGAGTCCCAAATGCCTAGAACAATACCTGTCATACAGTGGCCCCAAATATTTGTTGAATTAGTGAATGAATATGTGACTGAGATATACTGTGTAAAGAGTCTATAAAAAGCATAGTTTAGATTTAAAGAAGAAATGTCATAATAGGAGTTAGGACAATATTCTCACAATAGCTTAAACATACTGTATCTTTAAGAAATTGTCTCTATAGTTATTATATATAGTGCTGACCCCAAAACCGATGTTCTTCTGAACACATGGTAAAATAGCTCTTAATATACAAATAATGATTATTTAAGAATTTTCAAGATCTACTTAAGAAATATTTTAATATAAACTAGTAATTTATACAGAGTAATGAGAAAGATGGTTACTTTGCTTCCAGTTTTAATTTACCCTTTTAAGAAAAAATTGAACTTCCTAGTTTTCACTGGGTGCATGGTCACTCAGCGAGGATCTGTAAACTAACTTCCATCAGATTTGGCCATATGATTAGGTAGACTTAAAAGAATATGAGCCAAGTAATACGTAACATGCCGATTCAAGTCATGCTCTTATTAGGAACAGGTAGACATACTTGTTCATTGCCCAGTCCCTACTGACTGAGATGTGACTGTGTTGGAAGAGCTGGTGAAACCACTATGGATGTAGAAGCAAGTTGTATGTAGAAAACGACAGAGCTGTCCTGAGTTCTGTTGTTTTGAAAGCCTTTGGACTTTCCTAGACCGCAGATGACATCTTCAGTCTTCTTTTGAGGTTTTTCCCTTGGGAATTTTTCTGTTGTTATTGCTATAACACCATAGATTTAACTAAGAAGCCATTAGAACATGAGACACAAATAAATAAATAAAAGTTAATTAATAATTTATTGTATAAAAAACATGAAACAATCGATTTTTATTTTGTGCACTTGGAGAAAATTTGAAATTATTATCCTGTTGTTTCTTAGAATCTCATGTAACCAGTGAGAAAACTAATAATAGGCTGATGCTTGTTCCCAAGTTTCAGAGAGGTGACAAATCCTTTCAATTGTCTTTATTTCTTAGAGTTTGAATATGATGTTCAGCAGTTTTATGAAGTTCTTTTTGTTCATTTTAAATTTATTTTCCTCGGGAACTAGGTGAATGCTCTTCATCTGAAGATATGTAATTTTTCTCAAATTATAAACTTTTTTCATTATTTCTTTAATATAATTCTCTCCTCCAATTTCTGATCTTTGTTTCTGGGCCTACTGGATTATTATTTTTTTAAGTCTTCTACATTTTTTTCTTGAAATTTCTGTTTATTTCCCATTTTCAGATAAGGTAACTGGGGCAAGTCACATAGTTTATATTAGCTCAGGTCAAGCTGGGATGTAAATCTTCCTAGTCAGATACACTACAGGTTTTAATTCCTAATAGATGAATAATACAAGACTAACAAATAATTCTTTCCTATTTTCCCACAGAACATGTTATATATGAGTTTACAGTTTCAGGTAAATGTAGTTTTTTCTAGAAAAAAAATGCTTGTGTTTATCTTTGGAGCCCTGTAGAAATCCTTTGAACATTTTATTGGCATATGTTTTAAATACTCCTACCGCAAAGGAACTTCCTTTGTTTATTTCTAACTCGTGGCTTCTGTCCTCCTAAAGCCTACTTCTGACCTTTATCTTTTCTTTAAACTCTAAGAAAACAAGAGATATCCTAAATTACCCTGAGCCACTAATTTGACTGAGCTTTATCAGATATAGTGAGTTGATAAAGAATAAGCAAAAGTGTATGTCTAGAAATTCTTTAAGAGTTTTGCAAACTGCTCAAAAAGATGTAAACTTCATTTAGGAAAGTAGGTGAGAAGAATAAAAAGGAAGTGAAATTAATTTTTACTATTTTCCTGTCTTGAGAGACCATTTATTACTGAATTATTCCTGATGTGTGTTATCATTTAATAATTGATTAAGGATATATTGTCACTCATCAGAATTATGGTGCGTCTGGTCCTGGAAGTAGAGATATGTAATTGAGGAAATTTTATCCTTTCTTTTTGAAATTCATAAAGATGTTTCAAACCATATAATGTTTTGAAGAAGAGCTTTCTTTGATTTCTCGATAGAAGTAAAATTAAAGTTCATACTTTGCAATAAATGTCTCGATTTTTGTTCATTGATATCTGTTGTGCTGTTCTATGAATGCTATAAGTAATAACTTTAAAGACTGTCAGATTCTATTCAGTTTTCTTTGTTTTTCAAGGGATTTGCTGACTTCTGCCTAAGAGCACTTTTTTTTATGTCTTTCTTTAGTGAAAACAGAAAACACATGGAAAAATAATTCTTCTTAGCTGGTTTTCCTAAGAATCTCCCACTTCCTACCTCCATTTGTTTACATTTTTCAGAGGGAACTTTAAGCAATTATAATGCTTATAATTCATTTCACAATAATAATTGATACATCCTTTCAGAAAAGTTATAGGCTGAGGTGGGGGTGGAGGGGAGATTTAAAAAAAAAAACAGTTTAATTGAAATGTTTTGAAGAAGTGGTGAAATATTAGAATGTCAGTGAAAGGGAAATAAATGATCATGCACTGTGATAAACTATTAATTTTGTAGCTCAAATTTGCTAATTTAGCATGTTTTATTTATTATTAGTGTGAGAGAAACTTATCCAGTCGAGAGATAAAATTTGAAAGCCAAGTTGGGCCTTTTGAAAATCAGATCCAAGTGTTTGTGTGAATATGTGTCTGTGTGTTTTGGGAGAAGTTGTGAAGAATAGTTTCAGTCACATGATCTCCATTTTAATTTTATCCACATGACCAGTAATCCTACAGGGATCCCTTAAGAAGAGAGAAGTAGGTTGGGTGCAGGTGTCAGAGCAAGATCAAAAGATGACAGGCCATGCTAAAAAAAATTAAAATACAGAAATAACAATGTGGTATGAGTGTTAGTGTTTAAGTGCTTTGATAGCAACACCTGCTTCAGTAAAATACTCTGGTAAATTCATAAGCCATATTTTATGAAAACTTACTAATCCAATTGCATATTACAGACAGTTACCCATTGGGACACTCTAAATAATACAAAAGTTGCTTCAGTGCTTAAGGAGAGTCATGATTATTAGCTCTGATTTAAAGAAACATGGCTTATTTATGTGAGAAATATTACTTACAAGTGGACTTTATTCCCTGTGGAGATAAAAAAAAATAAAACATTGTTTTCTAGGGCTTATACTTCAGAGAAGCTGATATTATGCAATTAATCAAGCTAATCTAATCAAATGTATAATTTAAAATGTGATGAATTCATAGGAAAAAAGTTAATTCTAGAAAAATGGTTCTGGGAACCAATAAATGGTTCTGGGAAAAGTGGACCACTATATGGAAAACAATAAAATAAGACTACTATCTCATACCATACACAAAAATCAACCCAAAATGGATAAAAGCTTTGAATGTAAGACCTGACATCATAAAGTATATAGAAGGGAGCATAGGCAAAAACACTGAAACACCTTTGAGGACTCTTCTCCAAAAGCAAGGAAAAAATAAACAGCTGGAACTGCATCAAATTAACAAACTCTGTACTGCAAAAGAGACAGTTACCAAAATAGACATCTTACTGAATGGGAAAAAATACTTGCATATCATACAATATTTAAGGGACTGATGTCAAAGATCTACAAAGAGCTTATACAACTCAACAAGAAGAAAACAAAGAACCCACTTAAAAAATGGGTAGAAGAATTAGATAGTGACTTTTCCAAATGGCTTAATAGGCATATAAAAAAGTATTTGCCTCATTAATTCTCAGGAAAATGCAGATCTAAACCACAGAGAGATACCACCTCATACCAGTAAGAATGATCCATATTAAAAATATATGCGACAGGGCCCTCCTTGGTGGCGCAGCAGGTTAAAGCACAGCATTGAGAAGCTAAAGCCACTTCCGCATGAGTTGGATTCCCGCCTGCCCCGGAGGTGACCACATGGCATGGCAGACCTCTCCTGACCCGCCCGCTGCTCCCCTCAGCAGTGTACTTCGTCCATCTGCCTGTTCTGCTCCCCACTCTGTCTCTGGTGAAGCCTCTCGCCGCCCCTGAGCCTCAGGCCTGTACCCCAGTTCTGTATGCACAAATAAATAAATCTTAAAAAAAAATATATATATGAGACAACAAATGTTGGTGAGGATGTGGAAAAAAAGGAACCCTCTTTTACCTCTTACATTGCTGATGGGAATATAAACTCTTTCAGCCATTATGAAAGGCTGTGTGGAGGTTCCTCAAAACTAAAAATGGAGCTATTATATGATCCAGTGAACACTATCTTGTATCAGCTAGATCTTGATATGTAATATTCCACAGAGTGGAGTGGGAAGTAGGAAGAGCTTGTTTAACTAGAGAGGAGCACAAGTAAAAATATAGTGACAGGAGTATATATATCTACAGTAATCCCAGGAAATTTAAAAAAATGTGTAAGTATAGGTTTCAGGCATCATGAATATTTGGAGTTAACTTGGGAAGGAGCAATGTATGCATGCTCTTAAATATTCAATCAAAGATTTGGGTTTTTTTTCAAGTTATATATAAGCATCTTATATATAACTATTATAAAGATATACCTTATATCTTTATAATAGATATTGGATAAAATTGAGGCAATCTTTTTTTCTAATAATTCTTATCTTAAAAATAAGTGAAAATGATCTAATTAATTGAAATTTTATTGTGTTGGACTCTGAAGAATTAAAACATTTTAGTGTAAGTTAATAAATGTCAGGTAACATCATTAAAATTATGACAATTCTGTGTAATTGAGAATGTTTCTGTTTCAAGGATTTTATAGTGTCCTTGTCATACTTCCATCAGGGGACCATACAGAAGTTCACTTATGTGAACCACAATGGCAGTTCTTTAATTCTTTTTATCATTATCTTGTTACTTTTTCAGCATCTTCTATGCCCAAGGTGGTAAATCAGCATCATTTCCAAGAACTCTTTGAGCAAAATAGAGCCAATCCAGTGTTAATGGCTTTGACTCTAAAGAGGGGAACATATGGTTGAGTAAAGACCTGGCTGGGGAGTGGGCTTGGAATTATCATTTCCACTCAGGGGAGTCTTTCTTCCTGCCTCTCAGTATATCCTTGTGTTTCCTTCAAAGACAAAGTTTGGAATAAACTCACTCACACTAGGAGGAACCCAAACTCCATGTAGCTGGCCCTTGGCTTTAAGTAGATGGGACTTGGCTTTGTTATCAGAAGCAGAATGTCCTTTTTTGAGTAAGTAGAAGTTAGATACCAAGAAAGCTATTGGGGACTGACCTGAAATAAAGACAAAAAAAAAAAAAGTGCTTAAGTGTTGTAGAGGAAAGAGGCAAGATCAAGAATTGTGTTGGACTTGCGCTTTTTTTTTTTTTTTCCAATCTTAGGGAGGCAATTGAGTTTCTGAGGTCATGTCAAATGAGAGAATAAAACGTGAACAATAGATAGAAGCTTTAGGAAACCATGACTCTAGCAGGGCTAAAGGAAAAAAAAAAGACAGAAAACTCTTCAGTGAGGGTAACAGGAGGCACCTCATCAATTAGTTGGTTTCAAGTCTGACATTTTTCCAGAAAATCATGGCAGCTAATGCATGCCTCTCAGATGACTCCATATGAGCTTCTGGATGGCTCAAGGAGTGAAACAGAAGAAACAAAATTCCAATTTTTACTTTTAAAATTAGATTTGTATCTACAGTGTGCCTTGGAACTTGCCATACACAGTACAAATGATCTCAGTTGGTACAAAACTTAATTAGTATGTTAGCGATACCAACCAGGATACAACTGCTCTGAATACCAACTTGATTTTTATTAAATCGACTCAGTTTTCCTCTTGTTAGCAGTCTTTGGAAATTTTAAAAAAGAAAAAAAAAGCAGTTCCCAGTTCCAATAGATGGAACTCATCACAAAATGTATTACTGAGCTTTGCTGTGAAGAGCCCTAATGGGTATTGCCCCAGAAATGTGAACAGCCAGGGAAGCAGTATGGTGTCATGGTTCACCATAAAACTCTGGAGTCTAATTTTCTAGGTTTGAATCCTGCCTGTGATAGTTAATAGCTGTGTGAATTTCAGCAAGTCCCACAACCACTATACTTCTTAGTTTTCTCATTTGTACAGTTCAGTTAATAATAGCGTGTATCTCATGGGGTTCACATGTGCATCAAGTGAGATCTTGCAAGCAAAGTGCTGAGCGCAGAGCCCAGACCATGGAAATAACCAGTTGGGGTTGGCTAACGTTATCAAGGACTTGTGGGAGATGCTTTTCTATTTATCACATGTGATCCCTCCACCACCTCTTGAAAACAGTGGCACCATCTCTGGGCATTGCTATCATATCTAATTGAACTGAGCCTTTTGATTTCATTAATAATCCCCAAGTTCTTTTCATATACTAAGGTCTCTACATAAAATTGATACTCTTTTGCTTTATCAGAATCCCCTGAGGTGAGGTAATTCATATTCATTAAGGAGAAGTGAAGTTGTTTTTTGCTTTTAGATCAATGAGAACATAGGGAACCCAAAATATATCTGTGTACAGGCTGCTAATAGTGCAATTGCCAGAGGACAAAGAATGCAAAGGTTTGGCTTGCAACAATGACAAAATTAACATAACTTACTGGATTGGTTACTAGTTTCAGGTGACTTCCAGTTACACTTTGGAGCACATGTTTTATGTCCCCTAATTGTGTCTGCAACATTGATTCTGAATATTAAAAATTATGCTATCTCCAGTTCAAAGACATTTTTTTCCTGATGCCTAGTAACTCGATAAATGTGGTCTTCTTTATACACTAGTGATGATTTAAAAAGAGAGCTAATGCTTAAAGAGCACCTTTCACGTACTCGCTTTTGTACTGGCTGCTTTACATGCTGCCTCTTACTGCACCTACAAGAGATTATTTTAAAATTTATCTTTTTTGTTGTATTTCAAGGGTTACTTTTCTTTTTTTAAAAAACTAATGAATAATAGCTAAAGGCTTAAGTTCTTCATCAATATGGAATTTATTTTGTCATTTAAAAAGAGTGATGTAGGAATTCACTTTGTTTCTCCCATCCCCAAAGGTTAGCCAATTACTCCAACATTATTTATGGAATAATTTATTTTCTCCACTCTTTGGAATTTTACCTATGTCTATAAAATAAGTTTTATGTATATATCATTGATTCTATTAATGGACTGTTTTGTTACACTGTTTAGTCCAGTTATGTCTAAATTGATGCTGATTGTTTTTTTCATTCCTCTAGTTTGAAGTTCTAAATGTTTAGTTTTCAAAACTTCCCTTTAATATATTTCTCTATTTTAGTATTCTCCTAATTCCCTCTATCTATATGTATATATGTATGTCTCTGTGTGTGTAAGAGTGTATATATATATATAAATTTTAGGAACAAAATTAAATTGAGAAGATATAATTTATTTTTCTCTACTAATATTAAGATGTCTTCATTATAATCTTTGTGTATTTACTTCTCTTTTTGTAGTATGGTGCTAATTTCTCCACAGGTTATCATTAAAGGCCTGTGGAGAGACCTCCTGGGCCTAGTCCACAAATAGGAAAAATTAATAAATGATGATATAGTAATATTTAAATTTTGGCTTCACCAGATAGCCAGCTCAGAATTGATTAGGAATCACTATTGAAAATACCACCTTGTGGACCCTCCCTGGTGGTGCAGCCGGTTAAAGTACTGCACTAAGAAGCTTAAGCCACTTCCCGCATGAGTTCAATCCCCGCCTGCCCCAGAGGAGATCCACGTGGCCTGGCAGACCTCTCCTGACCCGCCCGCTGCTCCCCTCAGCAGTGTACTTTGTCAATCTGCCTGTTTGCTCCCCACTCTGACCCTGGTGAATCCTCTCAACCTCCGCATCTCTGCCTGTACCCCAGTTATGAATAAATAAATAAATCTTAAAAAAAAAAAAAAGAAAGAAAAGAAAATACCCCCTTACTTGCTTGGTAAAATTTGCTCTCTTTGGTTGACAGCAAGGTCTTGCTATACTTTCTGTGATTATCATCAGTTATTAACTCAGAGATCATGTTCTCTTTATCTTTAACTGACTCTAGTGGACAAAGGGTAGTTCACAGAGGGGGAATATCCAGTACTTACTATAAACAGCTTAAAATGCTGCAGAGATATTATTCCCCCTCTATTAAATGTAACACAAGCATGCTAATAAATTTGCTTAAACTGTGACCTCATGGGATAGGATTTTTGACTTTTTTTTTTTGCATTAATGCTTACTGTTCTCTAACACTAAAGATTAGTTAACAGGGTTTGTCACTATCTAAAGATCAACATGACAGAAAAAATTTTTTGGCAGTTTTGATGCTTTCTGAATAGTGTGTCAGTGAAACTGTTTCACTGTTAATCTGCAGGGTTTTGGCTTTTAGCATTTACAGAATGCCTCCTCCTGTTTGTTTAAGGTACAATATTATTCGTATAATTCAAATAGAGCTTTTTTCTTAATGATGTCTTTGTAATTATTCTTTTTACTTCATTTGCAAGATAAAAATCTCTTTTCATGTGGCCAAGCAAACCAAGTTTGTGAAGGGAAACAGCATTTTGAATTTCTTTTTTCTGACTATTTTTTGTCAGCAGAATGGTCTGTTTTGTGGAACAGCAGGTTTTTGTGCCATTTCAGTGGCATTGCATGTGCCAGAATAGGCCCCATTCATATTTTCTGTGGGACAATTTGCAAAGGCACAGTGCTGTGGGAACCTGTTTTAAGAGGAGGGTCGTGGGGGCGGGCAAAAGGCTCTACAACACCTGTAGCAAGACACAATCTGTCAGGACTCAGATCTGATTTTATACTTTATTTTATTTGTCATAAGTGTATGTTTCTTTCTGTGAGAAATAAAGAGTTCCCTCAGATGGTTCATATCAAGTGAGCTCAAGGAGGTTAATAGATTAACTCCAATCAGTCCAAACACTCCCTCTTGAGACCCTAATGCTGCTTATTCACCACTCTTGTTATGATGTTCATTTTATTGGCGCATATAGTTCAATAGCCAGAGTGGGCCCTCTCTTTAACTGTGAAAATTTTTCTGCATGCCTTCTTTTCTCAGGAAGAAAGCACCAGTAAAATTGTAAGCACTCTCTTTACACGACTTGCAGTGAATCTGGAATAACAGAAATAGCTTTTCCATTTTAAATAGACTGATTGAATGTGTAATCTTTTCCTGGGTCTGCTCTTCCATTCTGTAGACTGGAATTTTTCAATGCAGTGTTTCTAAGCCCCAAGTTCCTGCCATGTTTCTTTCAGTCTCCTTTTTCCTCCTTCTATTTCTAAATTAGAGCATTTGGTTCTACCCGGAGACACGTACAGTAGTGATGCTCTGTGATTCAAGTCAAAGAATGTTTAGTCTGGATCCCACAAAGGCCCATGATTCCCAGCACAGAAACAGATACAGCAAACATGGCATCAAAGAAAACTCGTGAATATAGACACCACTATAAAAACTAACGCTGGGTTAGCCTAGTACAGAAAGAAGTAACAAGAGTTTTGAATGCTGAAATATAGAGGGCTGTATAAAAGGGGGAAACATACACAAAGTAGACAGGCTGAATAAAAGTATTTATCTTTAAGCCACACAAGTCATGGTAATTAAATTAGGTCAGGCTGGTTACAACGCTACAGAAAGCAGGCTGTAACTAATTTCAAAGGAACAGAAAAGACCTGAAAAGAAAACAGATTGACAGCTCCTTATTTTTTCTTTCATCCAATCAAGGCAACTCTCAAAAGTGGAAAGAGAAATCCTAATTTAGCAGGAAATATGTGTCTCATCATGTGACATAAACTTTGCAGATATTTTCAGCTTAGAATATGGTAAGTTGTTATTCTTTCTAAGCATAAAGTCTAAACACATGAGTTCACCATTTGAATGAAACTGATAAAAACTGTTCCCTACATTGATAAAGTCTGTTATTACTACCCCTTCCTCGACCACTTTACTAGTTAGAGACTTTCTCAACACAAGTATCTTCTGCTTTCAGTTGTTCACTGCAACTCTGAAACTACTATATGAAGAGAATATTATGAATCTTTTCCTTCAAATGATCTCTTTGTGGACTACTTACTAGTGCATATTAAACTAACTTTTAAAAATAGTTTCAGATATTTACTTTGAATGTATATGTGCAGAATAGTAAAGGACATTTGTTGCATAAATGTAAAAATAACACAGGATGACCTTTATTTAGCATGAACTTTGTATTTTTTAAAGAAATGTTTAAAATGGCGATATTTTTTCTTGAAAACAAAACAAAACAAAACAAAACATTATTGAAAGGTTTTGTTATTTTTTAAAAGTAGGTTAGTAGGATATCACTTTATACCAAGCACTTAATAAGGCAAACAAACAGTAATAAAAACACTTAGGAAAATCTCAAATACATTTTTCACTCTTCATTTTTCATTACATATCACGAGGGAGGCTCATGTTAGGAATTTTCAATTGTTATCTGTGTAGATACTGGCTGAGTAGCAGGAATAATTATGCTGTTTCATTAGATATTTTAGGTGGTCATTTCTCTTTTCTATATCTTGAGCACAAACCTGTTTTTAGCTGTTCTGATATGTGGGCCTATTTTCTTATTGATATATATCCCATTCCTCAGGGATTTTTAGGGATGCTGGGCTAGGTAAACAAGCATGACATTGCAGCTATATTTAGACAACACAGCTATATTTAAACATTGCTTCTTTATGATATCTTTAGACCATGTCTGTACATCTTCACATTCTAGAAATGTGACTTGATTTTACTAAGGTAGACAGACGACTCTTGCTATTCATGACATTGTATTGTGGGGCAGAGACTCTGGACACGCATATCCATGAAACAGAAATGCCCCCTGCCACTCTCAGGAAAGACTAGTACAAAGGTGAGGTTGGAAAAGCCTAAGTAAGAAATAAGCCTTGTTTAGATTTTATTATGGGTAGATGCAGCTAGCACCACCATAAGATTACCTTTACTCTAGCAACCCCTGCATGCAGCAAGAAGAACCCTGTTAAAAATGTAGAGAGGGCAACTCTGCTTTATGATCCCATGTTGTGTTAATGGTGTATGTCCCAACTTTTCATGACAGCAGGCCTCCCATGGGGTGGGAAAATTCTAACTGGTATAACGTAGGAATAGTTTTTCTACTCTGAAATCTTCAGCAAGGTCTGGTGTGTCTACTAAGACAGAGATGCCCTTCTTAACAGGAGCCACTTGCTAAGTTTCCATCTGCTTTGCACAGCATCACATCTATCTCAAACAGCCATTCCAATCTTCACTCTGTGCCTACTTGCTAAGTTGTGTTGTGCTTGAAAAGCAACACAATAGGGAAAGCCCATCAAGGCAGAAAGGGAGTGGATTTGAAGAAGGAAGAGGGAGGGTAAGCCAAGGAGAAAGATGGGCAAGTTGAAAGAGACTGAGTGTTTTAGAAAATGGGCAGAACAAAGGAGCGAATGTGACCCGTGCCCCTGGCGAAGGACTGCATCTGCAGTAATGAGGTTCTGTTATTGGTTATTCAGCCTTGTAAATGGAAGCACTGAGTGACCAGAATGGTGTTGTGGGGACCAGAGTTGAAGGGGAACAATCCCTTCACCCATCTCTGTGACCTCAGGCTGCCAGGAAACCATTGAACCACAGTTCCGAACACTGGGGCCAGGGGTAGTTTGATTGATGGCACAATGGAATTTTTCTTTTTAAAGGCAACACATTCAATTAAGTTTGTCATATAGCCCGTAGACTTGATGTATAAATCTAAAGACCAGGCATACAGTGGAATGGTGCTCTAGGAACTGAATGAAAATATGAAGGATAATTAGCTATGTCTCAAAAAGAACAGCTCTTCATTGTGAAAACTACTATGTAATAATCCTCACATATAAATAAAACCCTGTGTAACCATCTCCAGCAGTTACTTCGAAGTGTTAGGTTTTGGCCACCATATTCCATGTTCAGTGAATTTCAGGGTTAATTTAGCATAATGGCCTAGAATAAGAATTTTGGATACATACAGTCTGGGATGGAATTATTCACTTAATGACATTGGGTCCTTGGCTCAGGTTCCATGTTTGAAAGTAAGACTCAATAAATGTTTTACTAGGAAATAATGCTCATGAAATTGTAATTTAGACCATGGTATTCAACACTTTTGGATTTTTAGCTATAGCTCTTCACATTAGAGTGTTGATTTCTTAGATTAGAAGTAACTTCATGCCAAGGATGATGCTTTATTTATCCTTATGGGCCTACCTCTTAACACAGTACTTGGTATTTAGTAGGGGTGAAGGGATAGCTGAATAGATGTTTAAGTGAACAAAGGAAACAGAAGTTGTTTTACACTGAGAGATTTATTTTTTAATTGAGTGATGGCTAGGATTTAAAAGATTCAGCTAAGCTTTAGAGGAATGGAAGTCTTTAGACACACTTTCAAAAAATAAACTTGGCTCAAAACCATTTAAAAACCTCAAATGAACCTTTCAACATATCAGTAACTCTAATCTCCTTTAATTTAAAACATTCTGCATTCTTAACTACAATTTCCAAAGTTTCTTAGAATACTAATCTGGTGTACTATCATTTAGCTTGCAGATTTACCAGGCATTTGGAATTGAATTCCTGTACTTTTCTCTCATGAGATGACATAAGCAATATTTGCTACTTGGATAATTCTCAAAGAATAGGAAACTTTTGAAAATGTTATACTAGTCTCTTCCGTTATATTTGTGGTCAAAATGCATATTTTGTTTCCTTGTAGTTTTTGATATTATTGCTATTGTGTTGACTTAAATATATTTAACTCTATTAAATATTGAAACTAGTTAGTGTTACCAATTTAAGATCAGATTTTTTTTTATTTTTTTATTTTTTTAAAGATTTATTTATTTGTGTATATAGGTATACAGAACTGGGGTACAGGCCAGAGGCTCCGGGGCGGTGAGAGGCTTCACCAGAGACAGAGTGGGGAACAGAGCAGGCAGATCAACGAAGTACACTGCTGAGGGGAGCAGCGGGCGGGTCAGGAGAGGTCTGCCACGCCATGTGGTCTCCTCCGGGGCAGGCGGGAATCGAACTCATGCGGAAGCGGCTTTAGATTCTCAGTGCTGTGCTTTAACCCGCTGTGCCACCAGGGAGGGCCCCTGAGTACCTTATTTTAAAAAAAGATTTTTTTATGTATGCATACAGAACTGGGGTATAGGCCAGAGTTGTAGGGGCAGTGAGAGAATTCACCAGAGATACAGTGAGGAGCAGAACAGGTTGATTGATGATGTACACTGCTGAGGGGATCAGCGGGCGGGTCAGGAGAGGTCTGCCGCACCATGTGGGTCAGCTCTGGGACTGGCACTGAAGCTGCTATGGCCAGCTTGCAGTGTTTCACCTAACCTGTTTTGCCACCAGGGAGGGCCCCATAATAGGTACTCTTAACCTGGTAAAAAATACTCACTGGTCATGGTGAAGATGGGACATGACAAAGATGCAGTGTTTGAGTGTGTAGACAGTGGGCTCAGTTACTTCTGTCCTTGTTCTGTGAACATGAATACCCAACCTTAGACAAACAATGGTTTATTATTTTTCTCATTAAATGGCAGTAATTCTCAACATAAACACTTAACTACATATAGAAAATCACATAAATCTTGAGTGTATTCTTGATGAACTTTTACAGATTAAGTATATTCATGTAAGCAGTAACCAGGTAAAGATAGGGTATTAACAGTTGAGCCATCAGAGAAATGACCATGTATGAACTGTGCCTGTATTTTGGGCTGACCCTATCAGTACAGGAAAATATATTAAAACCTGCAAGTTTTAATGTCTTGCAAAAAGTCACTCAACTTTGGCCATGCCACAAAAAAATATTCTGGGCTAGTGTCAGTTAGCTGTCTAGACACAGTGCAAATTTGCCTTTTCTGTTGGTGTCCTCTTTCCCAATGCTTTCCCAACGTACTCCCTTGTAATTTGTCTACTCCTGCACAAATTATTAACTGATAAGAGTTTAAAATAGGACTTGATATCTGACAATGTAAATTCTCTACTTTTTCTTCTTCCTTTGATTGTCTTAGATAAGTTTAACCTTTTGCATATACATGTAAATTTCAGCATAAGTCTGTCCATTTTCACAAAAATAAGCTGGCATTTATTGTGGCAGCATTGAATCTCTATCTCACTTGTTCATATTTGACATATTTACATAATTGGAACTTCTAAGTCATGCACATGATGTAACGCTACCATTTAATAGGTCATCTGTAATATTGTTCATGTTTTTCACCTTATCTGGATTCCTTAATTTTCAGTTACTGTCAGTTTTCTCATTTGATAATTGGGCTAAACTAATTCCTAGTTTTTACACTAAAAGTTTACATATGAAGTACTAATTATGTTTGTAATTAGTTTGGCACTATGATACGCACCAGCCAAAGAAACTTAGTGATGGTCTTTATCATCATCATCATCATGAACTAGAAGTAATAGCAGCACATGCTTTCTAGGCAACACTAGGTCATTCTCTACTGAAACGAACTGACGAAGCATCAAAACAATGAAAGAATATAGTATAAAGTGAGTATCATATGAGATAATTTTTTTTAAAGATTTATTTATTCATACAGAACTGGGGTACAGGCCAGAGATGTGGAGGGTAAGAGGGTTCACCAGTGGGGAGTGGGGAGCAGAACAGGCAGATCGACGAAGTACACTGCTGAAGGGAGCAGCGGGCGGGTCAGGAGAGGTCTGCCACGCCATGTGGTCACCTCCGGGGCAGGGGATTGAACTCATGCGGAAGTGGCTTAAGCTTCTCAGCGTTGTGCTTTAACCCACCGCGCCAACAGGAAGGGCCGAGATAACAATTTTTAGTGAAAATTTTAGATACAATTTTTAGTGAATGTTGTACAAGTATGTACGAGGCTGCTAAAATGGGGTCTTCATAGTTTTACTCTCACATAACAGGATAACTTTATCCAAGACAGTCTTGTTTCAAGTAAGTTACTCCGTCTGCTGTATATTTGCTTTTGGAGACATATATTATCTGAGTTCAATGAGAGCAAACAAAATGAATCTGTTTAACCATAACATTACAACATATATGCATATGCTGATTGTGCAGGAAACAGGACTTGTTTTCAACCATTAGAAGAAAGATTTTCTTCTGTTGTGTAGACTTGTTGCTGAGAAGTCTCTGTCCAGTCAAGAGCTACTATTCTTAGCTCTCCTAACTTAGAATCTAAGTGGCTTCACATGATAAATTTACCTTTGTGGAATGGGAGTAGAAGTGATACGTAGATAACAAGAAAAAGTCTCTTCTCTACATCTCTTTCCCTACCCACTGGCTGAACAAAGAGGAGGATGAAGTCATAAGGTAAGCAGAGATGAGATTCCTGAAACTTTATAGTGTAGATCTCTTAAGTATGAAAACTTACAAGGGCTGGTGATAAGAATTGGAGACATACTTATTTTGCTAAAACTTTGGGATTGCTGGGATTATTACTTGTAGCAACTAACAATCTTTTAATGATTGTATTGTTTTCCTCTTAGCTTCAGTTTCTCAGGATATGAGTCAATCCAAGCGAATATATAAGATGTGTATATAACACCTTGAATAATTTTTCCTTTAGATTTCTCCATTTATCTGATTTGTAATCAATCAAATGACTACTTAAATAATAAGTCATGCCATAATCTTTATAATTTTACTTTATAATTGATTTTAAAGATGACTGCTCTGCTTATAAACCTTTATAAACTGACAAAAAAAAGTCATTCATAGTTGTTATTGTTGATAGCTTTCTATTTAGGTAATTTTTATCTAGAAAATGTCCAGAATGAGACATTCTGGGTGAATAATGAAAGATTATTTAATTATCTCCTCAGGATTTGCATTATTTAATAGAGATGATATCTTGTGTCAGTGAGTCCAGTTATGACTTTGATAGGCAAGGAGCTGGTTGCAAAGTATCTAGGCAGAAAAGGGACTTGAAGTTCCTGGGAGAAGTATGAAAGAGAGAGGAATTACGGGTAATTGTATGGAGAAGAGTAAATAAGAAGAAATTATCTTTAATCTAGCTATGAGGAAAACGAAACAGAAATACCCTAATGCCAAGTTTTAAGAATTTTTTTGTTTTTGTGGTGAACTGTAAAATATAGACTTCTGAATTTTTCTGGTAATTATTTGATTACCTGTTCATTAATGCTTTTATGATTCTTTTTAAGAAAGCATTTGATTTTTAACTTGCTGTGCTTCTGAAATAGAAACAATGTATGGGAACACAGTAGCAGAATGGTGTAGAAGCTGCAAATACTTCTATTATGAAGATTTATTTATATCCTTTATTTTTTTCCCTGAAAATTAAATTCATGAGATAAATCTAATAAACTAGGGCAAGCAGGAAATAAAAAGATTCTGGGTTAGAGGTTAAAATAGCCTTTCTTCCTTTAGATTCCTATACTCTTGATAGTTCACTCTACTTCCTTTTCTTTCACTTATCTTTACACACATCTTTTCCTGTCTCATATATATTTCTAGAACTTTTTTTCATTTTAAGATAGAAATTATGATATGTTAATTGTATTTTCATGATGTCTCTTAATATTTTGGCTGATTTGGGAAAATAGGCATTGAATTTTTTTTTTTTTAGGCTTAAGGCTATTATATCCTTCTTTACTAGAAAATAATAACCAAAATCAACCTTAATCTGTGAAAAACTAAATGGATTGTTGGTAAAGAGCCTTCCTTGAATAGGAATTCAACAAGTGCACTGCTTTTTTGTGTCTTCTCCCCAAATTATGGTAAGGAGGCTGCTGGTCAAATTGGCTAGTGTACAATCATGTAAAAATTAAGTATTATTTAATCTAGAAGGTGCATTGATCTGCAACCAGAACATTTGATTCTTAGTAATATTTCTTCCTGTCCTACTCAGGAAATTTCAAGGAAGCAACTTTACAAAGCATACATTTGGAAATTCCTGAAAATTGAGAACATGTAAGAAATAATTTTTATGTAAACTACTACTAAAGTAATTGTGGATACTTAAATTGAATACAACATCAAATATTTCAAATCATATTTCACTGAAACCTGATATTAAATTTTCCTTATTGCTGGAATAAATGTCTGTCCTTGTGATTGTCTCAATCATTTTTATCTTACTGTGTTGTGTAGTATTTGTGTCATGCATTTACATTTTAAAAGTTGTAGTCCATGCAGTGTGACTTTCGAACAATTGACAAGCCTATTCCCATGTCAACCTCTGCTTAATCAGCAGTCACTTCATTCCCACTCTTTTCAAAGACACTTGAACTGCCTGAAAAGCTACAGGACAATTCAAATGAGAGTGCTAGACAGGTCCAATCCAGTATTTACCTATTCAAATTCACACATGTAATCTTGTGGTGAAGAAGGGTGTTTCAAGGATATCATCATGATTATGCAGAATAGAGATCCTAAAAATAAAAGAGAGAAACTTTTCTTCCAGAGGAAGGAGTGATTTTTTTAAATAAATGTGAGTATATGGATATTTGAGGATATGGTGATTGCGAGCTAATGACTGAAATTAGGGTTAAAGCAGCATGGCACTAGAACATAAACAGACATACTGACCAATGGAATACAATTGAAAACCAGAAATAAAACCCCACATAAATAGATAACTAATCTATGATAGAGCAGCAAAGAATATACACTGGAACAAAGAAATGCAAAAAAAAAAAAAAAATGAACTAGACCTAAGCTAGTTTATTTTAAAATAAATAAAGTTTTTTAAAAATGATCTAGACTGCCATCTCACACCATGCATGAAAATCAGCTCAAAATAGATACAAGACATGGGCATGAGACCTGAAAACAGAAAATACATAGAAGAAAACATAGGCAGAATACTCCATGATGTGAGCTTAAGAAATATCTTTGTAGATTCATACCCAGCAGCAAGAAAAATAAAGAAGAACATAAGAAAATAAATTGGGACTACATCACACTCAGAAGCATTTCTACAAAGAGGAAGTAACCAAAACAGACACCCTACTGAATGGGAGAAGATATTTATGCACACTGTGTGTCAGTTAGTAACTGATATAGAAGATTTACAAAGAGTTCATACAACTCAACAAAAAGAAAAAAAAAAAAAAAGAAGAACCCAATTTCAAGACATGGATAGAATTGTTAAATGGTAACCTCTCCAAAGCAGACATACTGATGGCCAACAGGCATATGAAAAATGTTTACCATCACTTACAGGGAAGTTTAAATCACAACCACAATGAAATACCAAGTTATAACAGTGAAAAAGGCTCATATTTTAAAAAATAAAGGGGAGGAGGAGTGGGGGAAGAGAAGGCGAGAGAAGGGGAGAGGAAAGGTGAGAGAGGGAAGAGGAGAAGGAACAGATGCAGAAATAGATTGTGGAGAAAAAGGAATCCCTTACACTGTTGTTGGGAATGTAGACAGGTCCAGCCTGTATGGAAAACAGTGTGGAATTCTGTCAGAAGACTAAAAATAGATCTCCCATATGATCCAGTGATTCTGATCCTAGGTATCTACCCAAAGAATGCAACAACACTAATTTATAAGGAAATGTGCACTCCCATGTTTACCATAGCGCTATTTTCAGTAGCCAACGTAAGGAAACAACCTACATGCCCCAGGGCAGATGAGTGGATCAAAAAGATGTGGTGCTTACACAATAGAATACTACTCAGTAATCAAAAAATGCTTGCCATTTGTGGCAACATGGATGGAGCTGGAAGGGATCACACTAAGCAAAATAAGCTAGATGTAAGATAAATACTGGATGGGGGTCACTTATATGTGGACTACAGAGAAACCAATCAAAGAGGAAAAGGCATACTTTCAAACCAACTCTTGACAACTAACCTTAGATCTGAGGTACCCAAAAGGGGAGAGGCGGAGGAATGAGAACAGGTTTGGGGTAAGAGCACAGTAGATTATGGTGGAGGATTATGGGTGCTTTGGTGGTAGGAACTCTTGGTGACCACACTGGAGAAATGTTAACAAGGATGTAAAGCAATGGTAGTTAATTAATAACAAAACACATTAATTAAAAATGAAACAAACAAACAGATTAGAATTTGGGAGAGAAGTTACTTTACTGAGGCAGTGCATGTTCCCTTCCTGTTTGACACACATAACCTGAACGAGTTTATCAAATAGTATGCAGTTCTATAGTCATTACTTGTTAGAGTCTAATGACCAGCTCTACCTTGCTGATTGAAATATACATTCCATATCATCCAGGTCCCTTGTTGCTTAGACATGAAACTACTTAAATATTATATGCAAGCAAATGTATATCTGTTTTATTGCAGACCATTACTTGGAAGTTAGTTCATGTCTCTTGAACTGCTGAAATAATGGTTTATCTTGTACATTAGAAAATCAGATGTAGCCAAAAGTAAATATCACATGGTTAAGTTTAGTCAAGGGCTTTGTTTTAGATTCTCCAATCCAAAGATCCATATATAGGTGGATGTTAGGTTAGGATATGTATGTATGTGTGAGTTTATAAAGCTGTTTTCCCCTTTTTCATGCAGAAATAAGTTGAATGCATTTTAACAAAAAGCTAAGTACTCAAATATTAAAAGTGATAGTCAGGGACTCCCTGTTCCAAGTGCCATAGTTTGCATTTATGAGTATTACTTCTCAATTTTTCCTAGCATGGTAAAATATCTTAGTTTAGTTCTGAGCAACAGTTTCAGTTTTTCCAAAAAATAACAAGGATGTTCTCGATAGAGATTTTTAGATGCATGAAAGCAATGAAATAAATATGTTGATTTTGAATTTACAAACTTTTTAAGGCCTGACTCATGGTGATACATGTCAGTTCAAGTTGTTTCTTTCATTAAATGTTAATGTTATTTAATATATTTCATACATTTAATGTTATTTAATATATTTCATACATTTGTTTTAGATTCTCCAATCCAAAGATCCATATATAGGTGGATGTTAGGTTAGGATATGTATGTATGTGTGAGTTTATAAAGCTGTTTTCCCCTTTTTCATGCAGAAATAAGTTGAACCACATTCATCTTGGTAGCAACTTCTTTTCACTAAGCTAGAACTTATTTCACCTGGTGATTTTATTTATTTATTTTTTAAAAATTTTCTTATTTACACATACAAGAACTGGGGTACAGGTCAAAGGTGTGGTAGGTGATGGACTTCACCAGAGATAGAGTGGGGAGCAGAACAGGCAGATCTACTGAAATACACTGCTGAGGGGAGCAGTGGGTGGGTCAGGAGAGGTCTGCACCATGAGGTCACCTCCCTGCAGAGCCTGTTTGAGCACATGCTAAAGTGGCTGTGGAGAACTTTACAGTGTTGCGCTTTAACCCATTGCACCACTAGGGCAAGCCTGGTGGTTTTATTTTAATGTATGAAATATATTAAATAACATTAACATTACTAATAGAAATTTATTTCAAAGGATTTGGAATGAATTCAGTCACATCAAGAATGAAAGGGGGTCTGGCACCTGAGTGTGATTAACAGTTTGGACAGACTTGAAACCTAAAAATACATAGAAAAAAAACAGGCAAAATAATCCATAACATAAACCTCTGTAACATCTTTATAGATTCATCTCCTGCAGCAAGGAAAAGGAGAAGGAACAACTGGGACTACATTAAACTGAGAACCTTCTACAGTGAAAGAGAAAGAACCTATAACAAAGACACATCCCACTGAGTGGGAGAAAATATCTGCACAGCATTCATCAGATAACAGACTTCTATTGACGATCTCCAAAGATCTCATACAATTCAACCATAAGAAAAAGAACCCAATCAAGATAGGTCTTCTCCAAAGAAGACATAAAAATGACCAACAGGCATGTGAAAAATAAATGTCCACCATCAATTATCCTCAGGGACATTAAAATCAAAACCACAATAAGATACCACCTTACAACTGTAACAGTGGCCCGTATAAAAACAAGCAAACAAACAAAAAATCCCAAAATACCAGAAACAACTCATGCAGTGAAGGTCTGAAGAAAAATAAGCACTCTTATATTGCTTTTGGGAATATAGATTGTGGAAAGCAGTGTGGATTTTCCTCTAAAGATTAAAAATCGATTTTATACTCAAGCAGTTCTCCTAGAACACAGAATCACTAATTTGAAAGGACACATGCATTTCTGTGTTTATAGCAGCACTGTTTACAATAGTCAAGATATGGAAACAACCTAAATACACAAGGACACATCAGTGGATCAAGGAGAGAAGATGTGGTATAGCCAGTACACAATAGTATACAACTCTGTACAGTCAAAAATGATAAACCAATGAAATGGTAAATCAGTGAAAAAACCAGAAGGAGCAAGATAAATATGGAATGGTTTCACTTTACATGTAGAATGTAGAAAAACCAAAGGATCAGGCAAAGACAAACTTTAAAACCAACCTTTGAAACTGACCATAGAGCTGAGTGAAATATTTATTAGGAGAGAGGAAGAGGAAGGGAAGAAAGAAAAGGGAAGTGAGCATAAGGGACTATGGCAGATCTAAATCTCTGTACATAATATCAGAAAAAAAATCTTAGTATTAAAAGTAACTTCAACAATTTAACAGGTCTGAGATTTGAAAAAAAAATTGGTTTGTTTACATATTATCAATCAATATTAGGATAGATGGGAAGATTTGAGCTCACTGTACTAAAAAGGAAACAAAATGCTTCAACTGCTCCAAAATTTCATCTGATTTAAATTAGAGTTTTTGAAACACCAAATTATTATAGAAAAATATTCATTCTGAATAGCTATTTTGCATAAAAAATACAAATAATCTTGATTTATGAAAGTGTTATAAAAATGTATACTCAAAAATCAATCATGTACTATCTAAATATTTTTATATTTCCACTAT
The DNA here is from genome assembly GCF_000260355.1 of Condylura cristata. Classification (NCBI taxonomy): domain Eukaryota; kingdom Metazoa; phylum Chordata; class Mammalia; order Eulipotyphla; family Talpidae; genus Condylura; species Condylura cristata. The sequence continues at coordinate 9,972,869 of NW_004567122.1, forward strand.
CTAAATATTTTTTAAATTAAAATTTGAGCTAAATTATGACCAGGTCCCCACATTTGTGGATGATGGCAAAATACTCATTTATTTTATTTTCCCTTACAAAGATAAGCCTCAATCTCCAATGACTTTTTTAAAAGAAAAATATTTTCAAAGAGAACATTTGAATATGAATAAAGTAGAGATACTGAATTAGTGTTTTGGGAGCAGGCCGAGAATCTGACTCTTTCTTGATTCTTGTCTTTGGTGAGGAAAGATTTTAATGTTGAGGCCAAAATAACAGAAAAGCAAGAGATTTATTGATAGATAGGTAGGAAGACGAAAGGAAAACTTCCTCAAGTAGTGAAGGGTTCTGAGTGAGTATCCTATTGAAGGGGCAAGAAAGAGGTGCTTATATGGATACACTGGGCAGGAGTGGGAGTTTGGTTGTTGTATGGCTCCACATCATGTCTCTTGTTGATTGACTGGGCCCACAAGGGTCTTCTAGGCTACTGAAGCCCACTGAGTTTGATGGGTCCTTCTAGGTTCCTCACATTCATGTGTTTGTGGGGACTCCTAGGCTATGCAGGCCCACTGAGTTTACCCATATTTCCTGGCCTACCTTCCCGAAACTAGCCTTGATCTGTTGCTTTAGCCTTGTATTATTGAGATGGTATTTTGGACTGTCCAATCAGACTGATAAATGGGCCTACCACTTGAGAGTGGATTGGAGGAAGGGCACCTTTCTGATTCCAACCAAGTGGTTAGCACCCAGGTGGTAAGTGGACTTGGGTTTGGGGCACCCTGTTGCTAACTGATTGCCTATGTCCATTCCTTAACTTCTGCTCTTTTTACTAATATACCATATTATATACATTTAAAAAATTCTGGGCCCCTACAGTAATTCGTAAAATTTATGTGCTCTAACTGTGTATTGCCTAAAGCATATGTATTGTAGCAGGCATAGGCCAGGTCCAGTATCAAGTTGGGCTGCCGAAAAGGAGAGTTCCAGAGCCCTTAGTGGATATTATAGTCCTTTAATGAGCTCTCAGGACACCAGGTACACAGTTACACCAGGTAGGAAGGCTGGCATGCAAGGAGGCAGGCACAGGTTGGTCAGGGAGGATGGGAGGCAGGAAGGCAGGCAACGGGACCGCCACAAAATGTTGTGCTCTTTCCTAGCCTCTCTGGCATTCCCAGTCTGATATCATTTGTAGCCTCACCTCAGAGTGGTCCTTGTTGGCCATGTGCTACCATTGCCTTTATCCCTCTCCTCTAGGCTTAGATGCGAACATTTACACGTGTGCATGTCCATGCTCTCTGGACCTGGTGTCCATAGTTGCAGGTGTGCATGCCCCTTGCCCTTACTCCTCGGCCCCTGTGTCTACACTAGCTGTGGGAGGGCATACGAAAGCTTCATTTATTCTACAGCATCGTAGGTTACTTTTAGTGTTAATAGAGTTTGTGCAGCTTCCTCTAATATATCAGGTTGGATAATAACTTGACTGCCATTTCAATAAAGAACTGGTTTAGCATAGTATTCTGTGTATGAACAGAAAGAAAACCAAAATGTGAATTAGTTGAGATGCAAATACAAGGAGATCTTAATATGTGTTTGCTTCCTATTCAGAGAATAAAGTGTGTTTTTTTTTTTCAACAAATTTATTTCATGGAATTTTAGAATTATCTTCAAAGTTTTTTTTATTTTTATTTTTGCACATAATTCCAGAGATGTGTCAAGCAAATCAATAAAAAAAATTGAAATGAAATAATAAGCTTGGCCTTCAAAACCTGTATCTCTTCCTCTAAATAAACTTCCCTTTTTGGTGATCTTGCTCAAGTTATATTGAAATATCCTGGGTGAGTAACATGAACAAAATATCCTATCTGTTTGAGATAAAAGCCCTCTTTGAATGTTGTTTGTAACTTCAATACTTTGCTTACTCATTGAATAGATTCCATTAAACACAGCCAGAAGCAATAAATAGTGTGGATTATATGACTTTGCCATAATGGACAAGCAAATACATATTTCTCACATACAATATACAAACATCTCAGCAGGGCAGTTGGATAATAGAGCCAAAAAATCAGAAAACTGGCAAATGTACAATGGATTACTATGGCTTGATTCCACACTTCAAATATAATGAACATTTAATTCATCTGATGTCTTTTTCTAATTGAAGACATATTGGTAAGGGGGCATTTGAGTTCACAGTCTCAATTACTTCCATGTCAACCACATCTCACAAACTTCCAACTTGTGAACTGTTTTCTAAAAAAAAAAAAAAAAAATCTTAATGTAGTTTAAGTTACAGACTCTGACCATCTCAAGTTTTCATTCTTTCACAAATCATGCTCCACTGAAGTCAGATCTCATGTTTCATCCTTATGTGGCAATTTTAATGTAGTTGCAGTTATTAGGACTTTAGAAGCTAGAAATTTTAGTTAATTTTGCCAAAGAGTTCTATGTTAACATCAAACTCCCATGAGAGCTTCCTAAATACTCTAGGTCATTACCTTCCTTATGATTCTACATGCTCAGCTGTATTGATCTTGTTTTGAAATTTAAATAGATGGACTTGTACAGTAGTTCTCATATGGCTGACTCCTGTTGCTCTACATTCCTTTGTGAGATTCATCTCTGTTGCTACCTGAAGTTGTACTTGTTCATGGTTCCTAAGTGTTCCATATTAATTTACAACAACTTATTATTCTACTGTTTATGGACATTTGGATGATGTCCCAGATTTCTATAATGTTCCCATAACATTCTTGTTCATTTTAAGGGTGATATTCACATAATTTTGTAGTTACATAACTATAAATTTTATATATATATATGTATATATTTATATATATGTGTGTGTATATATATATATATACACATTTATTCACTTGCAGTGATATTAGCAAATAACCTCTCAAAATTGTAACATTTTTTACTACACCCAATGAATGAGGAATATTTCATTCTTTTTCTTTATTTTTCTAGCTCTACAATGTAAACTTCTTGAAAGGTGAGACACTTTATTCTATTCATTCCTTTATACTGCCAGTTGATTTTTAAGTAAAATAATGAATTCGCTATTGACATGGGAGCATTTTATCTCCTTGAAAATCACACTCTAGTGAGTTCCATTTACCTACCTTCTCCGAACCTTATTTTATTTCTCATAACTTTATTTACATATAAGATTTCCTCCTGTCCAAAATTGTCCCTTCCTGCTGACTTTTGCTTAGGGAAAGCTATTCCCAAAGACATTTTTGCATCCAAAGGTGCCATTTTTGCACCTTTGAGGAAGATAAGCCTGGTCTTGCTGCTACCAGGGAATCACCCAGAAATAGTTTTGCATTCATTTAGGTGTATTCAGTAACTGCTGTGCACTGGGATTGTGCTATGAGCAAAATAAAATCCAGCCTCTGACTCTATGTGTCTTCCATTTGGTGGTAAAGGTATTATGCAAACAATCACAGAAATAAATGACAAGTTATGAATGGATAAATTCCACAGAACATATAGATTTATAAGAGGATATAATAGAAACATTTTCTTAGTCCAGAAAGTCATGTGGAATTTACAGAGAAGAGGCAAGTAAACAGATTTTCAAAGGGAAATGCGTGAAGAGGAAAGGGTCTAGCATTCCATGTACAGGGAAAAGAGAGAACATGACAAGTTCCTGCAATTTAAGAAAGCCAGGGAAGTAGGATTTCAAAGGTGTAAACTGAGCTGGAGATGGGAAGTAGGTCATTGTTGTTTAAAGAAAGTATGTCTTTGCCCTGTGTGCACTTAGAGAATGTAAAATGTTGTAAAAGTGGGTACTTCTGGGCAGGGCGTCTTGGTGTGGTGCGTGATCAGATTTGTAATTTGAAAAGATTATTTTGGCTGGAAGGTTAAGTAACACAAGCTATGTAACCTTTGTCGACTGACATATTCTGGGTAGAGATGGAAGTGCTCTGAAAAATCAGACTTTCCACGCTAACTTATGTTATGACCTCCCTTTTTTGTATAATCATAATATGAAAATATTCTGAGCAACCTTCAGTTTACAGTTGGATTGCCTTACGGCATGTAGGGGCAAGAGGCAAGTATGGCAGGGGTGTGTAGCAGTGACCCAGGAGGGAAGTGTTCTATTCTGATGGTGAAGAAGACAAGCAAAAATACTCAAAGGAGATTTGTAGATTTGTAGCAATAGTGGAAGGATTGTTGATGGACTGTAAAGCTACCATGGGGAAGAAAGGTGAAAACGTTTCGAGCAAATTCACCTAGATTTCTGGCTGTGATGACTGGTTGCATATTCATGCCATTCACTGGGAAGAAAAATGGGCAGAGAGAGCCTAAGGCCTAGAAACAGGTCATTGAGGAAGAGGGCATGATTTAGGTAGTACATCTAAGATAAGGAGTAGTGTATTTAGTGATTAGCTGTAATCTTCTTGACCCAAGCATGAGATTTCTGTAGCATAATGGCATTTAGAGAGAAGCATTTTGACACACCCTTATCTATTAAGTATTATGAACTAAGAAGTGAAGGAGTCAGTCATAGAGGGCCTAAGTTTCCATTATTACTGGTTAATAATGGTGTATGGCTTAAGACTGGTTAAGGGTGTATGGCTTAGGGAAAACAAAGGGACATCCCATAATTACCTAGGGATTGAATTGTCCATGTTCTAACCATTGCCTTTCTGATCTGATAGGTAGCACCTGCTTAGTTAATTGACTATGGACAGGAAAGGACAGGAGAATACCTGCTCCTTGCAAATACACAGGTTTTAAGTTTTCTTTTTCCATTAGTCACTTTGCCTTCTTAGAAATGAGTAAGAGTTTGGAAAGGAAAGCAGAAACCATCTTCTTTTTAATATTCCGCCAAGAAAGAGGGGAGAGAAGGATGCTTTCCTTACAAATAGCACTAGTAGGACTGTCAGCACTAATTCACTGCCAAACAACATTAAATTTGAACCCAGTTACTCAGGGACATAACTGTTATGGCATTAGTGTTTTACTTAGAGGGGACAAGGAAAAGCTGCAGGGTGAACATTACACAGTAAGAAGGCTTGCAAACAGTGATTCAGGCAAGCAAGGGGACTGGAAAAATATTGTACACAGGAGATCTTCAGCTTTGGTACTGTGATTATGAGATGGTAAGGGCCTGAATATTGTGTGATGAAAAGGAAATATGTGATAAAATGGAGTTGTCAGAAAGAACAATTTGCTAAATAACTAATCAGTGAACTTTAAATATAAAATAATCTTCACGTGAATAAAAGACAGTCCATTGCAACTTACATTGAAAAAGTTAAGCAGGTTGATGAGCTACACATAGATTTTATTGGCAAAGGCCTAAACAACACAAGCTCCAAAACTAGTAGAATATTCTTGAGCATTTCTTAGAAGTCTCAGCAGTTCTCCAGTGATGAACGATTTACGTTTTACTGCTGGCAATTTAGTAGTCATTAACTTCTCCATAATTAATGAGTAGAAGCTGAATCACATGTGGGAGTCTAATTTTTATTATATGAGGCTTTTTATGTTTTCAAAAATAATTGTCTCATTTTTCTCCTAGGATTCACAATTAATGGGTAATTTTCAACATTGCTGGGTTCGTATCTCTTGAGGTTATTAGATGTGAATAACTTCTTATAAAGAAAATTCTCTGGGGTGGAATTTCTCATCCTTTGCTGTTCCATGGACTCATATTTCCCAAGAGAGCTGTGAATCTGGGAATAGGTATAAGACCTAAGCCTGAACTTGTTCATCCTGGAAGGTGGTAGGTGTTCACCATGCAGCACCTTCACCACATCCTTGACCTGCTGAGCAGCAGGCAAAAGCCTGGTGATCTCATCCTGCAGGATCCCTGCCGCTTCAGGGCTGGCAATGTAAATGAGAAAAGGGCAGTCTTTTCTTACCTTTTTCAGATCCGAAGTAAATAGTTAACAGAAAATGAAAATGTGAGTGGATGACATAACATTCAGAGTGTCTTCTTTCTCTTCTCTGCATAGCCAGAGATTAATGGGTTACTTTTCAGTGTACTCATACCATGGTCTTTACCTATAAGCAGTGGAATTCTAAATCAATCACACTTTCTACTCAGTGACTGTAGTGTTGCGCATCATTGAAACTTCAATGTGATCCTTGGTGGTAAAAATTTTCCCTCATATTTTAACAAGTAGATTGATGGATCACAAGCTTAGTGAGACCCCTGCCCCAAATATGCAATTACTAAGTAGTGAGGTTAGAGCCTTATCACTATGGATCCTGCTTTCCCTGCAAATCTTTTCAAACTATATTTCAGTGTAATACAAAAAAATATATTAGCTGAAGAACAACTCATTTTGCAGTTGTTTCTATGAGTTTTACTTCATTATTGAAGCTAGATATAACAATTTGAAGGCATTATTACTTAGCCAATTTATTCTGTTTGGCTATAACACACTTGAAGTTCTTAGGAAAGAGTCCAATTGTTATGCAAATCTAGGCCACTGTCTTATTTTAATTGAAGCAGAGATGTACAAAGAAAAGATAAAGCAGCTGCTTAGAAGAAATAATACTTTAACTGGATTTGAACCATATTGAAGGCCAGACAAGTTTAGGCAAGAGCCTACTAATGAACACCCTTTCTATGATATTAACATTTATGAATACATTCACGTCTTTTTGTAAAAGAAAAAAATCTGTCTCCAAAAAGCTTATATTGAAGCTCCAGATTGAAATAAGTAAACAAGATTTTTAAATCATGGTTTAAAATAATAATCTGAAATAGTTTATTAACTACAACAGAAGCAAAGGTTATTATATAGAGCCAATACCTTTTATCCTCTAAATAGCCTATTGCTATTTCTTTCATTTGAGATTTTTGAGATATTTATACCATGAATATACACCAAGAGACAGATGAGTCATCATATTCTCTTTGCAGAGCATTTCTGACGGTCTGGGCAGTGGTTTGTGCACTACTTTTCCTTTATACAGCGAAGGTGGGAAAAGGAAATAAGTTATAGAAAGGTCATATTCAAAATGGCTCCACTGAGAAAATTTGAAAAAGTTCAGATATTTTGACTGAGGTCATGCCTGATTAAATCAATAATTTTGTGTATCCAGCTTTGTGTTTTTGCAGTCTTATAAATACTTTGAAATTGCATTCAGTAAAATGGCAAATTTTATTTTTCAAGACTTAAGTCCAATTTAATATTTGTTAGAGAACATGTCAGCTACCAATTTAAGGTAGTATATAAAATTTTCAGCAATAGTTCAATTACATTCCTTTAGATGCCATATCTTTACAAAGCTAAGAATTTAACTTGTGATAAGCAAATGTGTGAAAAAGAGAATGGAATAGGACATGGCAGTGGTGAGATCAAATCAGATTTCAAGGTTTAAAGAGTTATACATTTTATTTTGCAAGTAGCTATAGCTATTTAAAAATGAAATGAAAATATTGTTTTATCTTTCATTGTGTTGTATGAATACTACTTTATTTATGGATCCTCAGAACACATCAACAAAATCAGGACAAAAACCCTATTATTCCAAAAGTTTCTGATCCCCTTTTGTGGTTTCACTCATTTTTTTTAAAATATAATAGTTTATTTTTACATAATTTTGTACATTTTTTTTCCCATCTCAATTGTAATCCCCATGGGTTCCCCATCACAGAGTCACCCATGTGCCATCACCAAAGTCCCGTGGGTTTCACCCATTTTTAAACTCCCTGTTTTATCATTTTCACTGGGAACCCTAAACCCACTGCCTCTCTAGATTAGTTTGCATTGTCTAGATTTTTATATAAATAGAGTCATATTATTGAGGAACAGGGGAGAGTTTCCCTACTGCATCTAGATCCTTCTAAGGCTGGGCTGATGAACAAACTAACATTGGACAAATTAATAGATTAATATCATAAGCATGGAGTATTTACATGGTTATCAATTCTATGGAATAATGCAGTATACCTGGATGTTTACCCTGTGATTAAGGACCTAGACATCAAGGGGGGAGGAACTTTACACATCAGTCAAGAAGGTGCTATACTCTGAGTGAAAATGAGTTTCTTAGCTAGAGAGGACAGTCCACTGATAAAACTGTACTGGACGAGATTCTCACAAGCTATATTTTTCTAGGTCACAAATGGGGTGGTAGTAATTGCTCCTCTGATTAGAAAAAGGACAGAAGCTTAGGACATGGTGATCTCATTTTCCATTAGGGAAGAAGTAAGAACTTAGGTAATGACAGAAACTTCTTAGCTTCAAAGTCTTTCAGTGTTACTGATAGTAAAGTGTGTGTGCCTGGTGTGCAGTTAGACTCAACATAGAACATGAGTGTTTGTAGCAAGGAAACTTTTGTTTAGAAAATGGCACAGCCCTACAGGATGCCTGTACTCAAATTCACCACCCTAAATGAAAAGGTTTCAAGGTTCTTGTAGGAGAGCTACTTGTCTAGGGGTTGGGGGGCAGCGGTAGAGTGGTTGGAAAGGATTTAACTATTATCAGAATGTACATACATCAACAAAGTGGGTATCTGGATGGTCTCACTTATAGGAGGATTGTTGGGTGCCCAAATAAGGGATTGGGGGAAAATACTAATTATAACAAAGTAAAAATCAAAATCAACAGGCAGCTATAATCCAGAGATGTTCTTTGGGGGTGGAGGAAGAAAATGGCTTAGGAGGGGTGGGAAGAGCAAAAGGGACTGTGGTGGTAGCGCACGGGTGAACTGGTGGGGGGAACTCCTTGGGGACCAAATGTGAGTGGATAAAGCATACATTGTATGAAAATGAAGGATGATGTAAAATATGTATAAAATTAAAAAAAAAAGTGGGCATCTCAGAGCCTCTCAGGTCTTATCTGAGTGAGTCCAGGTTTGTTCCATTCTTTTGGTTGCTACTACACAGTTTCCTGTGATACCATCTCAAGATACAAATCCTCATGATGGAGACTGAGGGGTTGCAAGATAAAACTTAACTTTTAGGGAGGATAGTTAGAGAGTTGCTAGCTAGAGAGTGTTTAGCTAGAGAATGCAACTCCCTGATATGGTTAGACCTTTGTTAGCTGCTCTTGGTTCAGCAAACTCTACATGCCAGGGCATTCTGAAGAGACCTATTCTGAGAAGCTTGGAGTGGTCTGATTTAGGTACCTTCAGTATATTACGTGCCTAATGTTTTTTTTGGCATCTTTCTCCTATATTCATCCATGTTGCATGCATCAATAGATGATTTTGTTGTTGTTGTTACTTAGATTCCATTGTGGAGCTAGGTCACAAATTCTTTATGCATTCATTTGCTGCTGGATTTTGGTTTGCTTCAAGCCTGAGCTTTATACGAATAAATTGAAAATGGGCATCCATGCACATAGATGGCTTAATTTCTTTAAGAGAATATTTATGGATGGAATGGTAAATGTTTAGAAAAATGGTGTATCATTTCACATACCACTATCTATGTGAGGATTCTGTTTTGTTGCCAACACTTTGAATGGTGATGTTGTTGAATTTTAAACATTTTAATGTGTGTATAGTAGTATCTCATTATAGTTTTATTTTGCACTTTCATAATGTCCAATGATGTTTGGCATCTTTTCATGTTTATATGACATCTCTACATTTTGTTTGGTAAAGTATGCCCAAGTACTTTGTCTCATATTTTGCTAAGTTTATTTTCTCATTATTAAATTGTCTTAGTCTTATAAGTACACTATGGATTCAAATACATTATTAGATTTGTGATTTGCAAATATGTTATCCATGTGCTTTTCATTTTCATTCTCTTAATGCTGCCATTCAAATAGCAGAGATTCTTAATTTTAATGAAGTACAGTTATTTCTATATATTTGTATCAATTATTTCTATATACTTTGTTTTTGGAGTTTTACCTAAGAAATTTTTGGTGAGTTGAATATTACTGAAGATTTTCTTCTGTATTTTCTTGTAGAAATTAGCTACTATCATGGCTGGACTTAATAATGGCATTAGGGAATTTTCTTTTGTCTTTTCTTGCTACTTTTCCTATGTTTTGGCCTTATTTTCTTCTCCTCCAAATCCCTGTCTCATCTTTACAGTCAGATGATAGTGCCATGTGTACTACATAGGCATCCATAATCCTTTGGGCCTCCTCCCACTTTTCCTCTCCATCTCTACCTCCCTTTCTGGTTTTGCAGTCAAATTTCTATGGTGTTTTAGTCTTTGTTTTTCCTATTTCTTCATTTTGTTTCTTTATATTCTTCTGTGAGCAGAAACATTCATTGCTTATTGTTTTCCTTTTGGCTTATTTCTTTTAGTATTAAGTGTAAAATGCATAGGAGTATTTTGAAAATGGTGTGTGAAATGAAATGCAAAATTTCTCATTAATAACTTTATATTGATTACACATTCATATGCCATGTTGTATTTATTATACACACACACACACACACACACTGAATGTATATATCTTAGTCTGTTTAGGCTCTTATTACAGAAGTATCACAGACTGTATGGTTCAAACAACAGATCTTTATTTTCACTGTCATGGGGGTTAGAAGGTCCACAATCAAAATGCTAGAGGATTGGGTGGCCAGTGAAGGATGAATTCCTGAAGAGCCATTTCTAACCTATGTTCTCATATGGCGGGGGTCGTGAGGGAGCCCACCAGGGTATCTTTTATCCCACTCACGAGGGCTCCACCCTCATAACTTTATCACTACCAAAGACCCCGCACCCCCAAATGTCACATGGAAGATGAGGTTCCAATATATGAATTTGGGGGGAACATGCATATGTAGTACATAGGAATATATATAATTAGTTCCATGGATACTTTTTAACATTTTCTGAAATATGAACAAAATTACATATGGCTTTTATTATATTTCTGTTAGTACCGCTTTAGAGCAAATGACATACCTTGAATCTTAAAATACTAATTTCTTTATTAGTGCTTACATAATGTCTTAACCAATTTCTAGCATCATTAGTTTCTATATTTTTCATTATTTTTAGTTTTATAGCTATGATAATAGACCTATAGTTAAAATTAACTAATGACGTATTAGAGGAAATTAGTTTTTTAAAATTAGTGGGTCATGTTAAAAAAATCTCAACACAAGAAAAAATTGTGGAATAGAATTATTCATGAAATTCTGTGTGGGGGGGTGGAGAAAACATTCTTCTAGTCCTAGGACATTACTCTTGTCATTACCCACTTAATACCTTATTCAGTTTATTAATTGTATTATAATAAAAGTATTAAGTTTTAGATGAAGTGAGGTAGGCATACACAACATTTGTTGAGGAAAACACTCTAAAATACACACACTTGTTTTATTCTTTCAGTTTCCATGTATGACCTTGGGAAGATCATTCTACTTCTCTGAACTTCAGCTTCTTTATCTAAACAGCTTATTTTAGATGCGTAACATTCAAGCATCTTTTGGTAGTGCCATTCAGTATAATACTTAAAAATATTGTCCATCTTCTATTTTGTTTCCTCTTTTTTCCTACCCTTTTCCGTTGATTTCCTTGAAAACAATGCTTTTGACCAAAGGCTTTAGCTACAAGGTTAAAGATGTTACAGGGAGGCCAAGGCAGTGTGGACCTGAGGAAGTGGAAAACATAGTATGGCAAGATTTGCTGCGTACAAGAGGAACTGGCAAGTAAACAAATGTATTAGGGATATTAGGACAAATTTCATGCTAATTTGGAGGAAGGATTTGAAATATAGAAAGGAGGAAACTAGAAAAGCCTTGGAATGTTGACATGAACTCACCAAAAATAATAATATCAGATTTAATTAAATAGTTATAGAAGTAGGTACTGACTCTTGAATTTGTGTATATATAATGTATTCGTTCTCAAAATATAAGAAGGCCTAGAATCAGTGACACCTCAGTAGCACTGAGAATATGAATTGCCATACCTATTTCTTTAGGTTGAATTCCACTTGAATAATTGATTGTTTTAATGCTTAGAGAGAGTATAAGTTGAGCCTGTATGTCACATACAGAAAGGAAGGAATTCTCAGAGGGAAAAAGAATAATGGGAAAATGTCAAAAAAATATTGGAACTTCCTTGAAGGGACTTCCGTTTACCAAATAGAGAATAATTTACACACACAAATACATAATATCAATATTTTGTAACCCATTAGAAACATAGAAACCTATGAACCCACACTTCTTCCCTGATAAAGGTAAATTAAACATTTGGGGAGATAGGAAAGCACAGCTGCTTATCATTTCTGCCAGCTAGTAAACAGAGTGTTTGTAAACACAGGAAACCACCGGTTGGCAACTAAATTAGGGATGTTTGGTTGAGATGGGTTCATCAGTAAAATTAAGGCCCTAAAGCAGGATTTTGATAAGGAAGTAGGTGTAGATAAAATCTCAGCATGTCGGCGTCTAAAAATACGTATAAGCTTCCAAATGGAAAAATGATGAGTTTGTGATGGAAATAGCTAATGTGAACTTGATTCCTGCCCTGATGTCCTGAGATCACATCATTGTTTCTTTGGTCATCCTCTGAAGGTTGCATGACCAAATTGTATGCATATATCATAGAGAAACAGGTGAATCACATCTCCAGAAGGGCTAATCCTCTAAAAACCCTAAATCAGGAAATATAAGAAAGGACAATGGAATTGTTTCAACTTGGTGACTAAAGATATTTAGAAACAAACACAAAGAATTTGATTTGATATTGGACTAGAGAGTATTTGGGGCATGGCTGAGAATATTTAATGAAATCGTAACATATATATTTGGAATACTAACTTAGCAATATATTAACAATTGTTCAGAATCTAGGTGAAAGAAGTATAAAAGTTCCTTGTGAACTCTTCTTATAACTTTTCTGTAAATTTGACATTCAAGGTTGCTTGAAATTTGTCAACCTAAAATGAAATTGTAATATTAGTAAAGGAATAGTAATATTAGTAATAATATTACTTACTAAACTGAATGAAAAAGATATTCAGATTCCAATAAAGTAAAGCTATAGAGAAAATGAGTGAAAAGTTTCAGGGATTAAAGAAAATTGAAGTGAGCTGTGAAATATGGTTAGGATTTTGATAACAATCAGAGTAGAGAGACAGGGAAAAAGGCATTTCGGGTCAGATCAGACGAACAGTGACAACAAAGAGTTTAGGATTGAAAGAAATATGGTGTCCTTGACAAATAAAGAGACACAGTTGGCTGGAATGGAGGATTCGTGTTGAAATATAATGGGGTATGTCTTGAAAATGAGGAAGGAGTCCAGAGTATGAATGGTTCATTAATGTAAGGCAGAGAAAATAGGGTTCGACCCAGTTTCAAAAGAATTTATAGACCAAAAGTTCAAGCAAAGCAAAATAGAAAATTATGATTTTGGCTTCTTACTGTGTTTTTTTGATTTTTTTTTAAAGAAACATTACCCTAGAAAATGTGTCAAGAACCCAAACTTTATCATTGGCCTAATGTTACTCTTAGAATACTGCATTGTTGGGGTGGGGGGAATGCTTCATTCATTCATTAAGCAAATATGCATTCCCTAATTACTATGCTTCCTGGAACACATACACACACTCTCATCTAAAATCTTTACACTGCTCTTCTCTTCCCAAGAAACCTTTCTTCTAGATAATTATTTTTTAATTTTATAGGAATAGATTTGGGTTGAATTTTAGAATCCATTTGAGCACCCTTAACTCTTTTTATAATAGCTTTATCTCCAATGCTAGTTGAGGATGATCCCCAGAAAGTGGCAAAACCTTCCATAGTGTTTCTTTACAAAAATTGTTAATTCTATTTCTTCTCTCATCTACTGCCACCCCCGAGACAGCAGAAACTTCCTATATATGATTAGGCTTGGTGTTGACTGGTGACTGAGCAGCAGTCAACTTTTATTCTTGGGAAGTTCATCCATGAGAATTGTATTTTCTATACAATTGTAAAATCTATACAATTTTCCATTTTTATTGGCTTATAATTTTACATGTAATTGTTTAAAGAATATGGAGTGCAAGATGTTATAAAGTTCAAACTTTTCTCAGTGACTTGTGTAGCCATTTTCATTTCCTACGATATTATGTATACCACTTTCTTGCTGGGTGATTCTTCTTTCTCATTGCCTATCTCACAAATCATTATCACTAGATGGGATGATGAAAATCTATAATTCACTTTTATTTTTGAAAATAAAAGATAAGTTGCTTTTTTTTTACATATATATGTTCTCAACTCATGTTATGCAAAGGAACTATGGAATCCATTTCTCAAGCATGGGGTTGGGTGGGGGGAGAGGAGTGGCAGTTACATTTGATTTTAGATTAACTTAGATGGAACAAAACAAAATCTGCATTCTAATGTCACTTGACCATGTATCATTAAATATATTACAAAGAAATGCACTTACATGGAATCTTGACAGTGTACTAGGTTCAGACTCTTCATTATTTGATGGTGACAGTTGATGGGCAACATGCTTTTCAGAGACCAGAAAACAGAGACCAGGCCACTTTTGACATGGGCAGGTGTGGTAACAGCACTGGTTTCCAAATGTTTCTTGACTTTAGTATGGTAGAACAGTTAATACTGGTTGGGCATTAATGTGTGGCATGGCTTTGCAATCTGATGGTTGTATCAGACTTCCACTCTTTGTTTTTTCCAGCAAAATTTGAAGTCTCCAAATCCCTTCTCTGTGTGAAAATACCTAGGCTGATTTCTATTTCCTACATTGAAATCTAGTTCCACAAAACAAAGCTACAAAGTTTGAATTCTGAGAATATTATCTCCCCAGGTTGAGATACTAATAGTCAGTTGAGTCAGTAGAAAATTATGTATTATGAAGTTACCAGGAAGGCAGGCTACTTATTGCAACTCTATGGCAGATCATTGTAGCTGCTATCATGAAGCACTGTGAAGGGACTAAGGCATACCTACCATCACTTTGTGTTGGTGGCTACTTCTAGAAGTAATGCTGACTTTAAAGAAAGGAAAAATGAAAAGTGAAAAGTGAGTTTGATCTCAAGGCATGTCCTGAAGACATGAATCTTTCTCTGACTGCTCTAAGAATATTATTTCTTATAGTACTAGTGTCAACATAAATAAAAATAATACAGAATCTGGTCCTGTCATTTGCCTAATTCTGATGTAAGAATCACCAGATTTATTATTTGAAATTTAGGATGTTGATTAGGAAAGGGTGTGGCTTTAAGAATGGAATACGAACAACTGGTGGATTTGGATGACCTGTTTGCTGTGGACACCAAGCCCTGAGGCACTTCTTTGTCATCAGCTCACAGATGGAGCTGGTACTGACTGTCTTGCTTGAGGATCCAGCAAAAACTTTACTTAATGCTGTTTCCTACAAAGGTATGCTAATTCTCTTCAAGTCCACTCTTCATTATCATCAGATCCAAATTAGAGTCAGATTCTGGTTTGTCCCAGATGAACAATTACAAACTTGAAAGCAGAAGAAAATAGTTACACACCACAATGATTTTTAAGATGTTGATAATTTACCTGAGCAAAATGTAGAGGAAAGAATTCTAAGAGTGCTGATAAGGAGGAAGCAACTTGTTTTTTGCAGGTTGAATTGATCTATTTGGGTATAATGTTAAGGGATAGAGATTCAGTGTATTAGGTCGGGGATCTGAGATCAGCATTGAAAATCTGCTGGATTGGTGAACAGAAGTCCTGATGATGACCTCTAGTCAATTAAAGTAGGGTGTCAGACTTCCTGGCATAATGAAGAGTATGGTAGCTACTAATGTTTCTTGACACATTTCAAGTCCTTTATTAAGAACAACACAGAATTGTACTTCTGGCACTCTAGTTAGTTGGGATGTGTATTTAATTATATTCAATAAGTTATGAGAGGATGTGACTCTTTCCTTATAAACCAGGATACTTAATTATGATTCCATAATTTTAGAGTATTTCTTCTCTCTGCTACCATGTTCACGGTGGCTTTCTCATTGATCCATTGATCTATGCAACACTGAGCACATTGACGTCACTAAGCCTTGCTTGCTTCATCTTTAAAATGAGGATAATTACATACCAGTCTCTTTTACTGAAATGACATAACACAAGAAAATGCCTTCCATTGATTTTGGCAGTTAATAAAAATATAATAGATTAAATACTATTATTACTGCTATTATTAAATAGATATATATTAATGTTTGTTAATGTTATTTGTTAATTTCTTCTCTTGTTGCCTTGAAAGGTGTTGTGTTGTGTTATTGTTCCCAGATATTTGAAACTCCACCCAGGGGGAAAGATTATATTTCTTTGGCCCACTGATGTCAGAGTTGGCCATATGACTTGTTTGGGCAGTGGAAAGGAGTAGAAGTAACTTGTGAGCATAAACTTCAAGAGCCACCATGTGGGTCATCATTTCTTGGTTTTCCTGTGCCATGATAGACAGAAAAATGAAGTTAGTGGTTGCTTCTCCAGCTTGGTTTCTGGTATGAAGTCAAGCAGAGAAAATGTAGTCAATCTGTGCTAAGTTCCACAAGCAAGAAATAAACCCTTTCTGTAAGCAGCTCAGATATTGAGCTGGTTTATTACTGCTGCATAGTCTGCATTTTAAAGCATTTCAGTTGTGTAAATTAATCAACATTCTTTCTCCTTCATGTACTCCCCTCCCCAAAGGAATTATTTTACTTAGGGCACTATGACTAAGTCATTCCCAAAACAAACAGAGGAGGCTTCTCAGTTTGGTATCTGTCTTTTCCAGTGGAAGAAACACATCTTTCCAGAGAATGAATTTTAGGTTTGGCACTAGACTGAAAGCATTTTGTGGGCTCCTGGTGCTTTGCTTTCATGTGAATTGCAGTTGTGGGTACTGATCCTTCACAAGTCTGCATAGCAGGCAATTACTACTAGTGTTTCTCAGATGGTCCCTTTCCAAAAACAACTTATGAATATAAAAATCAAAAGCTAAAGTTTCATTGTTCTTTATTTGGAATAAATCCCAGACAACTGATCTAAATTTATTCATAATACATGAAAAGAAAAGACTTAATAAAATCTCAGTGGGAGTAGGAAGAGAAGGTAGGAAATTGGCATGATAATGAAAATGAAACTTTAAATAACCATAAGGCAAGAAAGAGGCAGGATCAAGCCTTTAAACCTTTGAAAATTAGACTTGTTTATTGATAATATTACATGTGTTTGACCATTAAATATCTGTTTGAGTTCTAGAATTTTAATTTCAAATATGTCAGCTAAGAACATTTTTTTTTTCCGGTGAGCCTTTTAATATTTTTATTTAGGAGCTGCCTCTACAGTAGAGTCTTGAGAGAGGTTCTCTTGTTATAGATTATGGATAATTGTAGATATGTTTTTTTTTTTTAATGGGGTTCTTTAAAAAAAAAAAAAGATTTTAGGGCCTTCCCAGGTGGCACAGCCTGTTGGGGCGCTGTAACAGGGAAATTAAGCCAAGGCCTGGCCTCTTCAGTGCGAGTTTGACCTGTGCCCCGGAGGTGATACCTACATGGTGCGGCATACCTCTTTTGTCTCGCCCGCTGCTCCCCTCAGCAGTGTACTTCATCGATCTGTCTGTTCTGCTCCCCACTCTGTCTCTGGTGAATCCTCTCACTGCTGAACAGGCAGATTGACAAGTACACTGCTGAGGGGAGCAGTGGGAGAGACGGAAAAGGTCTGCTGCACCATATGGGTCACCTCGGGCGCAGATCAAACTCACACTGAAGCGGCCAGGCCTTGACTTAGCTACCCAGTGCAGCGCTCCAACCCGCTGCACCACCTGGGAGGGCCCTAACCTCAGTATTTTCAAACCCAAGAAATAGTTTTCAATCTTATGTCTTTTAATCCCTTGAGGTATTTTTTTTTTAATCAGTTCTTCCTTCATGAAGAAACTAGTCTCCAAATCTCTGTGTTTTCTTTCCTATTTTAATTTTACTGGTATCTTTTCTGAATATCCTGATTTTTACTTGTTGCGATGATCCAGGGTTCAGTACTCAAATATCATTGCTACTGGTCCTAGTTTGAACTTGCACTGAAGCTGCCATGGCCAGCCTAGCAGTGCTGCGCTTTAGCCCACTTTGCTATCAGGGAGGGCCTGTAGACATGACCTTAAGAAAAAGTTTATGAAGAGTTATCACATCTTAAATGTACTGTGGAAGTTTGCTATTTAATGTTTTATTTTGGAAGACTTGTAGGGTGAGTTTAGTTTGGTAATGAAAAAGTCACTTTCTTTCTTAGTTAACTTGGGTTGGGTGTCTTAAAACACCAGAAATTTGTTTGCTCACAGTACTGTAGGCTAAAGGTCTGAGATCAGGGTGCCAGCCTGGTCAGGCTCTGGAAAGACCCTTTTTCTGTCTTACATATGGCCAGTTTCTTGCTGTACTCACATGGTAGAGAGAGTAAAATCTGGTACTTCTCTCTCATTTTATAAAGGCAGCAGCTTTATTAGGTCAGGACTGTTGTCCGTATGACCCCTTTCACCCCTTAGTCACCTCCTGAAAGACCCCATCATCATTATATTCACATGGGTGTTGGAATGGACAGATTTGGATCCATGCCTCTTTTTAATTTAATCTTTTGACCAATTGATTATTCCCATACAATAAACTGAGGGTTCTAGAATAAAGAACTTGAAAATCAGAGGTCTGTAAATTTCACAGGGATTTTAAAATCAGATATCTAGAGAAAAAACAATTTTATCTTTTATGTATTTATTAAAAAGTCATTGAGTGTCCATAATACATATAACTCTATTACAGATAATAAGTAATGTAGAAAAACACAGGTTAAAATTCCTATTTTGGTGGAACGTGTACTTGGGTGAATATCATCAGTGAGTGAGCACTCCCTATGAGTAGTTCCTGGCATTTCTCCTTTTGATAGTCACACTTGAGCTTAGGTACAAGACACAATGCATACCTTAACTATAATAGGATTTAAGGGTTATACTACAAATTATACCTGCCCAAGTTCAATTATTTCTAGTAAGTGGAATCGCTTTTCCAGCGACGATGGTGGAAAGACCTAATCTTGCCCATTTCAAAGCATCTTCGAGCCTTGGGGCTCATAAGATTAGTCCCTTATGTGTAAACATTTAGTAAAATTTGGCATTCTCTAGTTCCCCTCACCCGACCATCTCTCAAGGCCTTCTCTCAGTATGGACTGGGCTTACATAGTTTTCTGACTGAGAAAGGATGTGTGTCCTTGAATGTGTCTATGGGTCTTTGTCTAGTCTGCTTTCATTCCGTCTCCAGAGAGTCACTGTCCAAGAGCCCATGTCTGTCAGAGCTCATGATCTTTTGCCTGGATTAACACAGTTCACATTGATTGGCTTTGGGGAGTGTGGCCTATCACCTAGCTGGAGGTGATCCTCTCTAGGGCACTCTGGTATTGTTGGACCTTCTAAGATTCAGCTGCATTTTCCAGTTGATCTTGCTCTATGCTGGATCTTCCAAGAAAGAGCCCCCTTTTATCTCTGGATTTCAGTCCAGAGGGGAAATGGGTTTTGTGTGTGTGTGTGTGTGATCACTTCCAGTCTTACTAAGTGGAATCATCAATTAGGCATTTCCTCTCTAGCTCAGAGGACATCATATTTACTATTGCTAAATCAGATATTGCTTCTTTATTTCATTATTAATACTTTTTTGTACTGAGGTGATGTTGGTTTACATTGTTGTTTGTATTATTGAACTATGCTTCTTTCTTACTCTGTGGCTTATGGTAAAAACCCCGTATTACTTGGTTGACAGCCTCTGCTTGTTGCTATTGAAACATTTTATGATTATTTTGAATTTAGAGAGCTTTTTCCCCCTTTTTTAAAAAGCCTGGATTCCTACAGTTATCTTCTCTGGAGGAAGTATTAACTTTAGAAGGCAAATCTGAACTTCATCTCCTTTGCTTTTAGTTGGCTTCTGGGCCCCTCTTGAACCTAAGGATGCCTCACACAGTGGGTGGGGGATTGAAGGATAGCAAGAATTACCAGGAATAAACAATCACCAGATAATATTTCAAAACATCGTCCTCCCTCATGAGAACTTCAAAAGACAAAAGAAAATAAAGTCAATCCTCACCAACACTATGATTAGAAAAAATAATCCAGTTATTTTAAGAACAACAACTGATTATATTTTTAAAAGGCTGATGCTTAAGTTATTAAAGTGCAGGGATAAAGTTAGCATACTTTGTGCACATATTTCAAATAAATAATGTACCATGGGCCAGTTATCAAAATCATGAATATTCTGTTTGCAATGAGATTGAAACCAAATTTAGCTTGGAAGGACTTTGGAAAATGAAGAATATAATTTTGGAAAAGGTGCAAGTCAACCCCTAGACTAGATACTCCAAAGCACAAAATCTGCATATCTTATATGCAGACATACTAATAAAAATATGAAGAAAAATGGTAAAAAAATCATAATGTTTAATTCAAATACTTAAAAGATTTCACTGTCCATCAGAGATTAAGAAAAACACCCAAATTCAATTTGGTAATTTTATCATTTGAAGATAGTGATTACCCCTCCAGTATTTCTGTCAAAGATCTTTTCAGTATCTGTGATGACCCATGTGATAGCTTATAGCTTTCTAATTCAACACGTCCCCCACTAGACTTAGTGATTTTGAGTTTGTCTTGTTCACTGCTCTTCCCTACTTTACCCCCAGAGCCGAGTACGTTCCTGGACTCTGTGAGTGCTCATAAACATTTATATTTTGACACCAAAATGCTCTAGTTTATCTGTCTTCCTGTCAGGAGGGCCAGTTTAGAGTACTTTGTGATGACTCAGATACCTGAATTTAGGTAAAGACAGGAATGTGATCAAGAGAATCTTCTAAGATTCTCCCTACTTCCAAGGGCATTCTGAAAGTCTTCCCACTAAACATGCAGAATGTTTTGTTGGAAAAGCCTAATTAGAATGCAGACACAGTAGCCCCTGGTATTATTTAGCTGATTGGATCATAGTACACCAACTTTTCATAGGATGCCATGAGGGTTTTGTCCCCAGATATCAAAATACCAGTTGTCTGAAAATAAGCATCCATTCTATCTATCCTGATGTGGTCAATCTGCTTTTTTTCTTTATGTCTTTTATATTAACATTTGGTTTCTTTCTTTCCTAACTGTCTGATGAGCAATCCTTAGTTTGCATGTGCAGATTTGTTTTTTGTCTTTTGTCTCAAGGTCACCACTTGGAGCATTAGCAGTTTCATAATCAGTATTTTACATATTTATGATTAACTTTTAATTATATACAAACCTGCATATGCACAAATGACCTTACTAAGATCTTAATTAGCAAATGTAAGGAAAGTATTAAAACTTGAGATGAAAAATCTGTAAACATGCTATAATTTCCCTTAGCTATTTGCTATTATTATGGACATTGAAGATGAGAGTGAGAAATTAAATCCATGACTGTGTGTTTTGATTGTTTTATCTCGTTTCTGTGATGTCTTCTTCAAATTATCTTCCCCCTTCTCTCCCTCATGTCACTCCAACTTAGTTTCTCCCAAATTTCTGAGGCAATATATCATAAAGTAAAAAGGCTGAATATCAAAAATGAAAAAAGTGATTGCTTGATGTAAAATACCATTCTCACCACAAATGACAGTTTGGAATCCTAGCCTAAGTTTGTGGAGCACTAGAACCCAAAGTTTTAGTAGAATATCAGACAGACATTAGTTTGACGCCAGATGATGGATTTTATTTTGACTTTAACATGTTTACTTAAACCAAAATTCAGAATTGTGTAAATTAGTATGTGCAGAATGTAGTCTGTGATTTGGGTACAAGTACTTCTTTCCTTTCATATGTCAGAACATAAAAGAGGAAGGGAGGGCAGGAAAAATAATACTTTTGCTTGCAGTTGGAGGATTGGAACTATTATAGGGGTGGAAAAAAAAGTTTCTTTTAGATTTGTTTAAATACTCAGTAGAACCAAGCTAGTGCTGAACTATGGAATAAAGAGACCACAGATTATATTACCTTTTCTCTTTATTTAATACATTCTATTTTCAAGACTATTCCTTTTCTTCCGAAGATTCCTAGTCAGCAAACTAGTTAGGGAAACAATATAAGCAAACATCTAAAAGAACTCACATTGAAGAGAACTAGAGTAAGTCTACCCCACACAGTAAGAATGGCATTGTATCAGCTCTCACCAAAACAATGCTAAATAACAAAATGTGTATACACCAATATGAGCTCATGTCTCCTTCACCTGTCTGCGGAGTGGCTGAGATCTGATAATTTTAGGCCTAGCTTGCTGATTTTGATTGTCTGGTTTCATGTTTGCCCCACTTTCTCATTTATGTGGGACCAGTGGGTTACATAGGACTGGGCAAAAGCTTTACAGAGCAAATCTTAGTGTTCAGTTCTATGGAAAACCTTTGGTTGGGTCTCCTTGGTGGCCTAGGGGGTTAAGTCTCAGAGCTATCAGCACTATGGCCTGAGTTTGATCCCCCTTACCCCTTCCCAGCCATGGAACTGACCCACATAGGGTACAGTAGACCTCACCTTTCTTACCTGCTGCTCCGCTTAGCAGTGTATTTCAATAAAATCCACCTATTCTGCTCCCCATTCTGTATCCAGTGAATCCTCCCTTCACCCCCTGCTTCTCTGGGGCATACCCTAGTTCTTCTATGCAAAAATATATTTAAAAAAATTAATGGAGACATGGTTTGGGAAAGTATAGTCTGCCCAGCGTAGGCCATTGTAAATGCATGGTAATGTGTATCCTATCCCAAAGAAATGAGGAATTAGGGCTAATAATTCAATCCTGCATATATAGCATATAAATTATTTGGAATTTAGAGAGAGTGAGTCATTGGTTTTAAATGTGATGGAGCTATTTAGGATATCACTTTATTGCTATTTTATTATATAATAACAGTATATATTATGAACCACATATGCATATGTAATAATTTTATAACAAATGTCAGGAATTTTAGGTTAATGTGGTAAGAATATTTAAGATTAGGAATCAGTATTTAGAACTATCCATCTACTCACTAGCTAGATAGAAACTAAAGGCAAATATCTTACACTCTCCAAGTCTCAGTTTTTCATCTAAAAATAGAGGTAAATCTACCTCATGAATCTACTTTGAGGATAAAGGATGTTTTGGAAAATATAAGAGATTTAAATATGAATTGCTATTACATTATTATCCCTGTAAGAGCTTCAATGCATTCTGGGACTACTAGAAATTATTAGAATAAAGGAGAATATTTAGTTGTAGATTGTAAATTTCACAGAGAACGTATTTGAATTATTTAACCCAGCCTAAGCACAGAAAGACATTCATTCTTTCTTTCACTCCTCTATTCAGCAAATACATAGTGTCTCTTTGGTATTAACAAAATGATAATTGAGAAGACATTAGCTTCCTTTTTACCCAAATCCAGAAGGAACTAAGTTCTTTTCCTCATAGACCAAACAGTTTTGTTTGAGAGACTGATGATGATAATAAAATACTATACAACTAAGAAATGTGATTACAATATTGCTTGTGAAAGGTATGGAGGATGGGTCTGAAATTGAATTGCAACTGTGGTAGGTGGTATGAAAGGAGAGTTTAATATTTACAATAGAGGGCCCAGCAAACATCTAAGAAGTCCTATAAGTTTGCACAAAAGAAAGACAAAGAATCAATTGCACACTTTCAAAGATAAGAAATTATGGCATCTGATGTTTTCTATTTAGTATTGCTCCAAGGTACACATGATGAGTAAACTCTGATGCCAGGAATTATCTGAACATGAGTTTCTTGATTTACAAGGAACAAATGCAGCAAAAAGAGACAAAGAAAAGCGCTCCTATGTACAGAAGAGGTGATTCTGGAAGAAGGTAATAATGAAATTGTGTCTGTTGAACACCTAATATGTGCTACACCCTGTGCTGGGGGTAGAGACTGATCAGCAGTTTTTCTGAATCCAAGATATGTATTATTTTGACAATATAGAAAAAACAATTTGTAGAGTTTTATAAATATTTTGATGAAAAGAATAAGTTTTATCTTAGATAGGCTTCACATAGCTTTTATCCTCACAAGAGAAATTTTAGAAAATATTTGAATCACTGAATTAATTATGATGTCATGATTGAGGTTGTAACGTGGTTCTCTCCTACATGTGCTATGGTTTCCTGTGTTTATGCTATTTTGAACTTTGCAGAGACTACTTATAAGAGAAATGAGTGAACAGATAGAGACTTTAGTTCCCCACTCTGACTTTACTCGGACATAGGGGAGATTGTCTTAGAAGAATTTTCTAATAAAAATAATATTTTCGGCCCTCCCTGGTGGCGCAGCGGGTTAAAGCACTGCACTAAGAAGCTAAAGCCACTTCCGCATGAGTTCGATTCCCGCCTGCCCCGGAGGCGACCACATGGCGTGGCAGACCTCTCCTGACCCGCCCGCTGCTCCCCTCAGCAGTGTACTTCGTCGATCGGCCTGTTCTGCTCCCCACTCTGTCTCTGGTGAATTCTCTCACCCTCCGCATCTCTGGCCTATACCCCAGTTCTGTACAAATAAATAAATAAATCTTTAATAAAAAAAAAATAATGTTTTCAAGGCCTGAAATTGACATTAGCCCAGCTTTCCACAGATGATAATGCCCCAAAATAATACAGCATTATTTGACAGATTTGAAAACCTCTACTTTTAAGGATTGCAGTTAAAATATGTTACATGTATAGGCTTCTCTTCAACACCCATCAACAAAAATTCTGGTCTACATACAGATAAATAAAGCAAAAACCTTAATTTTAACTTACCATAAGTTACCATCTCCGTAAGCCAGATGTATAATTTCATTTATGCAAGTTTATTTAATTCCAAACATTCTTTTTTTTGTCCTTTATCTGTCCCTCCAAATTATGCACTAAAACCATCACCAATAATTTTAAATGGAAATTCTACCTCCTCCTAAGAATCATATGTTGTAATGCAACATGCTGTGTCTTAGTGGTTTTAACCTACGATGTACCTTTAGCATTTCTATCAAATATTTGCTTAGATCTTTTTGACATAGTAATCACATTGCCTTACATGGAAACAGGATTTTTTTTTTTAAGATTTATTTATTCATATAGAACTGGGGTACAGGCCAGAGATGCGGAGGGTGAGAGGATTCACCAGAGACGGAGTGGGGAGCAGAACAGGCAGATCTACGAAGTACACTGCTGAGGGGAGCAGCGGGCGGATCAGGAGAGGTCTGCCGCGCCGTGTGGTTACCTCCGGGGCAGGCGGGAATAGAACTCATGCGGAAGTGGCTTCAGATTCTCAGTGCTGTGCTTTAACCCGCTGCGCCACCAGGGAGGGCCGAGAAACAGGATTTTGATGTGGCTTTTTTACTCTATGGTTAAACAATAAGTCAAGATCAAAAAAAAAAAAATTCAGTGTCAAAAATCTCAAGCTACTTGTAACCTTGGGCTACCCATTTTTTTCAAAAAAGCTTGAAAAAAGATTAGATTTATTACTGCTAAAGAAAGGAGGTATTTGACATGAAAATTCTTACAGATCAGGATGAGTAAAATGATGGAAAAAATTTATAATGAAATGAGATCCCCTGTTACATGTAACTAATTACCCACATACTCATCCTGTCTGTCTTTGCTAATTTAAATTTTCTGCTGATCTGGATTTGACATGCTATACAGAATTAACTTTTCTTCTAATTTCAATAATCAAATTTCAATTACTCATTCATCCATACTGCAAATACAGTTCTGAGTTACCTTTCTGACCTAGGTATAGTTTTGGCTGCAGGAACCATTGGCAGAATAAGAAAACAAAATTCCTGCCTTTGTGAGGGTTGGTAACTCTCTCATGTGGTATCAGACTCTGGAGCCAGACTTCCCAAAGGGAGCACAGTGCTGACTATTTAACCTCTAGCAAATTGTTTAACTTCCAGCACTTCGAACTGTTAAAAAGGGAGAATGGTCATTTGTACTTCCTAAGGGTTTGGAAGATCAAATGGAAAGACCAAATGATTTACTGTATGTAAAACACTGAAAACTGTTGCTGGCCCACATTAGGAGTTCAGTAGTTACTATTATAGGTATGAAGTGAGTAAACACAAACTGTTACAGGGAGATAGTGCTGTGAAGAAAAATCAAGTATGGTAAGGAGCTGGAGAGTGGCTGGAGGTGGTGGTAGGGTTATGAGACTTAGATGGATAGGTTAGAGTAAGTTTCCCTGAATAAGTGACATTTGACCTGAGCTCTACAAAGAAATCTGCAATTATGTCAAATTGAAGGCAGAAACCAAAAGAGATTTCCAGCTCTGTATATTGAACAGACTTCTGCTGTTTCACCTTTCGCAGAGATTTTCCTGGATTGCCGTTCATGCATATGTGGGCTGTAATGGTGGAACAGAATGAAGCAGGGATATGCTGAGAAACCAAAACTAAAACTTCAAGTTACTTATTTTTCCTTCCCCTACAATGAAAACAGCAATCCCTTAGATTTTAAGATCAGTCTTGTACATAGATATCATAGAAATTTATGGGCCACTATCCCATAAAATGACTTGATATTTGTATGTATTGTAAAATGATCATCATGATATATCCAGTTAACATCCACCACCCAAGATAGTCACTTTTTTCCATAATGAGGATTTTTAATCGTTACTCTCTTAAATGTACAATATGCTATTGTTGATATATTATATCCTTATGACTAC
This sequence comes from Condylura cristata, assembly GCF_000260355.1. Lineage (NCBI taxonomy): Eukaryota > Metazoa > Chordata > Mammalia > Eulipotyphla > Talpidae > Condylura > Condylura cristata. Next base: position 9,999,470 of record NW_004567122.1, read on the forward strand.
TATTTTACAATTAGAAATTTTTATATTTTGACCTTTACCCTGTTCGCCTCCACCACTCATCTCTGGTAATCTATCAACTTGTTTATTTCTTTTAGATCTCACATATAAGTGAGATCATATGGTTTTTGTCTTTGTTTGACTCATTTCACTTAGCTGTATACCCTCAAGGTCCATGCATGTTGTCGCAAATGGAAAGGTTTCCTTCTTTTTAAATGGCTGAATAATATTCATGCATATTCATATATATATGATTAACACTCATATATATTCATATATATATATAATTTTTGTTCATCCATTCATTGGTAGACACTTTTTTTTTTCATGGCTTGGCTATTGTAAATAATGCTGTCCTGAACATGGAGGGGGGGGGTGCAGATATCTTTTCAAGTTAGTGTGTTTTGTTTTGTTTTTTTTAAACACTACCCAGAAGTGCAATTGCTGTTTGCTCTTTGTTTTTTTGAGGAACCTTCATAACTGCTTTTCATTGTGACCAACCAGTTTATACTTCCTATAGTAGTGCACGGTGGCTCTCTTTTCTCTATATCTTTCCTACACTTATGTTTTGTTCTTTTCTTTCTAACAATGTATGGGTTTTTTTTTTTGGTTTTGATTTGCATTGCTTTTATATAAGATTATAGATGTTGAGTATCTTTTCACATACCTGTTGGCCATCTTTGTATCTTCTTTGGAAAAATGTGCCTTCAGGTTTACTGACTTTTTTTTTTTAAAGATTTTATTTTATTTATGCATACAGAACTGGGGTATAGGCCAGAAGTGCAGGAGTGATGAGAGGATTCACCAGAAGCAGAGTGGGGAGCAGAACAGGAAGATCTTTGAAGTACACTACTGATGGGAGCAGCGGGCGGGTCAGGAGAGGTCTGCCTCACTATGTGGGTCACCTCCCTGGCTGGGGATCGAACTCTCAGTGAAGCAGCTGCTGCAAGCTTCATGGTGCTGCGCTTTAACCCATTGTGCCACCAGAGAGGGCCCTACAGCCCTTTTTAAAATCTGTTTGCTATTGACTTGTATGAGTTTTTTTATATAGCTTGGATATTTACCCCATATTAGGTATGTGATTTGCAAATATTTTCAGGGAGTGTAATTTTGATACAATTAAAATTTGGGGTATTTTAAAGTATATGTAGCTAGACAAACACCAGGATAGGCTTGGTTTTATTATTTTCTCATACTTTGGCCCCGCAATTCCCTTTCAGCCTTCTTATTCCACAACAGTAACACCACAGACACTCTGAAACATTCATCAGCTCCTAAATCTCTGCTGACATTTTGTTTCTCCTGGTCTATCAATCTAAACATTTTATGAGTAATCAATAGTTTTGTTTTAAGGAACTATATCATACATTTTAATTTTCAGAAGCAATAACAGAGAAGTCCAGTGAGTATAAAAGAAATAAAATGCATCCATAAAAATCCTTGCAAGTGGTAAAAAGAATGAAATAATAAAAAAAAAAACTACAAACAAATACGTAGCAGCACCTGGTATGTAGTTTCTAAAACAAAGAACACCCAGGTATGCAATAAAAATGTATTTAGAGAGTAAAACCAACTGTTGGATGAAGAGCTGTAAATGATTAGCACCGCTATGATTTAAAAATATTTTTAGCTTTTGTTTTTATAAACATGCAATCCTTTTAACAAAGGCTGGGGGGGGCGGGGAGTTGTTGAGCAAAGTTTCCATTAGTCCTAAAAACACCCTTTAGCTCATCATCTCCATGACTACAGGTCTCTGTACTGAGTCAGCCTAGGTAACCACAGTTTGAAACACAATGTGCACCTGGATACTGCCCTCATTCTAGTGAGGATATTTATATCAGGAGAATTTGGACAACTTAAGAAAAGTCTTTATGCTTGCAAAATACGATGAGAGAGAATGTGCATATTTTATAATTTTATAAGGCAAGTCAGTATTCTCTATTATGTTACGTGCATAAGTCATGAATGTGCAAGCTTTTTTACTTTTTAACAGTAGTTAATTGTTTGCACTAAAGTTTACATCTGTATAATCAGTAACAAATACAATTACAGTAATTCTTCTACCCTTGTTCTAAGCATTTGAAAATACTATTGCTGCAAATAAATTTTCGCTGGAAAGTGCAGTGGAAGCTGTAACAATTAGGTCCTGCTCGTTTGTGGGAAATTGAAAAAATGTACAAATGAAGGATGATTTTTTAAATGTTATACGTACATTTATAACCAAATATATTCTGCAGGGAGTGAGAGGAGAATAGGATCAAAACAGGGGTGGGCAAGAGCACAAGGGACTGTGGTGATGTTGCCCGGGTGAAATAGTGGTGGGGACTCTATGGGGACTATAGACAGGATGAGAAAGCACACATTGTACAAACAGGAAAAATGATGCAAAAATATACTATATATATATATAAAGATTTATTTATTTATTTGTACAGAACGGGAGTACAGGCCAGAGATGCGGAGGGTGAAAGGATTCACCCGGGACAGAGTGGGGAGCAGAACAGGCAGATCGAGGAAGTACACTGCTGAGGGGAGCAGCGGGCGGGTCAGGAGAGGTCTGCTGCGCCATGTGGTCACCTTCTGGGCAGGTGGGATCGAACTCATGCGGAAGTGGCTTAAGCTTCTTTGTGCTCCGCTGAGCCACCAGGGAGGGCCAAAATACATTTTTTTAAAAGTTATACATATAAGTTTACTTGTTAATTAAATGATGTAGAACCAGGTGGAACAAACTGGAACTTTCTTTCTTTCCAAAACCCTACCCTTGAAAGTTAAGCAAGAAAGTATGCAGCAGTTTTATTCAGGATTCTTTTATTGTTCTCCTCATTATTTCAAAACTGTGTTACTCATTTTCAATTCAAATTATTTTTCTTTTCTTAAGTAATCACATTTATCAAGTCTTCCTAAAAATTTCAACATAATTTTCATAGAAACAACACCATATCTTCATTTAGTAACCTTTTGCATACAATTTAATTAAAATTAGTAATTAGAATGAAAAATCATACAAAGTTGAAAAATGATTTTGGTATGTATAAATGAGCTGTGATGGTAGTTGATGGCACAGGTGTTTTGTAGATTTCATTGTTAAGTGCAAGGACTTAATGTCTGTGGACTACAGTGATAAAATTCACTAGGAAAAAGTTATGGTCAGCTTGTATAGAGGTTGATCCAAATCACTGCTAATTCAGTGTTTTCTGACTCACTGCAACATATGTGTGCTTGCAGTAAGTGCAGTTTGTACAAAATTGCAAAAGTTTTCTCACTTTGATCAGGACTTATTTGCAAATGTTTTCAATCACTTATTGAAAAAAGAGTAAAATAGCATTAATGAATCATGAAATCTGCTAAGTTAGTTTTGTAAAGCCAACCACAGTTATTTTGTTATACATTAGAGTGTTTAGAATGGAAGTTATGGAATTAGATGGGCTATGGTCTTACTTCAGCTGCACAATTTACTAACTTTGACCTTGAGAAACTTACATTCTTGATGCCCTATTCTACAACAGGAAAACCAAAAAGGAAGATAATAATGTGAATGAGCTAATAGGAGTGTGAAGATCAGTTGAGATATGTATGCATGGTGCTTAGATCACAGTTAGTTTCATAGAAAATTCAATAAATGGAAGCCATTATTCTTGTTCTCATTATTGTTTTATTATTTTTGTGTGTCTAAAAGATGGCTGATTATTCCAGAATATATGGGAAACAAATTTTGGGATGGGAAGTTGGGAAAGAAGATAATTTGGAAATATACTGTGAGGAAATGTTGCTATAGCTACTTACTGGAAATTGGAAAATATTTGACCTTTAAACAAGGCTGGGGTTAGGGGTGCCTACCCACATACAATTAAAAGTCTGTCTATAAGTTTTGACTTACCCCAAAACTTAGCTACTAATACCCTGCTGTTGACTGGAAACCTTACTGATAACATAAAGCTGATCAACAAATATTTTATCAATGAGCACACATATGTTATGTGTTCTACATACTGTATTCTTAAAGGAAACTAGAGAACGTAAAATGTTATTAAGGAATCATATGGAAGAGAAAACATATTTATAGTACTATACTGTGTTTATTGAGAAACATCCATATATAAACGAAACCTTGAAGTTTACAAATCAACTGTATTTCTTTTTTTTTACTGAGGAAAGCAAAATATTTTTACAGTTGTAATTAAAATTTTACAAGTGCATTGATCAAATTATAAACAATGATTATGAAAATACTTCTTTTGTAATTTGCTTTGAAAAAATAATGGAAAGTTCCAAATGAACAATCAGTATTCAGATGAGTATACTGTGAGTTTTATAAATGCATGGGATAATACATACATAATCTAATTGGTAAGTATTTAATGAATACTCCGATATAATGTGTGTGTGTGTGTGTGTGAGTGTGTGTGAGTGTGAGTGTGTGTGTGTGTGTGTGTATAATGTACATATGCTTAAATGTTTATAGTTTAGGAGGAGATTTATTTCACTCCCATCCATATTGAATCAATTTCAGTCTTGAGAGCACGCAGAAATTCCCTCTTTCATCTGCTCTTTCTGTAATTCTCTATGATATCCTTTGAACTTCCTACCTTTTGTAGATGGCTCTCATGTTTTTCTCCTTAGTGATGTCAGGTGCTTGACGCTGATAGTCAGGTTCAGTCCTGGGAACCTACTCAGATTCATCACTGATGGAGGCTTTAAGTCCTTCAGAGTCCCCAAACATCCATTTATGAAAAGATGGCTTGATATTACCACTTCTTATGGTACAACTGTCCTTATCACTGTACCTCCTGGAATTATGGGTTGAGGGGTCGAAACAAATTTGTTGGATGAAAGGAAAATCCCCTCCTTCTGTTTATCACAATGGAGTAAGTCAAACTCAGTCTTGTTCCAAGTTCTTAAACTGATTGAGTCTTTACAATTTTGATTGTCACTCTACTGAAAGTGTGAAAGTGTGTCGTTCAGATGCAATATATTAAGTGTAAAAATGCAAAATAACTTGCTATTGTAGTTTGATTCTCCCATATAGTATAATTTATTAAAATCTGTAATAATAGCAGTTATTTAAGTTGAAAATAGCTAAAGATTCCCTAAAGAAGATTCACAAAGAGAATTAAAGGAAAGCTGAAATGAGATTGGTACCAGATACTAATCTGGAAGTAAAAATCTTAAAATCTTGATCATCTATCTTTAATCTGAGGGCAAAGAGGAAATTTTCTGTGCTATTACATGTGTCTTTGTAAGGCCTTAGAAAAAAGGAACTCAAGATTACCAGCAAAGAACTCTTAATAGGTCAGAGATATGTTCAAGCAGTGATTAGAAATCCACTGTCATATTGTTATGTTGAAGTTTGGCTTTTGGAAATTGCTCCTTTATCAAAAGTCCTAAGTGTTAACTTTTTAATTGAGCTTTTTGTTGTTCATACGCAATGGGCCAACATAAAAAAATGATTTGTTACAAATTATTGTTATTTATTATTATTTTTTAAAGATTTATTTATTTGTGCATACAGAATGGGGTACAGGCCAGCGATGCAGGGGCAGTGAGAGTATTCACCAGAGACAGAGTGGGGAACAGAACAGGCCGACTGACGAAGTGTACTGCTGAGGGGAGCAGCGGGCGGGCAGGAGAGGTCTGCCACACCATGTGGTCACCTCCGGGGCAGGCGGGGATCGAACTCATGCAGTGGCTTTAGCTTCTTAGTGCTGTGCTTTAACCGGCCCTGCCACCAGGGAGGGCCTGTTACAAATTTTTATAAGTTAACACATTATCAAAACTGAAATTAGAATACTAGAAATTTATGGCTTTGCTTTTTGAATACTTTATTGTATATTACACAAATCTACAGAAAAGTTGAAAGAAGACTACCATAGACATCTTTACATCGATGTTTTTGATTCACTGGTTGCTAACGTCTGGCATATATACTTGTGAGGGATTAAGTTTATGCCATATAGAATGACATTGTTTCCTTAAAGTATGCCAACCATAGATTTACAATGAAATTCAATAAATACACTTTAGCTCAGGCACTCTCCTTTTTTGTGGTAGGTTTATAGTCCAGCTCCTTGGCATTTTCAGAGACTTCTGGGGTGTTTCAGGTGTGCACAGATTAAGTTCTGTTAGCTGTCACCCTGCACCTGCTGTGGTCCACCTCACTTACTGATGTTTCAGTCTACAATGGACCACACCTATATTTGTCTCCTCAGGCTATGCCATTTACCAAAGACACATAGTATCTGTGTGCATATACGCAACCTTATGGGAAACATGGCTCTCTTTACATAGTCCTCCATGGAGAAACATACTGTATCTGTAAAAGCATGACATGAATACTCCCCACAGTTCCTGGTATCCTGTAGGCTAGAGACCTACACTTTGATCTGACATCTCTTTAGTAAAGCATGGAAGCATCCAGTAAATAAAGCACTTTTTTGCACCCTGCTATTACTGATAATCTGTATTTCCTGATGCTCTTGCTGCCATGAAACCAAGTCCAGTTAATTATAAGTGCACCCTGTTCCTGTTTCCTGTTGTATTACAAATCACTGAAGCACCAAAATAGTGCTACTTTCTTCAATGCTTGTATCTATTAATTAATTAATTTTTGAATGAAAATTTTGACTGTTTCTGCTTTAGCATACAACTTCCACTCATTACCAAAAGATTCAAACTTGACTTTCTGGGGGACTTAGCTATAGCACATTTGTTGTCTCGGTGCAGTACTCAGTAAAGTTTATCACTTCTGTCTGCCATTGATCAACAATCTTGATGTTGGCATGATTTGTCTGCCTTCCTCAGTTCTCTTTTTGGAAATGTTCTCTCTAGCCAGTTTTTCACCACCCAGCTTACACTCCTTCCTTCCTCCCAACATAGATGCACATATGTACACAGACATATAGTTTGAGATTGCCAGAATTGAGCCCTAAGTTTACATGTCAGCATATGCGCTATAACATAGTACTATAATGTAGTGAATTAATATCAGAGCCACATGTCTTAGGGCATGAAGTTAAAAAAGAAAGATACTTGTTGATGGTCAACCTGAGTATAACCTGAAATAGAAAAAGCATATGATTTGGGTTGTTAATGAAATTAAGACACAAAAGATTTCCTACTGTTTGCAGTACTGTTCATGACTAGGAGAGGGAAAGAATAGGGGTTACCACTGGGGTAAGTTTTGGAATTTCTGTTCTTCATTTCAAAAGCAATAGTGCAATTAAAGATTTGGTCTACCCATGTTTGCAACTGCAGTAGTTTGGGGTTTTCTAGAAATGTATATAAATGTTTTAAAGCTTGGGTTAAATCCCTCGCCCTGGACTGCATGAATGAGCACACTAATTCTAAGTAGTGACCGATCTTTTCCTTCCAGTCTTCGTGGTTTCTAATGGGTTTAATGATGTCTAGTGCATCCATTTAAAACTTCTCTTGCTAGATTTAAAACAGAAACATATTTTTAAATTTTATTGAGTGATTTCACATTCTTGTCTAATTGTGTTTTCATTTTCAAAAGCAAAAATAACCAGGGGCTGTTTAAAAATGAGCTAATTAAATCAACCACTCTTTAAAAGTTTCTCAACGTAACTTTTACCTTATGAAGATTAAACACTTAAATCAGGAAAATGTCTCTCCCCCACCCTTACCCCCAAAGTGCCCTTAATTTTGACCCTTAGGCCCTGGGAGCTTAGGTAATGGTCCTCTGTCCAATTTGAACAGTATATATGTTGTAAAAATTTTCCTATTTTTTTTCATTTATTCAGTATATATCAATAGTAATGGGAGAATAGTAATTTTGCTCATACAGTGTAACTCAATGAATAAGGGATTCTGTGAGCTCCTCTCTTATTATTATGGAGGAGACACTTGAAAAGATTCAGTGTAATTTTGTAAAGTTCTAAGAACTGTTTCTAATGTTAAACTTTGTTAGTTAAAATAAAACTAATAACTGAATTTTAGACTAGGAAGCATAGATGTGGTGAATTGTACACCCTTCCTTAATTTTCTTTTCATTCTGTATTCTTGAAGGAAAGAGGGCAACATTCCATGAAGTCCCACAATTTCATTCCTATTAACTCTATGTTCATCTCACTGGCTTCTCAATTCATTATTTCTGTCTTCCTTCCTTATATTAATCTTTCTTTTCTCTGATAAACTATTCATATTCACCTTCCTCTAAATAGCAGAAAAGCGTCGTTCAGATGAAGGCTGGGGGAAAAAATAACGGGCCATGGTTGTCTTGATTTTTATATCAGCCCTCTACTAAAATTTCAGTTTCTCATTTAATTATTTTTCTTGTAGTTAAAGGACTTAAATTATAAAACGTGCACTTTGTAAATATTCCTTAACATGTAGGTTGAATTCAATTTAAAACAGTACTTTAAAATGCTGTATTTCAGTGTTTTTAAGGATCTTTAGGGCAAGACTTAATTTAGATTAAGTCTCAGCTGTAATAAGATGAGTTGAATTTGCAGGATATAGAAAAGTTTCACTTGATAGCTAGTTTATGGATGATGCATTGAACATGATGGACTCTTGTTTTATATACAGGGTATTTGTGATATTTGGAAAACAGATGCCAATTGGTAGTGAAAATCCTTGATAATTAAGTGTACCTTATGGTCATCAGAAATGCTCCTCTGATGTGGGGTCCATGAAAGAGTGGGAGAATAGAGGAGGAGAAGGCAGGGTTGGGGATCTTTTTGCTTGACAATACTGAATGTAAATATCCCTCATATTTTGACTCTGAAATCATGAAATTTGATAATTATTTTAACCAGTACTTTGAGAAAATTTGCCCTGCATCCCTTTGGAATTCTTTAAATTACTGTAATAGTTCTATTTTTTCTTGGTGCTGTATATATGCAATATTCTGACATTTACTTGCAAATATGTCACAATTTTATTTGCTAGTAAGCCAACTCCAAATTAAGGTTTCCAATAATGTAACAGTATATTCACCATTACATCAGTTTGTGTAAGAGTTTAGACATATTTAATTCAAATTCTTTTGAATGAAGTTTCTTAAGTTGATCTCAGTCAGAAAACAAGTTTGTAGTCATAAGGTTCAGGGAAAACAATCTCAATCCAGATGTGAGTGTATGTGTAGGTGTGATTTATTTTCCTATAGTAAATTTAAAAAAAGTATTTTTCTTAGTACACATTTAAAAGTGTATGCAAAGGGCATTTAACTTTTAAAGAGAAACTTTCCATACAGCATTTTCATGAAAAGCTTTACTGACCATTTGGAAACATTTATTTTTTAAACAAACTGGTCAGGCAGAAATGGCCTTGCCAGGCAGAAAATACTGCCCTGGAACAAAAGTTTAAATCTCTTCATAAAAAATATAGTTGTGGTTTAAATTCATGGGTGGCTTGTTTTGGTTCTGTTGCCAAGTATTTGGAACCAATGGTCTATGGTGACTAGCAGCAATTCTCCAAGGACTCTTAAAAGCACATGACCTTCTAAATACCAATGCTGAGTTTTAAAGAATTATGTGAAAAGTTGTCTGATCTGAACAGTTTTTTCACTGCCATCTTATGCTTATGAAAACAGGATAGTTGAATTCTGCAATGTTTCTGAAGAGATGGATTTGAATAATAAATTATTCAGTTTATTTTGTATAACTTAAATGGAACTTTTGAGATTATTTCCTCAAAACAATTTTTTTTAAGTTGGACACAAAACTAGAAACAATTACTCTTTTAGTTCTAAATCATCCATACAAACTATTGTCATGTTTATTTGCTTGTAAGAGAAAAAAGAAGACCAGGAAAAAAAAAAAATGAACAGTGCCTCCAAGGTCACACGACTAGTAAATACTCAAGCCTTGGCTTACTTTTGCCAAAGTTAGGATTTTTCCATTAAATCGCATGCCCCTATCCACCAAATATGTTATGTTCCAAAAAGTCCTTTAAAGACATTTAGAAATAAAACAAATGCCTTTGGAGGCAGTGATGGATAAATGAACGTTAGGCTTTCTTCTGCTTACGCAATGAAAAATGAAATTATCCAAGCATTTCATCTCTAGCTTATCAAACAACATTTTTCTTGTGTTTAGTTTAAAACTTATTAAGGGGTCTTGTGAATTTCATTCCTCCTGGCCTTGAATATAGTAAAGAGTGTTTAAAATTATAGTATTTTTTATTATGCTATAATTAATCCATCCAAGATCATTCTCCAAAAAATAACTCAATAAAAATATAAATAGCTTTTTAACATTTTTTTTTCCCAAATGGCTCACAGTTTTGCTGTTAGCAGTGAATGTTTGGGAGAGAACTGTTTAAGATTATAATAGAACCAAAAGTGGACACAGTGAAGATGTCAAGCACTATTAATATGATGTTCCGTTACACATCTGCTAATATAAGGTATCTGACAGAAGGTGGTCTTTTTAACGTGCAGTATACTGATGGATAATGAGTTTATTCTTTAAAATTATTCCACAATTTCCTTTACTTTCTTGTAAAATTGAGTTTGATTAGCAACTTTCTGAATTCCTTTCTACTTTTTAGAGACACCATTTTTGCATTTGAATTGTTTATCGGTGTCCTTGGATCAGAGTCCTGTCCTGGGTGTTAAAATCAAGAAAGACTGAAAGGTCACAGGTTAGAGACCTGTGGAAAGTGCTAATTTCCCACGAGTGTCTGGCCTTTGTAACACCTGATTAGACCTGTCACATTCAGCAGAACTGCTGTGAGCCTGGTGGAGTTTGCTATATATTGTAAATACTAGGAATGCCAGGGGAAATGACCTCTGCTCATCTCAGTGTATCTTGGTCTCTTTGATCAGAAAAGAAAAATTTTTTATTGTTCATTTCTGTAACTGGCACTCACATCTTTCTTTACCTGTTTGTAAACAAACTGATAAACAGTCCCTGCTCTTAATTAAATAGAGATAAAAGAGAGGAGGGTAGTAGCCTTGAAATAAGTTAGAGCCAGCCTGTGGTCACCTACTTTAAAATCTTAGAGAATATTCTTAACTTTATACAGCTTTCATTTTGTTTTATCTAAAAATCAGAAGACAAAATAGTTGGATGGATTTTAAAATAACCTTCCGAACAAGGATTTTTATAGCTTAGCCTGGGAGTCACACTGAGCTTGTCATTTGAAAGATAAAAGATACCAAGGAATATCTAAATTTCCTTCTAGGTAACTAGAAGAGACTTTCGGTTATTTGCATTTCATCTTTGTTTTTGTGTGAAGATGAGCAACCACCACCCCAAGCTTCTCTAAAATTCAGAGGAAAGAACTAGCCAGAGGATTTTACTTGCACAAGTGGGGACAGAACTGCATGTCCTTGGAGAGCAAGGATTCCTATTTCAGAAATTTTTGTTGGAGCCAAAATAATATAGATCTTGCTTAAGGCACAAGGCATGTCACCTCAACCTGTACCTCTGAGAACTGAACAAATATTCTTCTTCTTTTTTGCTTATTTTGCTCAAGAGGGATGTTCACCTGAAATAAAGTAATATATTCATGGACTGTATTTATATTGGTCTCCAGTACTTTCTTATTGAAAAGACCTCTTTGAAGCTGGTTTCCTAAAAGTTGCCCTGTGGATTGCCCTTTCTAAGTTGTTTTCATTACAGCTTTCGGGTATTAAGGGATTTGGGAAGTTAAGATAAGATCCCCAATCTTAACATGTCTTGCTTTTATTCAAACAAAATTTAAAACCCAAGTAATGGTGCCCATTATACTGAAGTTATCAAAGGCACTGCTAAATTTTGTTGCTTAAAAGCCTTATGGTTGAGTGGTTAAATGTTGAACACACATGTAAACAACCATCAAGACAAGAATTCCCTTAATAACAATTTTGGTAAGAAATGTAAGGAGTAAATCTTCAATTGGAAAATATTTACATTTTCTCACTTCTTATTTCTATTTTCTTTCCCTAATAATTAACTATATCGTTGCTGTAACACCCACAGAGATTAAGTTTGGGGGTGTATTCATCCACTGCTTTCTTTTCCGCTCTTCTAGTCAGTTCACTAAATTGCTTCCATGTTCTTTATCCAAATACGGATTTGAATGGTATTTCCTTAGCATTCACAGGGGAATACCATCCTACATTATCAAATTTTATTTAAAAATATGTAAATTATACCACACACCAATGTCATAGATGTTTTTCATGGGCCTTCTAAAAAATGAATTGTCCTTTCCAGTCAAGGAAAGACGATGTTTTATACTACAAAAACATGGAAAAGTCTCATGGAAATGTCTTTAAAATGCTTTTTCCTGGCTGAAGTATATGATAAACACTACAAGATTCACTAAATAATTTATCTTTGTAATAAAGTACTCAGTTTTATATATTGAATGGGTTTGCAATTTCTCACTTGTTGTTTACTTGCTTTTTTAATATCTACTTGTGCATTATCAATATACGACTTCTCTTCTTTGGAACTATGGAGTAACCTATAATGCTTTTAGCATTTACACTCACATGCACTGAAATTGGTTTTTAAACCACTTACTTCTTAATAGAACACGAACAGGCTGGAGAAAAACTTTGCCTGGTTGATTTCTTATACTTATATTGCTTTTTGCATCTGATAGCTATTTGAAGTTGCATATGGTATCACAAAAACAAATCCAGAGGTTTTTTTTTAAAGATTTATTTATTTATGCACATAGAATTGGGGTATGGGCCAGAGGTGCAGGGTCAGTGAGAGGATTCACCAGAGACAGAGTGGGGAGCAGAACAGGCAGATAGATGAAGTACACTGCTGAGGGGAGCAGCGGGCGGCTCAGGAGAGGTCTGCCATGCCATGTGGGTCACCTCCAGGGAGGAGCGGGGATCGAACTCATGCGGAAGTGGCTTTAGCTTCTTAGTGCTGGGCTTTAACCCACTGCGCCAGGAAGTAGTTTTAACTTCTTAGTGCTGGGCTTTAACCCACTGCGCCAGGGAGGGCCCAGAGTTTTTTTTTAACCTAATGTATTAAGTAAGCTGTGGCAAACACCAGGCTCTACTAGGAGGAGAGATTCTACCATCAGAATTATTTTCATAGAACCAAGCATGGACAATTGATTTAACATTTGTTATTGCTCTTGAGAGTACAGGTATGATTCTTTAGAACTTTTATAAGCTTTACATAAAACAAACATATCTACTAAATATATTAAGATTCATAAAAAGCATGGATAATTTCTAGCATTAAAACAACTTTATTTCATTTTGTTTGTTAAAGATCTATTTTATAGCATACATATTTTTTTAAAGATTTATTTATTTATTTATTTATACAGAACTGGGGTACAGGCCAGAGATGTGGAGGGTGAGAGGATTCACCAGAGACAGAGCAGGGAGCAGAACAGGCAGATCAATGAAGTACACTGCTGAGGGGAGCAGCGGGCGGGTCAGGAGAGGTTTGCCACACCTTGTGGTCACCTCCCAGGCAGTCGGGGATCGAATTCATGCGGAAGCGGCCTAAGCTTCTTAGTGCTGTGCTTTAACCTGCTGCGCCACCAGGGAGGGCCAGCATACACATTATTTTTTAGTAAGTAATTCCACAAAAATCCTATGACCAATAAAGAAATTCCTGTGGGTTGGTAGTCTCAGGTAGTCAATATGAGTTAGGAGTACACATAACTATGGTCTTTTTGAGGTTCTGATTTTATTTTGAGATTGCATTTGTTATTTTTCATAAGCAGTAGCTAACTGAGGTAGAAAAGTTAATTTCACAGGAATAGTCTATTCACAAATGGCCCTAAAATTTTTTTGTTAAACATTTATTTTTTCAGAAACCAACATTGTGTGAGGATAGAATTAATTTTGCTTTGGGTTATTTTTATTATTGGCTATTGCTATAGGTACATGATCAAAATGACCAAAAATACGGCACACAGTAACATTTGTACAAAATTCAATCACGTTGGACCAAGAAAATTATTATTTGTTAACGTGAACAAAGAGAGTTTAAGTATTTCTTGTGACAAAGATGTTAAAGTTTTAAAAGAAAAGGCATCTGTGTTTATGGTTTCAATTTAGAAAAGACTGTTTGGAAATTATCCTTCCCAAGTTTATTTATCCACTTTATTTTCTCAAAATCCCTTTTACCGGACAGCATGTAAGGGTTACTCTTGAGTTATAGGGACTATGTGTGTCCTCTCATTGTTTCAGTTCATGATCCTTAGCTGTTTCTCCCATGTTGAGGTGGAAAATAAATAATTTGTGCTGTTTTCTAAAAGCCAGAGATTTTGTATAGTCACATGGAAAGATAGGAACTTCATGTGAAATGACTATATTCTTGCCTTAGGAAATCTGCAGAATGTATTCAGTTATGGTGTTTATGTGAAACTCTTTCTGTCACTTCAATGAATAAGAGTTTTTGGCTTATGGTATACATTATGAAAGGATCTGCAAGTGTTTAGGGCAAGGCACACAGTGATTAATTTATGCACTGGCCATTTATTTTAACTATCTGAAAAAAAGAGGGACAAATCTTTTTGAGGAAACTTTTATGATACTAAATAATAGCTAGATACAAAAAAATACATTTAAGTTTGGACTGTAATTTACTGTGGACAGTTCGGGAGTGGACTGTAAAAGAAAGATGCAAGGGATGAAGTAAGCCTTTCTTCTACTAATTTGCATTTACTTTAAAAAGTAGCAGAAGAAAACCAAGTGTAGTTTTCATATATTTCATGTTTATAAACTTGCAGACTATAAAACTGTAATCTCTTACCATTGATAAGAAAGCTTCACCATCTTAGTACCTTACCTTTGATTAAATAGAAAATGACAAAAATTTAACATAGGTTAAAGAAAGGATAATGCAACCTGATTGCCGTATGATCAAATAGACAATTACTGTGCCGTATTCCATGGTACAAAAATGATAGATTTTTGTACGTGGTTTTAAAATTCTGGACAATCCGGTGTGGTATGGATTGTTTTCTTCATTTTGATGTTGGGGAAATGGAGGCTCAGAGAGATTAAATGACCTATCTTTGATACCGTTACTAATACATACTAGGTACTAATACACACTAATACATACTAATACATACGTATATCCTAGTAAGAAAATATCTTGTGACTTACATACCTGTGACTCCTTTATGTAGTCAAGTGTAGACAATATTGATTGTCTTAATCAAGATTATTTTAAAAATAGGAAGTGCACTCAAAGACTTTAAGAAAAAAAAGATGTTAACATAAATGCTATGAGATCTCCATAAGATTCTAAGCAGGTTAATCTGCAGCCCTTTGGAAGAAACCCAGAGAGCTCTGTCCCCATCTCTCTCTCCTTCAAACATTCTGTGTCTTGCTGTGTTACCAACTCCTAGGAGTTACCAACTGCTCTGACTCATCTCAAAGTGCAGGATGGCCAGACCTCCTGTGGCTTTTTAGTAGACATTCTCTGCATGGCTCTGATCGTCACAGCTTGTATTTTGGAGCTAGAATATCCAGTTCGAGATCTCAGGGCTGGATTCCAGTGAGTTTTCTCATTCTTGGTCAATTCAGGTCTAGCAGCATAAAGAGTGTCACACACACTACCCGTTCGTTCATTCAGAGAGGCACAGATACACATTCTGATAGATGCAGCAAAATACAAAACTTTCTGTTTTCCTTGGATTTAGATATCTTATTTGTTCTTTGCTATTCCACAATTATGAGGAGCATGAAGAATTGACTAAATTTTGAAAGCTCACAGAAGACATTATAATCATCTATAGATGACTCTGAAGATGCTTTACATTTAGTGTTTTAAAATACTACTGTGTTTCTGGATTTTAAGAGAATGCTTTTAAATCATTTAAAAAAACCTGTGGGTTTTTCTCCATTGGCAAGAAAATGGTGGTTCCATTCTCTCTGGTTAGTAGTGTCCTCTGACAGTCATGTTCTTAAGGAAAAGTAAGAGCACAATAAAACAAAGTATTGTTGCCTCAAAAATGATAAATGCAACCATACAGGTAAAAACCTCCCCATAGATGTTTTGTTGTTGTTAATTTTAGGCATTACAATTATTTTTATGTTCAGTTTTGGGTTAAGAAAAAAAGAATTCATGATATTACAAAGAGAAATTTGCTTGATAAAGCCCTAAGGGATGTTTTGGCATAATGAAGTAGAAATTCAAAACATTAGTCTAATTGGATTTTAAGCATCATGACGTTTGTTAACCCTCTCTCACCATATTGTAAAAAGATGTTAATTTGTTTTCAGAGTTTTTGTTAATAGTTTTGAGCTCCAAAGAACATGAAAGCATCCATATTACTAAAACCTAAAAAAGTAAAAGAACATGAATTTGTATACGCAATAGTCTACATTTTGTGCAGTTAAGTATAGTATATTCCTGATGGTGTAAGGAAAGAACCTGAAGATAGAGACATTTAAGTATTTTTTCCAGTGTAATATAGCAGGTAGCTGGATGATATGGGATATAAATTAACATCTTGGATGCACCAACCTGCGTTATTAGCCCAGGGCACTCTTGTAGGAGTGACAGTTCATAACATGAGTTTGCAGTTGCCCACTTGAGTGGGGTTGGCAGCTTGGGCAAGGGCAGCAATAGTAGAATTATTGAGAAATTACTGAATATGAGAATGGCTGAAGGTTAAATGCCAGGATTTGCTGCTCTGTGGGAAAGGGAAATGCGGAAAGACTCCAAGAGTTGGACTATAAATATTAAGTAAATGAAGTTTTACCACTATAGAGAGTATCATAAGGGAAGGGTGTGAGGAGAAAATGTAGTTTTCAGCTTTGAACACATTGCATTTGAGATGTTTATTGAGCATTCTAGTAGAAATATACATGTAAGGTGGATATTGTTGAACTTTGTAATTTAAAATATATCAGATTTGGGATACTGATTTTTGAACCATTAACATGGGTTTGGTATTTAAAGTCATTGGATGGAATGAATTAATCTAGGACCAATAGCAATGATATTTGAATACTGAAGCCTGGATCATTGCAACATGTTAAAATCGGGATATTCAGAAAACAAATTAAAACTGGAAAGAAAACACAAAAACACAGAAATTTAGAGACCAGTTTCTCCATGAAGGAAAAATTGACAAAAGAAGCAAATACCTCAAGGGATTAAAAGAGATAAGGTTGAAAACTACTTGTTGGATTTGAAAATACAGAGGTCAAGTCCCTCCCTGGTGGCACAATGGGTTAAGACACAGCACTGCAAGCTGGCCGCAGCCACCTCAGAGTGAGTTTGATCCCTGCATCATGATGCAGCAGACCTCTCCTATCTCACCACTGTTCCCCTCAGTATTAATGTTCTAATGTTCTTTTTTGATCTGCCTGTTCTGCTCCCCACTCTGTCTCTGGTGAATCCTCTCACTGCCCCTGCACCTCTGTCCTGTACCCTAGTTCTGTGTGCATAAATAAATAAATCTTTAAAAAAATATAGCGAGGTCATAGATACTTAGAAAAGAGCATTTGTAGTAGAACGTGGAATAGACTGAAAGAGAATAGGAGGAGACTAGTGAACAAAGTGGAGTAGTTAGTGTCTCATGAGTAGTTAGAATTAGCTAAAAGTTGGATATTTGTTTACTAGACTATGTTTTCTTTTTTTTTTCTAATATGGACAAGGAAGATGAATGTTTAGAGGTTCCCCCCCCCAAAAAAAAGTCATTAATAAACATTTTATCAGAAAGGGGATGAAAATACACTATTTACTTTTATAATAATGGATAGCGTGAGTCACAAAAGACATCTGGAATTTTGTAAAACACATTTCAATTAATCATTAAAACACAACTTTTCAAAAAAACAGTTCTTTCTGCCAAAATTTGGTTAATTTGAAACATTTGCGGTGTCATACCCATGTTTACCAAGTTACCTTTTAGTCACTCATGTATCCTTAATCCACTATCACCAGTGAATTTAAAGGATCTTCCAGTAGGCAAAATGCTCAGTATCCATAGTACGAGGCATTCTCATGACAAATGAAATTTACTATATGACCTTGGCTGGGAAAGTTTATTTTACATTCACTTAATAAATCTTTTAAGTAATATATCGGAGTATGTCATCTACCCCACCTGAAGCCTTTCAGTGAACTATTACAATTAGAATAAAATTGGACTTCCTTTCTGTGATTTATAAATCCCTAGATAATCTGGGTCTAACTTCTCTGACTTTATTTCTTCAATATCTTTATTTTCTTTCACATGATCTGTCACACTGGCAGTGTTCCTGGAATGCTTATTTCTTCCATTTCAACAAGTTCGCTTTTAACTTGGGTTCCCTGCAACTCCTTTCGAATGTTCTAATGTTCTTCTACCTGAATGACACCTTGTGGTAGACACCTCTCAATATGGCTCCCTGTGATCCCCACCTCCTGATAACTGTGATATATAGATCCAGTCTGATCCTGTCCTCTTGAGCAAGGGCTAAGCCTGCAGACTCATTTCTAGTGAATAGAATATGGCAAAATTGTTGAGAAATCACTTGCAGGAGTAAAATATAGCAGAGTCTGTTCTGGCCTCTTTGTAGTTCTTTCTTTCAAGCCCTCCTGTCCTTCACTATAAAGGAAGCCAACTGTTCTCTTGTGAGTAACCCCTTGGAGAAGCCCACATGGCAGAGGACTGATGTCACCAGCTGTGGCCAGCAAGGAACAGAGCCCTGAGAGAGAGCCTGAAAAGGGATCCCCTCCTTGAGCCTGAAGATAACTGGAGCCCCCCTTCCACCCCTTCCTCCCCTACACACACCTTGATTGCGTTCTGTCTAGAGCCCTATGTCCTGTGGGCCTAGTTAAGCCACACCTAGTTTCCTGACCAACAAAAATTGTAAGGTAATAAATGTTTGTTTATTTAAATAACTACATTTCAAGGTGACATCTTATGTGGCCATGATGAACTAATACACTTGTTCTTTTCACTCAGGCCTCAAATCTAGTAGCTTTTCTTCTAAGATGGAGTTAGCAACCTTTCCCCCTAAAGGACCATAGAGAAAATAATTTGCAGATTATGCGATCTCTGTTACAACCACCAAAATCTACCTTATAGGGGAAACATCAGGCCAAAAAACGTAAATGAACGAGCATTGCTGTTTTCTAAGGAAATTCTATTTATATAGCAGTGTTGGTCATAATTTTCCAAGTTCTGCCTTAAGAGGCCATTCTAGACCCTTCAACCTGATATGATTTCCTCTATACTAACATCACTATCATTTTAGCTTATTAGAATTATTATAATAATTACTTGATTATCCTTCTGGTTGGAATAGAAGCACTGAGAGTGGGCACAACAATGACCAGCAGGTACAATAGTACATGCCGAGTCATGGATTGACTTGGGTGAAACTGGAGAAAGGATTTCCAAATGCAGAAATGTATAGGCACCATGTCCTTAGATGAAGACCTATAAAAAAGGAACACTGAGAACACATGGTATGTCCAGATATGTGCTGTCTGTCCCACCAAATGCTCTTCAAAGGCAGAACTAGGAAAAGTTATATTTCGTAAATATGTAAAACTTGCCCTCACTTTCAGATATTGTTCCCTTTTATTTCCTTTTTTCTGCCTTATTATTTGTCTATATAAAAAGTTAAATATGTAATTTTGAAGTAATTTTTTTAACAATCCTAGTTCTCAATTACAGTCAAAATCACTTAATGCAAGACCCATTCCTTTTCATCTTTGTATGCCAGAGCCTGTCAGACATTGTCACTTTTCAATAAATGTTTGTGAAGTACGTTCGCAATAAATCAGTGCTAGAGAAAGGGAAATATTAGGAGGATCAATTAGAAAAAGCTTTGTTCACCCCTGAGGCACCCTTTGCTACACATGGAGATGTTCAGCATTTATTTCCCCTACCTCTGCAGTGTCCTCTTAGGTAGTCTGTCTAGATCATTGCTGTGACTTTGCTGATAGAATTAACTAAACCTTACATGACTTTACTGTATGTTTGCTTACCACATATGTAGGTGGCAAGCCCAATCTTCCTTTTCCTTTTGGCACATAACTAATATATATGGTAGCACAGCATACATAGAAAGTTTCCATCTTTTATGTGGAACAACATTGTCACTTTCTGTAACATTTCAAAATATTATAATATATAGCAAAATGATTGAACAGCTGTATTTGGACAGAACTCTGTATTTTACAATGTGTAATAAATACATTGTATATTCTTTCCAAAGTTGTGGCTGCACAGAATACTTACTGAAATGTATTCATAAGCATGAGTCAGTAAGATAAGAATGAGTTGAATTTGGCTTTTCAGCAGTGGAGTAATGTATTGGATTATGCCTTATGGGGATGGGACACATACTTTTATCCAGATAATCATATGTCTGGCTCTACAAATAATGTATGTTTGTTCTTTCAGCTTAGCAAATTACAACATGGCTTTTGGGGGCAAAGTATGGTTTGGATGCTGATGTAACTGGCAGTCGATCTTAATCTCTACTGCTTTTGATTATATATAATTTATTTTAATTGCAGAGAAGCACAGATTTCAAATTTAACTTTGGTATGGCTTTCAACAAAACATAATGGAGAGAAATCATACTATAATTGGTTTTTACTGCTATAGTTTGGCCTATGATAAGCTGTTTAATCATTAACATTCTGGTTTTAAATAAATTGGAAAGGAATAAAAAAATTATGATGCCATTTGTTAAACTTCAAAATCAACTCTGTCTAGATTTTGTATTTTCTACATTTATTGTAGAAATAATTTTTGAAAAACAGGAAAAGCTGTTTTGAAAAACTATGAATACATACATATATATATATATTTTTCTGTAGGAAAAAAAATGACAAGGTCAAACTATGTTTTAGATATAAAAAAGTCATCATTTTCTGAGTGTTTAAACAAACATTAATATAAATAGAATTATACATTTTTTTTTGTTTTTCTGTACTCTCTTAATAAAATGTAAATTCCATTGGTGCAGGGATTTTTTTGCTGTTGTTGTTAATTCTTCTATTCCCCATCATCTAAAACAGTATCTTGCACATATTTGCTCAATGAGTTAGTTAATAAGTAAAATATTTATAACATTTAAGCAGATTACAATTTCAGATTTTTCATAAAATGTTAAGACAATAAGATTTTACTATTATTTACTTTAACTCATCTTCATTTGATGAACACAAGTTCTTTCTAAATTTTTACATATTCAAAAATAACACATTTTTGTATATTGTAGTTATTTTATTATCTCTTTTCTCCCTCCGCCTTCATTGCATGGACCAGAACTTCCAGAGTAATCTTCTGCCATAGTGATTGCAATAAAAATTCTTATGTCAATCCTGAATTAAATAGAATTCGTCTAAAGTCTTATAAATTAAGTATTGACTTTTGATTGGTGTTTTATCATTTTGAAGTACCGATTTTTACTTCACTAAAAATATTTTAAAATAAGCATATGGTATAATATTCTATCAAATCTCATTTATCATTAGATCTAAACTTGATGTAAATTATCAAATTTTCTTAAACACAACTTACAAAAGAAGCTTATTTATCATTATTTATGTTTTGCATGCATTGGACTGATGACTTTTTATTTGAATATTTCTATGTTTGGTTATGAGCAAGTTTTCTGTTTCATTTTCTTTTATAGAATGATCTTTGTCAATTTTTGTTTAAAGAACATTGTCTAAGTTCACAATGATTTGTTTAAATACTTTATGTGCTCCGAAGCACTTCATTTACATGAATATTATGTTTCCTGAAAGTTTGAAAGAAACCACTCATAAAACTCTTGAGAACTATGTCTTTTTGAAGGATTTAAAATATGTACCCTTTATTCCATGACAATCCTTTTATGATGAGGATAATCTCAATATAGTACATCACTTAGCAAATTCTTTAAAGCACAGTTTTACAAAATTGCACGGATTTTTTAAAATACAGTGAGCCTTTATTCTGCTCATTAAAATATGAATGTCTAAAGCTAGAACAGGCCGTCCAATGTTCCTTGAACTCACTTAATCTGGAATCCCCTCTTCCAGTTTTTATACCACACTTTCAACATTTCACTAAAAAATTTTCCCTAGGATGCTGAGAAAAATTGACAGAGTTGCTTAGACTATAACAGTGTATGTAGCCTTCAAATCAGAGTTGAGTCAAGGCTCTGACTGTGGCTACCTGAGTCTAGACACATCACCTCGTGGTGTTCTTAGCTGTACGATGGGGATAATCATAGGATTATATCTCAGAGAGTTAAAAAAAGAATTGAGATTAAACATCACAATTGTTTAAATACAGGGATTTCAGTATTGTTTTAATTTAAAACACCAGTTAAGTGAGTTACTAATAAATTATAATTTTTAAGGAAATTATCCTTTTTTTAGATTTTTACAAGTATTTTCATAAGGCAGAATTAAGTATTTTTTAATTATTGGCTTCATATAGATTATTTTGTTTTTATCACTTTAAATGTTACATTTGTGGTTTTGTTAATTACTAATGAAATTATTCTTTTTAAAGACTTTTTCAATTCCATTAGTTTACATTTTCTGATTGTTTCTGCTCTTATGTACATTTTTTAAATTTCCTTTTCCTCTGTTCCCCCAAAATTGGGCCTCATATCCAACAGTACCCTGTTCCAAAGTTTGAAGTTTGACTTGAGTTACTGTCTTTTTGCGAACCAGATACCACACCAAAAGTTCAATTATTAGCAGGGAAAATTGACATACTTTCTTCTCCTTTTTATTCTTTAGTAATATAGAAATATAAATTGCAGAGATGTTTAATTTAGAATATTTAATATCTTTGGTGAACTGATGTTTCCTAATAGCATTGTAATCAATGACATGTTTTGGTTTTTATAGATAAGGTAAGAAAATTAGAGCACCTTTACCTCTTCATATCTTCACATCAGTCCTTAAAAATAGTGGCTGTTTAACAATTATGTTGAGAT
Organism: Condylura cristata; assembly: GCF_000260355.1. Lineage (NCBI taxonomy): Eukaryota > Metazoa > Chordata > Mammalia > Eulipotyphla > Talpidae > Condylura > Condylura cristata. The sequence continues at coordinate 10,022,304 of NW_004567122.1, forward strand.
TTATATTCTGTGCATATCTATAAAAATTCCTTCCTTCTTATTTTGGCATGAAATGTTTACTTTCTCCAGCTTCTTTATACCATATCTCACTCATTATTGAGGACAATTACTATAAAATTGATTTTTAGGTAATCTAAATTACTCTGCATTTATATTTTTGGAAGGAAAATGCAATGTTCCACTCCACAAAGCTGAATTTTAAAAGATTTATTTATTTATGCATACAGAACTAGGGTACAAGCCAAAGGTGGGGCCTGGTGATAGCATTCACCAGAGACAGAGTAGGGAGCAGAACAGGCAGATGTACTGAAATGGACTGCTGAGGGGAACAGCAGGTGGGTCAGGAAGGTCCGCCACACCCTGTGGGTCCCCTCCCTGGGTGGGGCTTAAACGTGCTGTAGTGCCTGTGATAGCTTCACAGTGCTGTGCTTTAACTAGGTGCACCATCAGGGTGCGTCCACCACAGAGCTAAATTTTACTGTTGAATATATTTTGTAGATGTTTTACATGTATATAAGGATAGATTGGTAGGTTTTTTTTTTTAATTGAGGGAACATTGGTTTACAGCACAGTCGATGATTAGGTGGAATAAGTGTATATTCCTCAGCTGTTACCATGGCACTCCCACCGCCAGAGAAGTCATACCCCTTTACCGTATAACATGGGACCCCGTCTGTCTTGACCCCTCTACTAGTCTCACCTTTGCAACTGTATTTCTAGGCCCTGTTTTGGTTTCGTTTTGTCAGTCCCTTTATTTTGTTTTTCTGTGTTCCACATATGAGTAAATCATCTAGTATTTGTCTTTCTACCTCTGGCTCATTTCACTTAGCATAATTCCCTTCAGTTCCATTCATGTTGTTACAAATGGCAAGAGCTTTTTCTTTTTTTTTTTTTCATCTCATTTCATTTTTTTTTTTTTCATTTACATATACCACATATACCAAGTGCCGTTGTTCACTTAGGTTGTTTCCATTAATTTGGCTATTATAAGTGTCACAGCAATGAACATAGGAGTCTGCGTAGCCTATGAAATTAGTGTTTTTACATTCTTATTTTTAAGTGAATCTACTTATTTTACAACATATTTATTGCTTATATAACAAAAATTGTATTTGCATCTTTTGACAATTTGCGGATGATATTTCTAGAACCTGAACTTTATTATTAATATCTTCTATTGTATTTTTTAAAATTTAGGTAACAATGGTTTACACCACTGTGCATGTTTTAGTACAAGTCCATACTTCTTAAAATATGTGGTAGAGCCCACATTAATTTAGGCATTGCCAATATTATTCCTTTAAAGTTATATTCAAGTAGTTCAGGAATTTTTTTCAATGGCAGCTATATTTATCATATTTCTAGATTTTTGTCTGATTTCTTCTATATAATTCCTAGACAAGATGATTATTAAATACCTATGTTGAGTGTGAAAGCCAGTAAAAAGTTTTCGTGTCACTGATCTACTGAAGTTCTTTTTTTTAATCTTTGGCTATCATCTAAGAATTGCCATTAGACAGTGATCCATTCTCATTATATTTTATTTATTTTTATTTTTTTTATTACAAAAGTTCTCATTATATTTTAAATATGTTAGTTAGAAAGTCAGGACCTTAGATTGTACCTGACACCTATTTTATCAAGATCTCAGAATAACTGAGGTTTGATAAGCACTGACACAGTATGTGGAAAAGGGACGGAGAGGATGTAAGAAAGTCACGATTGTCTTATTTCAGGATACTATAGGAATTATGCTTGTATTTTTATATTACTTTCAGATTCAGTTTTACGTATCTTGAAGCTTCTCCATGCCTCTTATTTCCATTAGTGACATCTTCCAGGTTCTGAAATCTATTAGAGGTGACTCTGCATTAAATGTGAGCAAAGATTATGCTGATAGTGTGTTCCCTGAACCTAGAGAATGCATTGTCCCATTACAGTTAAGGAAAGACTGTTCCAACTTGTATGTGAGTGTATTTGTGCGTAAATAATCGTTAACCACAAACCAAGAGAATAAGAATTAAACACTCTCATCTGGGAAAAGGATAAATCCGAATTGTGACGCATGACTACTAAGGGGCTGTACCCATGGGAGGGGCACAGAACAGCTTGGGAGATTGACTGGGGTGTCCCAGACGGAATAGTTAGGGACCAAAGTTTATTTAGGGCCAGTCCGAACAAGCCTACCTACTTAATGTATATAAATAGATCAAATAACACATCTGATTCTCTGAGACAAGTGTCACTCACAGTATCAATCCTGAATTCCTGAAACATTAAACTAAGCACTAGCTTTCTGAGAATTATTTCAGCAAAATGGAATATCTGATATGTTTTTTATTTAATTTTGGCTCTATCCCAGAGTGAAGGCTAAGATTGGTCTGTAAACAAACTGAGAACCAGACATCTCAATGACGACTTTGACTAGACCTTTATTTCATTTTATATTGAATGATTTTTAAGTGTGAGAGAAAAAGTTTTATTTTTATATTTCATTTGTCAGGCTAATGAAGCATCTGTGTTGTGATTTTGCTATATATAAATGATTTTTTAACTTCAGTACTTTTTTCATTAGAGTGATTTTATTTAAATGTTTTACTTTTCTGAGATAGATAGTGAATACTGCCATATCTGAGTACTTGTGTGCCAGCTCTGGCACCAAGATGCTTCCGACAAATACTTTAGGAGGAATAGCAATTATTTCAGAGCATTTTCACATGAGAATTATTCTAAAAAATGTGTTCAAAATTCTGGAATGAAACCCCCTGTCCCACTGCCTCTCCCTGTGCCAGCCCTCACACGCACATGCAGTTCAGAAGAGCTGAGCTCAAACCTAAATTAGTTCCTGTCTTCCTACGAATACTTAAGCAGGCATTGTAAAACACTTTCCTCTGTCACCTGTTGGATCCTGAAAATAATGATTTGATATAAGAATCTGAAAGTCGTAGAACTCTGCCATTAAATGTAAATATCTGATAAGGAGTCTAAGGAGAGATTTTTGATTCCCCCAACATGATATTTTATTAGATTCCTTCAAAACTTTATTTAAATGCTTTGCTATACAAAAAGAAAAATGATTGGATCAGGAGGAAATGAGAATGCTTCTTCATCAATTTCTATTGTATAAATCTCACTTATAAATTGGGTATGCAAGTTTCTTTGGTTTTGCTCAGCATGTGGAATGTGTATATTATATATAATGTACAGCAATGTTATACATATATGTGTATCTTAAATTCTTTTGTTTCTAATGAAACAGAAAGCTTTTCCATATATTTCCATGTATTGTTTAGTCATCTTTGTTATTTTGTTAACATCTGTGCATCTCCATTCTCCATAAACCTATTAGTAAAATAATGGCACACTGTATTCATTTTGATCGTATTTTTTAAATCATATTTTCTTCCAACTATGTCCCCAGGTTGTGGTTTACTTTTGAATTTTGGTTATATTTCTTTGTTTTAGCTTTACATTTTAAGTGTTCTAAAGGTTTGTGTATCCAACTCATTAAGTGATCTAAATTAAGATTTGTTCCTAAGCAATTTACTTTGAAATGGTCATTCCAAGTCAAGTGAGTTGAAACATGATAATAGATACAGATCAGGAGATTCTTTGGAGGTCCAGAACGCTCCTGCTGGGAACTCAGGAGAAAGAGACATTTAAAATAAATTAATAAACAAAATGCTTTCTTTTCAGAGCAGTCATTGTTCAGTTTTATATCTCAAAATAAACATTTTATCATTCCCATGCATTATTCAAACCTAGAAAGATAAGTATCTGCATACATAATTAAATGGGCCACAATGGATACAATGTACACTCATTTGATAAACCAGTGTAGGAGAGTCTTTATAGTCTTTATAGCTTTTCATTCATTTTCTCTAATTGGAGATAAATTTACATATAGTCACAGTTGCATGAAATAGGATTTTATTTTAATCATTTAATATTTCATTTTAAAAGTCATGTATAGTATAGAGCTTTAAAATATCTGTAGCTCTTTAGTTAAGGATTGTCATTATTATAAATGAATATTCTAAGTATTACCAAAATTATAGTGTGGTATATATACTAGCCAAGTGGCATATTACATTTTATGACATCTATTCTGCATGATGGCCTTCTTGCCTCGCCTTTTTCTTTCTTAAAAAATCTTGTGATTTTTTAATTTAAATTTTGAGTTTGGCATTAAGACCATAAGATTATTTGTTTAATACAGAGAGATTAAAAAACTTAAAAGATTTTAAATATCAATAAATGTATGTACTTTAAATAACTTTTTAAAATTTATTAGTTGAACTCTGTTGACTCAGAGTCACTAGTCATAAATTCTACTGGAATAGGTGGTTACTAGGAAAACTTATTTGAAGTTAGGAATTTAGATTTCCTAAATTTATCAAAAGAAATATTTGTTTTGTAAATTTTGATCACTGACTGCCTCAAGGACCAAAGGAGCCCTCATACTCTCAGAAGGCAGCTTCCTGTATCCTATTGTGCTTATTATCTACCTGGCATTCTCCTGACAGGTGACCCTGAGGCTTGCAAGGATGTTCAGCACTTTTAGCCCAGTTCCTCCAGGTAGCAGCTCCACCCAAGCGTGGTGAATGCGGCAAGTACTATATAAGTTGATTTGGATAGCTTTGACATACGTAACTAGTAGTTGGATCATTTCTCCTTTTGTCATATTAGCTGAAGTTATTGAAACTCCTAAGCAAGAGTTCATTGTGGGAACTCACAGGTGAAGCTTCCTCAGGAAGCAGTTCACCCTGCACAGTTAACTGCTCCCACAGTGTCAGTCACTGACTTGGGAAGACATTGTGTTTCAGGGAAAAGACATTTGTATAATATTCCTTACTTACAGAATACCTAGACAGGGACACTGAAGTTACAGTTAATGTCCAAGTGCATCTGAAAGCTCGGAATTGACTAAAGCGGAACAGAAACCTTTCCAGCTTTACTGCTTCAATGAAAGGATACTAAAGATCTGTACATGATGTTTACAACTTCAAGCTAACAGGAGATTCTCCTCTACCATCCCCAGAGATCATTGTTGTTTTATTCTAAAATGCCTTAATTATTTCAAGCTTACCACAGATATCAGATCTTAAAGTACATTAGAGCTTTAAGTGTGTTGATTGCTGAACGTCGTGCTGGGTGTAGTTGCTGGTTGATTTTGAGGAGTTTTGCAATAAGGGAAACAGCAAATTTAAATGTTTTCCTGTATGAGAAATATAATGATTTGCTACTTGAAAATGCTAGATCAGTTGCTATCATTGATATCTGTAAGGATATCAATTTTCAGCAAACTAGGAGGAAAGTAGTATATGTAGTAGAGATGTTAACTTTGGGACAGGAAAATCCCTATTTTTTTT
>NW_004567122.1:10028810-10040221 GCF_000260355.1 Condylura cristata
GACCCCACCAAAGCCTGGCATCCATGCATCAGTAAAGCTAACAACAGTTCCACTCCCAAAGTGTTTCTTGGGATGGTCAAAGTTGAGTACATTTTTGTCCAGCATTTGCTAGTATCACTTTAAAGCTGTATGTGAAACCAAAATTGCTTCTTTAGAAAATTGGATTTAGAATTCAAGACAAACCAACATAATTTCAATTATCTGAAAGCCTTTTCTAATTATTAGGTATGTGATACCTATGAATTTAACTATCTTGAGTGTGCATATAAGGGATCATACTGTCTAGTGAATAAAGCCAATATCAGAGCAGTGGAAAATAGCTAGTTTCACAACACAATTCTTGAATTAGCAGCTATTAATGACTGTAAGTCTCAGGAAATACAGGAGAGGCAAGCTTTCTGTCTTATCCTTTCATTACCCCATATAGAACTTCATATCTGAGGTATATTTTGGGACAAGGTGGGGTGTTGTGTAGGTAGAGATAAAGTAGGAGAAAAAGCAGTGATTAGTGTTTGGGATAAAGATATACTTTTATTTATTCACATCTGCATTACCTACTACACCTGCTACATGACTGTGTCTCCCTGTGCAGGAATTGATAATTTGTATGCAAATATTCAAGCTACTTTTTCTAACATCAAATACTCAGGCTTAAATTGGTCTGAAAGGAAATAAGCTATAATGTGAACAGAACAATAAATGGAACAGTAAAGGTAAACATGGAGAGCTGGTGAACAGGTAGGGAAGAAAGTGGAGGAAAGCTGTCTAGAGGTGAAGGCAATAGCCTTCAGGATTTTCGATTAGCTAAGAAATTAACTAGGTACAATGGAAAGGTGGCATTCCAGGGTATGGAATGCCAACAAGTATGGTGGAATCATGGAACACTTGATGAACTTGATTTAATTGACAATCTAGGCCATAATATGTAGAGAATCAAAATGATGAGAGGTTGTATATCCCATCCTAAAGACAGCAGAGTTTATCTTTCTTAAAATTTCCCGAGTACCTTGGAATAATCAATGGAGGCAAGATCAGAGGCAGGGAGTTATATACCAGGAGACTGTTGCAATCTTATATAAAAGGAGTGGTAGGAACTTGAATCAAAGCATTGGACATCAAGAGGGGGCATACTTGGTGAATTAAAGATGTAATTAAAGGTAGACTTGATGACCAAGAGAGAAGAGTAAGATTGTTAATGAATTCAAGAGGGAAAATAGGTTTTCAGGTTAACATTTTGAAAATCTGTTGAATTTGGGATTGTAGTGGGATGTCTGGAAGAAAGACATGATTTTTAAAGATTATTAACCTGGTGAGAGAAGTTTATTTGGAGATAAAACCTTTTGTACAACAATGTGTGACAGTAGATGAAGGCATAAGAAGATATTATTTCACCCTGTGGGAGTTTATAGAATGGAAAGCAAGCAAATTGCATACCGAAATGACAAATAATATCTATGGCAGCTCTGAAGAAGAGTTTTTTGCTCTTCCTTTCCCCACTCCTTTTGATTATTTAAGTAAATAGATATAAATACTAAAATACTATGTAAACACTTCCTTTCCCCACTCCTTTTGATTATTTAAATAAATAGATATAAATACTAACATACTATGTAAACACTAGTGATTAAGAGAAATACAGGTTTATGACACTCATAACTATTTATTGATTACTTATAGAATTCATATTTATTAAATAATCACAGGCACTGTGGTAAGCACTTTTACATGCATTGCCTAATATAGAATACTATGGGTTGATAATCAATTTCGTGATCTCATTTTTTAGAAGACAAAACTTAAATTAACAAACTTGTTCCAGTTTATCTTGTCAGTCAGGGTTGAAGCTGAAATACAGAGCCTTATTCACAGTGTCACTCACCAGTTGGATGCAGTTTTGAGAAAGGAGGTGCCACAGTACAGCTCTGCTGGTCCCCATGTCAGCAACCAACTCAGGCTTCCTGAACTCAGGACTGCTTGCCTTGGTGAATGCCCTTGCTTTAAAGATAGTTTTACTTACTAAAATCGCTCCCTTCCCATTTTGTTTTAAACTCTCCATCTATTATCATCTTATGTAACTTACAAGGCAAAGTTGGGGGTGTTAGGGCATGGATATGGTGTGCATATACATTAGTACATAAAAAGACAAGTCAACCTTGTCCTTATAAATCATTCTAAGCATAAAGAAGAATTAAAAAAATAGATGTGAGACTATTTCAGAGTCCTTTAAAAGCAAAGGAAAGTGTGATGGGACAGGGAATAACATGTTTACTGTGGGGGGTAGTATTTAGACATAAAATTCACTTTCTTAAATGGCATTTCTGTGGCTCATCTGAACCTGAAATGTAATCACTTAAAGTTTTCTGTGCAAAAAATAAAAATGTGTATGTAGAAGGGGGTGAGATGAAGGTGAATTTGAGTGGGGTCTTCTCTTCCCACAGACTCTCTGCCGCTGAGGAAGCTGTGTAGTGAAATTGAAGGGAATAGTAACCTCCATTCATGGGAAGCTCCTCAACACAAGTGTTACTGTACACACTAGAGTTTGTTTGTTTAGTGCCAGATTTTATGGGAAATCAAGCTGTCAAGAAGAGCTGGGCACTAAGAATTACTTGTGGACAGTGACTTTCTGATTTTATTTTTAGAGTGGACCATTTTCAAATTATGCACAATATAACACAAATTACCTAACTTACATGAAAATGTTTCTTGGCCTGGAGGATTACCTGGGAAATAATGTTTCTAGGACATTAATTATGCTTAGCATTCCATAACAGTCTGGAGGTTTCCAAAAGCCACCCAAAGTTTCATTTTATCCTTGTTCATGTATATTGTTAAATCCTTTCATACTGTCTTGAAAACATTAACAAGATTCCAAAAGTTCCATACTTTCTTCCTATCTTTAAAGCCACATAAAAAATTAGTATCAGTGAAATGATCCTGCTTTGTATAAGTACTATGTTCATGAGTTTGTCATAAGGTTAAAAAGGAGGGCTAAAATATTGTAATTGTATTAAACTTTTCAATTTTTTAAAAAATATTTATTCATTTATGCACATAGGCCACAGGTGTGGGGGGGCGGTGAGAGGATTCACCAGAGACAGAGTGGGGAGCAGAACAGGCAGATCAACTGAAACACACTGCTGACAGGAGCAGCAGGTGGGGTAAGAGAGGTCTGCAAAGCCATGTGGGTCATCTGCCTGGCGGGGTTTGAATGTGTGCTGCAGTGGCTGTGGCTAGCTTCATAGTGCTGTGCTTTAACCTGTTGCGCCACTGGGGAGGGCCCTCAATATTTTTATAAAAAGACTGTATTTCTTACTGTAAAACCTTTCTTCTCCATCACCTGAACTATTACTTTATTTATTTATTTTTTAAAGATTTATTTATTTGTGCATACAGAACTGGGGTATAGGCCAGAAGCTCAGGGGCGGCGAGAGGCTGCACCAGAGACAGAGCGGGGAGCAGAACAGGCAAATAGACGAAGTACACTGCTGAGGGGAGCAGTGGGCGTGTCAGGAGAGGTCTGCCACGCCATGCGGTCACCTCCGGGGCAAGCGGGAATCGAACTCATGCAGAAGAGGCTTCAGCTTCTTTGTGCTGTGCTCTAACCCGCTGTGCCACCAGGGAGGGCCCTGAACTATTACTTTAAAAGTATTTTAAGGAAATCACTTAAAGTTGCAAAACCAAAAATAAATATTCCCTTATGTTCTACCTCATGCCTTTTTCCCTTTAATAATGGACATGCCATCAGTGAATTCATTTTTCCAGTACAACTTTAAATAATATTCCCAATTCTTTTCAGTGTTACATAGAACAGAAATCTCATAGCTCTTATCTTATGTGCTTGTTTCACAAAAAGGTCAGACTGTGAGTTTGCTAATGGCAGGGAACTGTGTACTTTTTCCCCACTTGAATTTGTAGTACTCATCACCCCTACCCATTTTTGGCCCTAGACACCTGCTTATTGAATGAATGAATTGTATAGATTTTCACATTTTAAAAAAATAGTTAAAATTCTTGTTGCTTTTTATATTCATTTTGCTTCTGCTGAAAATCGCATGTGATCTATGATTTATATACTGGTGTGCTTCCCCAAAGTAAATTAATAACTGCCAGAAGGTACTGTGGTAACAGTCTCTGTAGTGCTAGAGCTGTATTTCTTGAGATGAATGTGATGCTTTGTAAAGGATTCTGTGATCACTACACTAAACTTTGTTTTCTTCTACCAAATCAAAAATATATCTGGAGCTAGCCTGAAAATTTCAGTCTCATTCATTAGCATGTGTTATCTTTTTTGCTGTAGTAACTTGTTGACTCTTGGAAGAATGCAGGTTATAACTCGATGACCTGTTTTGTAGCACCATTTATGTTTAAGAAGTCAGGAGTGTTCTTGATCTTTGAAATTCACATTTTCAACAATTTCACTTACACACAGCAGGGTAAAGCAGACCAATATAGCAAGAAACCCATATTTAAGTGACACCAAAAAGGAACTCAAACCAGCACAGAGGGATAGAAAAGATAGTAAATATTTTCTTTAAAAATCAATTTTGAAATAGACAAGTCTCTTTATTAGGACTAGAGTACACTTTTACAAAGCTGTTTATTCTCATTTTAAAAGGCTAACGCATATTTTTTTTTAACCAGTTCTGTTATTTGACTTTTTTTCTAGAATGGTAATAAAATTTTGTCACTAAAGCATTTCAAAGGGACTAACTAGATGTTACTCAAAAGTCATTTTGTTCATTTGAAGCCATGCTGGGTTACATCTCTGACTGTTACCAAAATAATGATTATCAGACTGAGGATAAGTTACTGCAGAAATCACAGCAATATTGGAAAGGTAGTTAACTTCCTAACAGAAAATTGTACTCATGATGTGTTATAAAATAACTTACTGCTTTACTATAGCACTTGTGCCTATTTAAATATAAATGATACAGAAAAGTATAAATAAAAATTAAAGTTCAATCCACAATTTACAACTGTAATTGCAAATTCTGGTATCACCCTCCACATAATATAGATGGAGATTAGAACTCATGTCTGTCTTACACCAACTCCCATCTTCCTTCCAGCACACCCAAATGCCTTAAAGCTGAAGGATGAAGGAGAAGCTTATAGTCTGTACCCAGAGCAATACTGGGAGTACAAAAAGCATTATGAACAGGGATATAATAATTAAAAATCTAATTTTTACTTTATTTTAAAAAATAACTGTAATAAAGGAAAAATCAAAATTATCAGGAAACTATAGATCAGAGATATTATGTAGGGGAGGAGGAGGAGAAGGACCAGGACAGGGGAGGGAAGAGCATAAAGGCATTGTGGTGATGGTGCAGGGGTGACTCCGTGGTGGGGATTTCACAGGGAGACCATACATTATACCAAAAGAAGAAGAAGAAGAATATAATGCATATATTAAATTTTTTAAAAAAGAAAAGAAATAATTAAGAATCCAGGCAATGCTCTAACTGTTGGGAAGAAACGTTAAGTGCCCCATGGCTTTGCACACATTGAGAAGAGACAATACCCTTTTCATTCTGGACAATGGAGGCAAGCAGGGTTTACTTTACAAACAGCCCGGAAAGATACAGTATTTCTTTCATCTTTAGTTATGAGGTTTGTTGGCTGAGCAGTATAATAGAGATTACATTTCCCTCCAAGGTTGACTTTGGACAGATTCACTTGCAGTAATTAGGGCTTCACTAGATGGGTTCCTCAGTTGCAATGTAAACTCACCCGATACACAGCAACTATCTAGGTCTTCCTCTGGCCTTCAGAAAGATAGCTGACAAGTATCAAGTGCCTGTTATGAGTAATAACGGTCTTTATTTCTGACCTGCGAGACCCATAGCTGCCAGCATCCGATAAGCAATGGTAGAACAAATTTTCCTTGCAACTAGAGTAAAATTGATGACCTCTCACAATTCTTGACAGGGCTGTGATTAAAAATAGAAACACTGGAACTAATCTAAATGTTCATTCATGTTAGACTGATAATAAAAATTGGTCTATCTTTTCAGTGGGCTAGTATGCAGCCACAAACATAGAAAGATTAATGAAAACCATACTGAAATACCACCTTGCCTTATCTGACTAATAATTTACTTACTTTACATCCCATATATAACTGATACAATCCCATGTTATCTTTCTCTTTCTGACTTATTTCACTTAGTATTATCCTTTCAAGTTCCATCCACAAATGGCTTCAGTTTATCTATTTTCCTCACTAAGTAGTATTCCATTACCTGTGTATACCATATCTCTTGATGACTGTTTCTATTTCTGGAGGAAATCACATTGTATATATGCACCGAAAAAAAATCAAATTGGTTCTACACCATTCTCTTCACAGTAGTTACTTCTTCAGAATTCAGTAGGAGTGGCAGATTACTGCAGATGATAAAAACATTCACTTAATGCGGTTCTACAATGCTTAATGTTTAGGTGTTATTTAAGATATTTAATTTTTTAAAAAAGTAAAAAATTAACAGCAAATTTTTAAAAAGAGAGACTTGGGCCCTCCCTGTTGGCGCAACGGGTTAGAACTCAGCACTGAAAGCTAGCTGCAGCTGCCTGAGTGAGCACTGCATTCCCCTCCACGCATCCCCCGCCATGGAGGTGATCCGCATTGCGCCACCGAGCTCTTCTTCTGTCTCACCCATGGCTCCCCTCAGCAGTGTACTTTGTCGATCTGACAGTTCTGCTCCCACTCTCTCTGGTGAATCCTTTCACCACCACTGTGCCTCTGGCCTGAACCCCAGTTCTGTATGCACAAATAAATAAATCTTTAAAAATATTAATTAATTACAAAAAATTAAAGCTAGCAAGATATTAGAAAAAATGAGAGAGACCTGACTGAATGTATGGGGCCTGCCTGCCTGTAATTCTTAATGCCTCTGTGTCCTGGAACAGATTATTTGACTTTAGTGAATTTCAGTTTCCCTATCCATAAAATAGACTTAATAATAATAATAATACCTCAATAGTGGTTTTTCATAAGGATTTTGGAAGTCATCAGTTGAAAGACAAGGCTGCAGTCGTAGAGTTTGCATTAAATAAATGTATGCCATTATTAATATAATTATTTTGAAAATTTTGTCCTTTATAGGTGATAAAATAAACTTTTTTTTTTTTTTTTGGCTTTGCGAAATCTTGTATATATGCCAAGACATATATATGTCTGCTATTATAAATCTTGATAACAGTTTCTGGATGATCATATGAGAGATGAGTATTTTCCCCTGGAGCAAGTTCTGATTCCCAACTTTTAGCAGAAAAAGAGATTTGAAGGGAATCTTGGAGATACGAACTGACAGCTAATTCTGAATTGTTATTTTTATTCTTTCTCACTAAAGCTACTGAATTTTCCCTGGTAAAATTTGCTAAAACCTTAGTCCTTCTGTGCTTTGGTGTGTGTATATATATGTATATGTGTTTACAAAAGGTGCCCTTTACAAAGTTGTTAAAATATTGATGTGAGGACCATATGGCCTTCGGTTTTTGGATGACATTGAAAAGTACAATGCGATTTGCAAAGAAAGTGGCATACATCCTGGAGCAGTTAAACTAATCTTTTTTTAATGAATAAGAATGCTATGCCCAAATTCCAAACCACTTCTCCAAAATTAATCAATATTAAGTACAAACATTTAAATAATGCTTACTGGAAGAATTTCATTTTTATATTGTAGTCTAAGAACACATTTTAATTAAATCCACATTTTAAAAAATAAAATGTTCAATCTTTTATAAAGGCAGTGAATTAGAATATGAAAGCAAATCATAGCAATCTCTTCTGTAGGTTTCTTTAAAATGAGATAATGGAGTGTGATGACATTGAAAGACTTCCAGGATATGGTAGGTTAAAAAAGGCCCGAGAATAATATATACGTTCTCTAATGTGAAAGAAAGGTCAAAATGTGTGGGTTTTAAATATTCTGCCTGTTAGGATTTTTTTTTTTTTTACCTTGAGACTTTACATGCAGTTCCAAAATTTAGCTAGAATATGTCTAATTTTGAATCTTTTTATTTTTGCACCCCAAATAATGAGTGCCTTCATTCAAGAGTTATTCTTTCCACCTAAGCATATATATTTTTTTCTTTTCTCTCTTTGTTGTCCTACTTATTCAGCTGCGTTGGATAGTGAAAATGTAGGACATGAGTAACAGAAGTTTGTTTGAGAGTTTTAATGCACTCATTGCTAGACTATTGAAGGGGTCACTGTTTGCCAGGTTTTTATAAGTAAAATTTGTTATATTCTCACATGGACCATTTGAAGAAGTAGTAAAAGTATCCTTGTTTTAAGTTGATGCACAGAGAGGTTCAATAACTTGCTCCAGGTGTGCCAGCTTGGAAGAGGCAGAAGCCAGTGTTTGAACTTAAGTGATTTGTCTTTAGTGCAAGATACAATTAAGCATAGACTTAAGAATTCCCTTGTTGCTGGGTGATTTTTATTTTTATTTTATTTATTTATTTATTCTTTTACCTTTCTCAGGAACACTGCAATGCAGCCTCTATTTTTCATCTCTTCTCTTTCTTGCTCTTTTCAGAGTATGGAAAGTATCCTTTTCAAGTTCAGGGAAGATGTACCACGTTATCATTCACATTGATGATTCCGCTTCACAAAGTGTCAGTCCTGCTCGTCACTGCCTGAGAGTCTATTACTTGTACTCTTTTGAAAGATTTTCTTATCTCACATCTTTCACATTTAATTTCATTCTGTTGCCTTTTAATCTCATAATTAGGCTCCATTGTGAGGCCGTAAGCTATATTTAGAAATGCATGCTTTAGGTATGAAGTGGGTATATTCATACTAGAAGAACTAGAAATCACTCTCTGAATAACAGAAAGCAAAATGACCTTAGACTTAGTGACATACTTAAGATCAGCAAAGCACGTGCGTGTACACACACACACACACACACACACACACGATTTTATTTAACTGTACCATCTACAAACATTATATTGGATACGTGTGTCTTGGCTTTCCAGGAGCAGATATATAAGATCACATGTCTGAAGATGTGCCTTAAGTTATTCATTAAATTTTTGTCAGCAGTTTTGAATGTAGTCAAGCTAATGTATGCTGGTCAAACCGGCTCTCCTGCATTCTATAATTATCGTTCTCAGTATATGTCCTTGTATACTGAGACCGACTTGTTTCTGCATTTATCATTCTCTGTTCCTGCTTATGTATTTGTCAGTGCAGCTGTGATTCATTTATTTTATAATGCTGCAGCTAATCGTGTATGGGCTATTTGATCAAACACAACATTTTAACAAGACCAAAATAGCCAAGGCAAGGGAAAAATGCAGTTATATAACAATGTTAGAACTTTTTTTGGAAGCGGCATTGAGAAAGATTATTCATTTGTGTAGCTCTGAAAGCCAAATAATAATTATGGCGACATTGTTCTGTTGTCCATATTGCCCAAATCTGGATGAGTAAGGCAGAATGAAAAAAGTGAATTACCCCTCATTTTCTTGTTTGATTTGGCCCTTTAAATGGTCAATATTGTTAATAGTACTTTGGGTGGGAAGAAATTAGATCCTCTCATAATGCCTCTAAAGGTCTCTTTTCATGCCTTGGATGGTTTTGTGTTTCTGAGGTTTAGATTGCCATGTTCAAATAAAGATAAGGATGCAATTATTAGTCTTTTATGCCATTAACACAACATACAAATGGATCATTCACTCTGAAGTTTGCAAGGGACTTAACAACATGGGGGGGGGGGAACCTCCAGGAACTAAAGTAAACTTGATTTGAGGCAGTAAAAATCAAGATATATATGCCTGACATTAACTTTTATGCCAACAAAAATGTCAATTAAGGTAATTACCTTGCTTTGTGTCTTTGTGAAGGACCATCAAGTCTAGGTAGAAGAGCACTTTGAATAATAATCATGTAGAGGAAGCCTAGTACTATATGAATGAAAAAATAGTATGAAGTCAGCATCATTGCTGACTTTCTGAATAATCTTTTGAGAGTGAAAGAAATCCTCCTTGTAACAACTTCTATTACCTTCTACAAGAAGTGATTTGATTCGATACAGTAAACACAGTGGCAGTAGCAATTTTTTTTTTTTATCTGATAAAGCAGGTTTTGCCATCCTCAGTCTCCATATGAGCACAGTATACATTTTACTATGGGGAAGTGTTTTAGTCCTTGCTCCTGAGGTCTTTGCAGGGCTCCCAATCTCAATACCCTTCCTGCTGATGTGAGATTAAACATGTACAGCCCAGCTGAGTCTATCATGTTGTTCAGTCACTGTGCACACAGCGATTGAAGACAGACAGACCAAACATGTGGCCCCCACAATGAATAGGTCAGTTAGGTCCCTCCCCGATAGATTTCTGAATGACAACTAGTGAAATAGTGTTTGTGGTAGTCTCAAATGTGGCCTAAAGTCAGTGGAGTCGTGTTCCCTGTAACACTGAAAAAAACAAGCAATTGGGAGAGAAAGGCTATAATTCTTTCTGACTAAATCACTGAGTCTCTGGAGCTTCTGAGGCTAGCCACATCCTTAGACATCTTAACTTCAAACACTCATAAAGTCTTTTTATTATTTATGTTCCCTGGAATCATATTAATGTTACAATTAACTGAATAATGTCATCAGTTATGGAAAACAGTTTGACTAGTAAAAAAATTGATTTGCTACAGAACTGAAAATAGAATATTTATTTTGGCATCTGATATTGCCTATGATGCTCAAGTAATTTATAGGAAGTTAGTGTACAATATTCTTGGCATATAGAGATATCCTATAGGAATATTTGTAGCTAACAAAAAGAATCATGGTAAACAATGATGGGAAAAAAGCATTTCAAAAATTAAAATTATATATAAGTATATGAATAATTGCTTCAGAATTTGCACATACAAAATTTCAAAATATTTTAAAGATTGGGCTTCATTGTGTTGATAATAAAAGTAAATAATTATAAGTTCACCGATGAAATGTTAATAATCTAAATGTTCAACAAAAACATGCCTGTGAAAATGAAAGTCACAAACATATTGAAGATATGTAAGTATTTCCACACACAACATACTTTTATCCCCACATTAACCCATAAGGTGTGAGCTGGGCATTAGTTTCCTACTTTTGTAGGAAATTAATTTCTGTAAGAACAGTAATTTGCCTATTGTCATATAGTTATTAGTTGTTAAAACACACCACACAGCTGATAACAAATGACATTAATGACTACATTTGCAGGTTGTTTAATTAGACATTGTGCAGCTTATACAATTAATTGGAAAAACGCAGGGAATTTAGTTTGAAAAGAGAATGAGTAATGAATAGAACATGTAACGGTCTTATTAATCTTTGAAATAAGAAAGGCAGAACCTGAGTGTTTTTAAAAGAAAAATACTGATTGCAGGTACACCAACATTTTAT
>NW_004567122.1:10040704-10186335 GCF_000260355.1 Condylura cristata
GGGCGGGTCAGGAGAGGTCTGCCGCGCCATGTGGTCACCTCTGGGCGGGCGGGAATCGAACTCATGCATAAGTGGCTTTAGCTTCTCAGTGCAGTGCTTTAACCTGCTGCGCCACCAGGGAGGGCCAATTTGTCATATTCTTTTAAAAGCTGTTTTTAAAATTTATTTGTCTACATTATTGTTCATTTTACAACAATGTTTATTTCCCCGTCCCTTCCTCCCCCCTCACTGGGTCATCACCATAGACAGTTATAAGCCAGAGAGATCCTACAGGGGAGGGGAACAGAGAAAGATCAGAAAGAGGGAGGAATGTGGGGAACTCTGGTAAAAGCTGGTTTTAAAACAAAAACCCTATGTTACAGACTTTACACTTATCTAAACAATATTTTCTTATGTCACACAAAAGTACCTTTGTTTAACAAATCACAAAGTACAATTCAATAATACATATTTTAAAAGTCAGAATAAAAAATGGCAAATTAAGTCAAGCAATCATGTATTTTATCTAATTGACAGTATTGCCTACATTTAGCAATAGCCATCTATTTGAATTTTTCAAATATAATTAGAATAACTGAGACCTAGACAGAAGCTCTCTTACTATTCCAAGTACGCTTTTGATGGTTCTTTCCCAAATTTCAAATCTGTTAATAATGATAACTTGTGCCCTTTCAAAAAATTTGACCACAATTAGTGTTTATAATAGAATGTCTTCACTGTGCATATCTATCAGGGGAGTAAATGTTGAGACATGAAGAGATTCAGAGAGGTTTGAAAGTGAAAATTCTTAGTTATGGAGGAACACAGATCATTAGAAGAATCAGCAATGACAAGGGTGATAAAGAAATCCAACATGGGAGAAAAGAAAATAATTCAGGATACAGAAGAAATAAACTTGGTTTGAAGGAAACAGTCAAGATTTATGTGGCTTTTGATCAAATGTCAAAGTACAGGATATAGACAGTAAGTAAGTGAACCCACAAGCAACTGAAGTATTTTAGTTTATTCCCAGCTAGCATTCCAGTGACATTTTCTCACTTATCATTGGAAAGAAAACCACTGAAAATGGAAGTGACTTTATAAATCACATTGCTCTTCACCAGTCAGCATCTAATCTTACTTGTGGGGTAAAATAATAATAATGGCTTCTGGCACAAAGCTCTTGGAATGTGGAAATATTGGGAAAGTATTTTTTTAGGAAACCTTTCATCCTAAATGGGTTTGAAATCTTGTACCACGCAGCTCCATTCTGAAATAGTTTATGTCATTGAGAAATGAACTATTTATACATCTATGCATTTAGATGTAAATGTACCAGATCACCTTAGTGATTAAAATAATGAGTATGAAAATGACTCCTGACATTTATAGCTAATTTTCTGGTATTCTGTATTTTAATGAAAATTATAACATACAAGTTTACAGATGAGGAAATAAAGGGCAAATAGTATAAATATTTTGTCAGAGTTTCAGATATAGCAAATGAAATTTGTCAAAATCATTATCTTTTGCAACTATTAATTGGCACTATTTTACCTGGTTATTTCCATTTTGAAGTTATGAATGTAATAGCTCAATAATTTTACTTAAAATAGAAAGATACTTGTTATAAATAATTTTGCTTAAGGTGAAATTGAAACCTAATGCTAGCAAAGGTAAAAAATCAGTTTGTTAACATATGCATCTATATTTGTATCTCTAGCTCTAGCTTTCTGAAACAGGTGTGAATTTTCCAGAAGGAAAACCAAAATATTCTTGTCAGAAAACTAAAGTCATTTCAATTCCAATAACTGAAAAAAAATATCAGATTGTTTGCAGATTGGTGTATTGCTTCCAGAAGGAAAGATGTATGATGTTAAAAGTGATTGTTGGGTTCCTTTTCTAAATACCTGGCTGTCCCCCAGATGGAAGCACAGTCACTCTCAACCTACTGCAACCGTTGTTTTCCATCTGTCTCCACTTCATGCCACAATAGGATTATTTTACCTACATACATGGACAGTTCAGATTTATATTGTAAAGCTTTGTACCTGTGTCTTGGCTGCTCACACAGTCACATGATAAATGCACACACACACACACACACACAATTGTAAATGGTATGCTCATTTGTTTTTCCTAAAGGAATACTTCAGATTTGAGCAAAGAAGTTGAGATACTCATATGAAATCTTCATAGAAAAAAAATTAAAATACTCTAGTCTTTCTTTTTTCTTCTTCTTTAATTATAATAGCCAATATTGTTTTCCTGAAGTTTAAATAAAAGTAGTTCTGCCAAAGCATATGGGAGATAATTTACAAAGGTGCACAAAATGCTGGTTTGCTTTAAGTTTGTCCTCACAAAATAGACTATTTATTATCCCCATTGTAGTGATGAGGAAATGAAGGCAGGATATGTAGAAACTTGTACCAGCGAGAATTACACCTGGGATCTTCACCCTAGAGTCTGACTTCAGAGTCTGAGCTCTGAGACCCTAAACTGTGCTGGGTAATTGGGAGATACATTCATTTCGCATTACTGTTACGCAAGGAAGAATCCTATCACCTAGGGAAATGAAGAATTACTTTGGCATTATATCTGCTCTGCATAAATAAATTTCCAATTACTTCAACATATTTCTTTAAGTAGCCAATACTTTTGATGAGTATTTATTCTAAAAGCTACGTGTACTTGCCTGACCTCTTTGTCAAAGTTCATTAATTAGAATTTTTTTAGGCAGATTCTGGAACAGCACTAAAGCTTTATTGATCTTATAGCTTTGTTTCTAGACAGTAGATGCAGAGCTAATGGAATAAGTAGAGCTGTTTATATCCCCTTACTAAACACTGCTATATATTTTTAAGGTTTTATCTCCTCTTTGGATAGTTTCCGGCATTCTTTATTGTAGACATGATTTCACATGTTAGTTATTCCTGTCTTATTCTAATGCTAGAACATTTCCTACTCCACCTGATTTACTACTCTAAATCATGTGTGGATTATTAGGAAAATCTATAACTAGGCTTGCAGGAACTGGATATATAGTAAGAATAAATGAACTCCTGGTGAGAAAATGATTTACTTTACTCCGGGTTAATTGCTCAAATTTAACATTTGTCCTTCTGACACCAGCCTCAAGGATAGTTGTAATTCACTCTTAATAACTCTAAAAATAAGAGACAAATCTTTGTATTATCCTTTCCCTGATCCTAGTTGGGCGCTTTCCCTGTAGCTGCTTCTTGTGACTTTCTCACAGTCCTGTCCGTGACCCACTTCTCTTCACCATCACCCATCTTCTCTTTTGCCACATGACCAAACCATGACATCACTCTCTAAACCTTTGTCTCTGAAAACATACTTTAGTTTTCAATGGCAAGATTTCTGGATGAGATCACACAAAATAATTTTTTTTCCAATTCAGTGCACAATTATCTCCCTGCACCAGCTGATTTCTCATGTGCAGTGAAATAGAAGGGACATCCAAGTTGGATTATGAAGATTTGGGTATGAAATACATTTGGCCACCTATTAGCTATGTGAATTCTTGCAGAACACATGATCTCAGTATCCTTCAGTTTGCTCCTGCAAATAGGCAACATGATGCAAATTTCAAAGGTGAGGGAGGCAAAGGACATTTCCTGTTGGACTCCAGCTGTGATCCTCCAACACACAGGTGCTTCCTTCTCTGCCTCTTCTGAGACTTTGACTCACTACGTTTCATCAGTCTGGTATCTAGGAAAGGTGGTGACACTAACTTTAGAACTGCTTCCTAAACAGGCTTTGCACACAACCTCTCCGGAATCTTTCAACTCTGAGAGGCCCTCATTAGAAGGGTCTCAGCACCTTTCTGTGTTCCGGACTACAAGATGTTCCTATGGACTCAGGAGCCGGAGGGCAAGTGGACAAAAGGCCTTTTGGAAGGACTTCTCAGCCTTTACCTCTCCCTTCCTCTCTGGTTCTCCCTTGTCCCCACTTCCAACCTGCTAGTGTCTCTAAGGAAGGGACACTGTTTCGGAATGGCAGTAATTTTCCCAGATATTTTTTTTTTTTTAAAGATTTATTTATTCATACAGAACTGGGGTACAGGCCAGAGGCTCAGGGGCGGTGAGAGGCTTCACCAGAGACAGAGTGGGGAGCAGAACAGGCAGATCGACGAAGTACACTGCTGAGGGGAGCAGCGGGCGGGTCAGGAGAGGTCTGGCTCGCCATGTGGTCTCCTCCGGGGCAGGCGGCAGGCGGGAATCGAACTCATACGGAAGTGGCTTCAGATTCTCAGTGCTGTGCTTTAACCCGCTGCGCCACCAGGGAGGGCCTTCCCAGATATTTTTAAACTAGAAAATCAAATCTTCATTTGTTTACCCCTGGTTTTATCATAATAACCCTTAGCAGACGTGGCAGGCACCAAAGTGATCACTGAGTATAGCATAATTTCATCCTGCTACAGATTGTAATAAGATGGCTCTAGCCAACAGTTAAAAAAAAATATTCTCCATTCATAAAGCAGATATTTAGCTCACACTATTAGCTTCATAATTCTAATTTTAGTAATGGACCTGGTGTCTTGGAGCCTGAATTTTAGTCTGGTGGAGATTTTCTTCTTTCTCTTCCAGATTTTATTCTTTTCACTAGAGTTTTTACCCTTTAGCCTCTTCTTAAACCACACATTTATGTTACACACATTAACTGTCCTTTGTTCCTTGCAACAATTGATGTATCAGTAAATAAACTCATTTAGAATTGACTGACCATTTCACAAACATGCAGTGACAATGTGTTTTAAACAACACGTGGGAAAATGTCCCTTTGGAAAAAGTTGCTGGAACAGACACAGAAAGATTAGATATTCTTGTAATTTCATAAAATGAAATCATACCTTTGAAAGTAACTTAAGAGGCATCTGAAAATGGGTAGTGCAGTTCCCAATGCTTTCAGCCAAACTCTGTGGCTAGGATTTTGTAAGAGACAAGATCTTGTAGAGAAGAGAACACTTTCAAAGAGCCATGTGTCTATTTTTTCTTATCTCAGTGGGAAAATGCTTGAATATTTTGGGTAATTTGTAGGAGTCAAGTTCATGCAAAGAAAACCCACCTCAGTGAATGAATAAACTTCAAAGTCTATTTGAATTTTATTCAAGTCTTTTGTCTCAGGAGGTTTATAGCTAGCTAATGTTTCTCTCTTTTCCAGTTCATATCACATCAGTCTGCCCTCTGACAAGGGACTTGACACTCTGTCTTTCCACAGCAACACATGTTATTTGAATAACTGGGGAGACTTAGATTTCAAGAAAAAAACACAATGAGACTGTTCTTTGCTTCATTGAAAACTTGACTTCTTGGGGTTTAAAGTACCTGTTGATCTAAGACATTAGAAGAAAATTAAATAAATTTTGTTTTTAATAAATAGTATCTTTGGTGGTTGGAAATTTAGTGACATGAGGTGTGTGTTTTGTGTGTGTGTGTGTGTGTGTGTTTAACTTAGGAATTACTTTCTCTTCAACCAGCTGCTCTTATTAAATTTAAACCAAAGTTTGTGTAGTTTCTATTCCACTAATTTCCTCCCTCACTCAGATGAAATTGTAAGTAGATAAGAGTGCAAAGGTTAGTGGTCTCTGAAGTAGAAAACCACTTAAGGTGTAACACCATTTAAAAGTTAATGTTGAAATTGGGTGGAAAAATTTTGTTAAAAGTGTTTCCAAAGATGTATCTGAGAGATGGTAGAATCCCACATAGGGTATACCAAATGTTCTCAATCTCATAGGATGATACGAAAATTAACATAGGAAAGAAATCATGGAATATCAAACCAGAAAAGGAACGAGAGAGCAGCAAACACAGTATGTGTTTGACATTACATGAGTAGTAACTTTATAAAGTGATCGAAGGTTGTTGGTGGGTGGGAGAGTGTTCAGTTGCTGTGGTGGGGAATAAATGCTACAGGGGCACATTGCCTAAGTTTTGGTTTCTAGTGATACATAGAGGTTAATTTATTCTCCCCCTCACAGATCACTTTGTCAATTGATCTCATTTTCACACTGGCCCTTTCAGGACTTCTCTCAGTATTACACCCCACACAGATACTCCACGCAGACCTACGAAGTCCTCTTTTTATGCCAGACAACTACAGTATTTCAGAATGGAAGAAAAGATAAGGATCATGGAAGGCAGGGAAGTCAGATAGAGGTCTTGAAAAGGTAGAGAGAAAACAGAACCAGTATCTAGGTAAACTATTGGAGGAGGCAGTTCCTGGGAAAATGTGAGGAAAGAATTTGAGTTCAGGTTGAATTTTATAATTTAGGGAAACCACAGACTCAGTGACTTTTCTTTCGATTAGTGTGTTCATTCTGGGGAACAGAGGATGGTAATTTTAGAGAGAGGCTCATAGTGATCCATTGAAAATAGCTTTGAAGATTGACATGAATTGCTAGTCAGGAAAATATTTCTTCATAGTTTTGGACATTGTATATACTAACCAAATCTTAGATGAATTTAATTTCACTTTATAAGGAAAGATCCAACAAACAAGACAATAAAGAAGACAAAAGCTGGTCTAATAGACTCTAGACAAGTGGTGGCCATAAAGGTTTCCTTTAGTGCTGGGAACATTCCGCACTCTCCAATATATGCTACTAGCCAACGTGACAGTTCAGCCAGTGAGCTAGCTCTATTCAAATGTAGCCAGTGTGATTGAGGAGCTGTATAGATGGTTTTACTTAGCATTAATTAATTAAAAATTAAGTATTTAGTTTTAATTAAAATAAATTTTAATTAATACAAATTTAAGTTGCCAGTGTAGTTAGTGGCTGCTATTGGAACAGTGCAAGTCTAACTCATTTAAGATTGAGTCTTGTTCATTTTCTTCCCAAATATCTCCTGGTTCAAAGACCCCACAATTTTCAAGTTTTCATTGTACTGTTTTTAAAAGGGCTTTTTTTTTTCCTTTTTACAAAATAACTTTGTTTTTTTTTAGTATTCTTATTTTTAAACACACAGTTTTATTCTCTAAAACTCTGTTATCCAGTATGATCACTACTCCCTACAAGTGGCTATCCATGCAAAGTTAATTAAATTAAATTTTAGTTCTTGCTTTCCTAGTGTTACTATCTGTTACCAACAATCTCAGATGGTTAGTGACTACCATGTTGAAATGTAGCACTAGGCACAAGTTATGGAAGTAAGGGTAAAAACTGGTTGTGGGAGACTTGAACCTGAATGAAAAAGTCATCAGTGGCCAGAACTGAATATTTCAAGCCTGGAAACTAGAGAGATGAGGATAGCATTGAACCAGACTTAGGAGTAGGGGAATTCCTCAAGGTAGAGAATGAAAATATACAATTTTAGACCTGTGGGAGTAAAAGGTTCTACACAGGATAACTCCAGTCTTTCTGCTTCAGTCTCATTACTTCATTTAAATAATAAGAATGATAAACAGGGTGATTTGGTTTTTAAAGTTATTTGCAAATGTGGGAAAAGGTAAGGCCAATTTTAAATGTAGACTAAACATGTCTTTGTTTTCCACTCCAAGGATAAAAGGCTATCAGAATCAATGGGAAGAAGCAAAGGAAGAGAAACAGTAATTGCTGGAGTTATGGGAAGAGATAGAAGTGATGGGCCAGAGGAAGGAAAATTACATTGTTATAAGTCATTCCACTGGCATTAATAAACAATTTTTCAAGTAAACATTTTTTCAGAGCCCCAAAGCTCCATGTTCCACATGAAACCACATAGCCCTGGGGCCAAGATGTCTGGTATGAGAAGTTCTCAGAGAATTCCTGTGTGGGAACTAAAAGATGAAAGAGCCCTGGATTATATTAAACATCTTTTTGCAAATCATATCCTTTTAATTAGGGAATATGTTATTTAATCTAGCAAAGAGAGAGCTCATTGCACAAAATGGATATTCAGGAATTATATATAGAAAGAGATAGATTCATATATAGATATACATCTATATATATTCATAGAAGGGAAGAAAGGAGACAAGAAAGGAGAAAGGAAGGAAAGGAGTCAGCAAAGTTGTAAAATAATAGTATTTTATTATATACATGGAACAAAAATTTAAAAAATCTTCTCTAATGTTTGACTGTACTTGTGATATAAGTGCCAATTTATGAGAAGTATGTTTTGACATTTTAGAACATGAATTAAGTAATTCAATAAAAAGATACTCTTAATCTCCTTCTAACATTTTTTCCTATTATTTGAGCAATCATGAATTTATACACCACTATTCCATTTTCCATGAGTTTTTTTTTCACATTAAAGCACACTGTACATAATCTGTTATATTTAAGGTAAAATACTTCAAATGAACTTCAAGTGATAAGGTGTAGAGCCCATTCATCTGACTCTTCTAAAATAACCATTAGTTAAATGAAGCAGGTGCTGTAAAGCCAAAGCTTATTGGCAAATACCTCTGAAAACAGGTAAGCATAATTAGGTAGAGGTTGTTTATTGCATGCAAAAATGGGGAGATTTTAGGATGTGTTGAAATGGTGAGGCCAGTTGCAAATATTGGCTTTATACAGTACAAATAATAAAAATACAATAGACAAAACATCCTGAACTGCAAGCATTATAAGCCTTCTGAAAATTAATGTCATTTTTTATCTCCTGGCTGTTGTTCTGTATCCTTAACTTGCTTTCAGATTGTCTCTTGAAACTGGGTGTCTAATCACAGTGTTCTATTTTTATTCTGTTTAAGTAAGGTTCTGTCCTATTGCAAGCACAATGCAAATTCTATAACTTAAAGAAAATATGGTTTCCACTCCCCTTCTTGTAAAGTTTCTGATATATTAATATTCTTCTGTGGATTTTGTCTTTTGAGAAAACAACAGATTAAATTAAATAAATACATAATTGTGGATCACCTACTTTTCCATTTGGTCATGGGTGTATCGTTTTGAATTTTTCATATTATCCAACTTGCTTTGTCAGTTTAATGAAATAAATACTATTATCTTGGGCAATAGTTTCAATGAGTTGAAATAATCAAAACACTAAAGAATATTGTGAATAACAGTTTAATTCCTGGCAACCTCACAATTCCAAATTGAGCACTTGTAAATTCAAATAAAATATGTCTTACCTCATTATGTTGAGATGATTTATCTACTAGTTTAAAATTAACCTTAAAGCTTGCTTTTTGCTTTCTTTAATACTCTTTCTTTAAGTTACATTATCATCGGTTTGCAAAATTGGATGTGATTCAGAGGTAAAGGATTACACTTCCTAGGATGAATGTCCTCTTGCCACACCCACCACTAAGAGACTCATAATCCTTCACCACAGTCTATTATGCCACTCTCCTCAGAGTGTTTTAACCCTCCCCCTTGCATCCTCAATTTCTTAGTCAGTTTTCTAAGGTTTGCTGTTGGTTTAGTTTTTATCTGACCCTGTTTTGTTTTTCTATCTCCTCCATATGAGTGACATTATCCAGAAGTTGTTTTTTTTCTTCTGCTTTATACCACTTTGCATAATTCCCATCAGTTCCCTATATGTTGTCACAATGGCAAGAATGCATCTTTTTCTTTATTGCTGAGTAGTATTCCTCTGTCTGTGTTGTGTGTGTGTATGTGTAGCACATTTTCCTATTCCACTGCTCTGTCCTTGGGCACTTAAATTGTTTCCATAACTTCTCTATTGTAAAAAGTTCTACAATGAACACAAACATGTTTTGGTGCTAGTATTTGGGTTCATATCTAACAGTGGAATTGCTAGATCATATATTACAACTATTGTTAGTATTTTCGGAACTCTACATCAAAATTTCGTATTTTGAGGTTTTGTGCAGGTCCTGGAAAAAATCTACATTTTCATCAGTGGTGATGAGGATTCCTTTTTTTCCATATCTACACCAACACTTACAAACTTCTTTTCCATATTTACACCAACACTTTGATATGGGCCATTCTCACAGGTGTGAGATGATATATCAGTGTAGTTCTGATTTGCATTTGTTTGATGATAAATGATGATGAGCATTTTTTTTTCATGTGTCTGTTTGCTTTCTCTGTATGCCTTCTCTGGAGAACTGTCTATGTAGTTCTTTCACCCAGTTTTTAATTAGTCTGTTTATTTTATTGACTTGTAGAAATGTTCATAGATTGTGCAGATATTTACTGTCACTCAGTTGGATGCCTTTTTGCTTTAGTGAGTTTCTTTTGCTGTGCAGATGCGTTTTAACTTGATACAGTCCCATTTATTTGTATTTACTTTTGTTTCTCTTGGCTACTGAACATGTACCACATAGCTATCACTGAAGCCAATATTGTGTATTGTTTTGCCTATATTTTATTCAATGCAGTCTATGGCTTTGGACCTCATATCCTTACCATTAATCCATTTTTCATTTGTTTTTGTGTGCCAAACTATCTGGATTCATTCTTTTGCATGTAGCTGTCCAGTTTCCCCAAAGCCATTTGTTGAAGACACTGCTTTTTCCTGTGAATTCTTGATTGTAAGTGACTGTCCATATAGGTGTGAATTTCTTTCTGGGCTCCCAATTTTAGTATTGACTTGTGTGTCTGTTTCCAAGTCAGTACCATATTGGTTTGCTTACTACAACTTTATAGTATAGTTTGAAATCTGGAAGTTGTTACTCCCATTTTTCTTCTTTTTTTGTCAGTCTTCTTTTGACTCTTTGGAATCCTCTGCAGTTACTTATGAATTCAGTAACATTTGTTCTATTCCTTTAAAGAATGCTATTTGTGTCTTGGTAAGGATTGAGTTGAATATGTATATTGTTCTGGATGAGATGGCCATTTTAACAATATTAATTCTTCCAATCCAAGAACAATTTATTTCTTTGTGTCTTCTGTTGATTTTAACATTTTTAAAAATAGTTTTCACTGCATAAGCCCTTTACCTCCTTTAAGTTTACTCCTAGCTATTTATCTTTTTGTTATTGTAATTGTGAATGACATTGCTATTTTGTGATACCTTTATCAGATTTTAGTAATAGAGTGTTGTACTCAAAGAATGTGTTTGGAAGCATTGTCTTATCCTGAGTTTTTTGGGAGAGTTTAAGAAATACAGTTATGAAATTACCTTTGAGGGTTGGTAGAGCTTAACCAAAACTGGCTCAGGCTTTGGTTTTTTGGGAGGCACTTAATTACCGTTCAATACCCTTGTTTGTGGTTGGTTGGTTCATGTTTTCTGTGTCTTCCTGACTCAGTCTTGGAAGGTTGTGTTCATAGGAATCTGCCCATTTCATCTAGATTATTGAATTTATTGGTGCATATATAGATGTTCATAATAATCTCTCCTATTCTGTATTTATGAAAACTGGGGGTTAGCTTTTCTTTTTTAATGTATTTATTTTCTCTTTTTTTAGTAAGTACAGATAAAAATTTGTCTGTTTTGCCTGATTTTTTTCAAAGATCCAGGTTTAGGTTTTATTGAATCCTTTGTACTGTCTTTTTCACTTCTGTTTCATTTATTTCCACTGTAGTTTTATTATTTGCTTCTTTACACTGTCTTTTTATCTTGTTTATTCTTCTTTTCCTAGTAACTTAAGGTGAGTTGTAAGAGTTTTTCATTTGAACTCTTTCTTGTTTTTTGATGTGTACCTGTATTGCTATATACTTTCCTCTTAACACTAAGATCCTTGAATTTTGTTGTCATTGTTGTGAATTAGTTGAGAATAGACAGAAGTAAGAGATTGCAGAATACACATTCATTTCTTGTCATGCTAGGAATGGATGAACTACATCCAAAATTATTTCAATATGTTGCCTATGATTTGCCCTCCTCACCAGGAAACAGATAGATATAATTTATGATGTATTTTAATCCTCAAAATCCAGGATTATAATTATATCAGCTTTTAAGCTTCCTATCCAGTATAACAATAATCAAGTTTTTCTTGTTAAAGGGAAATTCATCTGAAAAGCAAAACAGAGGTGGTTTAAGGGCAATGGGGTTATAAAAGTAATAAAATACTCAAGCACACTCATTGTATACTCTCCATTTCATGGTACTGCTGTGTTCTTCATCTGTATTAATAGTTATTATGCTTCAGAGAATAACAGACAATGCCTAACGCAGTGGAATGTATTTGGAAAGTAACCAGAAAATTTAACCAAAATTCTCCAAACAAAAAAGAAACTAATCACACAATCGTGAATCTAAGCTTTGTCAAAGAGTGGCTTAAAAGAGATCAGTAAAGCAGAAAAGAGTTCAGGAATGTTTAATTTCAAAGGGATACCATTTATCAAAGCAATTTGCAAGGATAATTCTGTCACTTCTGCTTCTGTGAAAAAAGGATAACAAATGAGTTTACAACATTTCTACTGAATTTGAAGCAGTTTTTCAGCATTAGGAGGTGATGTCATTACTTAGTCTTTTTGGTAGGCAAAAGAGCAAGACAGGCATTGATTTAAAATCTATTCTTAATAGACACTTATTTTGAAAGGCATGCAGTTTTATAAAAATGAAATGCATGTCAGTTATTTTAATAAAGGTTAAAGAAAATCTGCCTTTTATTTTCTCTTCTGCATTTAGTTGTATTTCTTAGATATATCAGAATTTGGAATAAATGGTTGTTTTATAGCTTACAATTTGATTCAGTAGAAGTACTTACTAGAAATATACTAAAATATTTTAATAATCGTCCTTCTATTTTTCATGCTGAAAGCACAATGGAACCAGAAAAAAAACTGAGACTAAGACAAGAATATATGATTATACTTTTTTCTTTTTTCATTTTAATGATAGTTCCTTTTCCTCAGTCATAAACTTATATGACCCTTTTGTGGGGTGTTCATGCTGAGGAACGGGGAGAACCAGCTCTCTGGGTTCTTTCTTATAAGGACACTAATCCTCTTGGCTCCTACCCTAGGTCTTCATTTAAACTTAATTACTTCCATTAAGGACTTGTCTCCAAATTCACTCACATAAGGGTTGATGGCTTCAATATCTGCATTTTTGGGAGACCTAGAATTCATTTTACAATAGAAGGTATATAAAAACATCATCCTCAAAACTGGTTAAAATTAAGTTAGTCATTCTATCTCTTCATTGACAAAATGGAATTGAATAATTGGTAAGGTTGCTTTACATAGCAAAAGATCTGTGATTTCATGAAACACTGATAATTTATATTGTTTATCTTATTCTTACATTTTAATCATCTTGTATATTTTAATACTAGAAATTTCATCAACTTTATATGATTAATATTAATACATGATTGTACACATAGTTATTTCAAAAGATTCTGTTAAGCTGAGTGATATATTTTCAAATCATGGTTTTCCAACAGTATTTTTGAGTACTACAGAGTTTGTGGGGTTGGAGGAAAGGAGAATGTGTAGTAATCTTTCCCCATGATTTTCACTTGTTTTGAAAAATTTACTGCTTGAGAAATGGAAAAGACAAAAAAAAATTGTCAGCATCAGAGAACACTGAAATTTTCACTAGTTCCTTCTGATATGATCCTCATGGCTAATTAAAGGCAACTTACAACAGATTGCTTTATTTATTATTATGGAATAAATTCTTTGGTGAACCTAGTCTTTAGTGTGTATTTTGCATTTAAAAAATAGCTCTAAACATTTAAACATTTCTGGAATAGAACTTCCCTGTGGTAGTATTATGGGGAGAAAACAATTCTGTGTCAGTAAATTAATCTGCTGAGATAACTGAAAAGTTGATTGCTCTGTGGCATGAAGTGTTAACACAGCATAGTTTTTGAAGGCATAACTTGGTTTTAAGTTTTGCTCTAATACTTAACTTGTCTCCAGGAAAGTTTCTTGCTTCATGTCAATAAATTCTTAGTAAAATCTTAGATAATCTTAACCTTCAGATTAGAAGGTTAATATGGTAAAAAATAAAATCTTAACAAAGTAATTGTGAGCAAAGGTACTGTCTGCTTCTTTGTCTTTTTCTGTTTGCTTCTTTGCTCCCAACCTCACCCCAACCTCAACGGCAGATCAACTAGTGGTGAACTATAAAAACCCACCAAAATTACCTGCTCTCAAAGTTGATTATGTTTTCAGAACTTTGTGGATTAAAGGAAGAATGAAAAAAAAAAAGTGACTGAAAAGGAAGGCTGTATTGACATATGGCTGAAAGCTTTTCAGAAATACAGTCATTTTAACCAACAGCAAACGTGAACACAAAGGAATTGGGAGGTGGTCTTTGCATTGTTCCAAAAGGACTTCTCCTCCCTCAGATTCTGGCCTGGATGATTTACCGACATTGTTCAGCATTTCTGTATTTGTTTTTGGAGATCAAAGCTCTCACACTTCTGACAAGTAGAACCTGTTAAAGGTCTAGCCACTCACTCAGTGGTTTGAAAAACCTGATGGAAAAGTGAATCTGATAACATTTTCAGGTTTTAAAATATCACAATTATTTTATATTGATTATTTAGGAAATATTTTCTTTGTATCCTAATACTGTCTCCCCAAAAGCCTCAGAATAGGCCTTTCCAATAAGTGTCACCTTAGTATGGGGTACTAAGACCAACAGAGACCCTGTGGTATGGGAAAAAATCTCTTCCCATAATTTACGGAATGCAGGTTATACTCAGTTAAGAGTGATGAAGTCACTAGAGGCTGAGAAGAGATCTTGTCTCATTATCTCTTTACTTTCTTTCTAATAAGAAGAAATACCTGTTCCCCTTTTTTATGACCTGTAAGAATGTAGGTGTTGGGGAGGTATCATCTGGCTATAGAATTATCTGTGATTTTGTTCTCCCTATCTGAGAAAGCATCTTTTTACTGTACGAGTGAAAAGAAAGTCTTTTCAACATGGGAAACTCCCCACTCTCTCCTTGATCCACTAGATTCTCTAACACAAGATGTGTGCTGCTATGTCTCATTTTATTTTGGAATCTACAGCCATGTACATTTTCCATGTATGTGTCGTAAAAATTTTGCGTTTTCTCCTGCCAGTCTGTCTAATATAAATTTGATCATTTGTCAGTCCAGAATAACCCAGATAAAGTGGTGGGATTTTCCCCTGTGCCCTGACAAGGGGAAGAACCAAACATATAACTACAGAATTCAGAAAGAAAAGAGTACCTTGCATCTTCATACAGCAAAGATGTGCAAATTAAAAGTACAGTAAACTGTCACTTCATATCTACAACAAAAAACCCCCAAAATTTTAAAAACTGCCATCAAATGTTTCAAGGATGTAGAAAAGTTAGGACTCTCATACATTTTAGGTGAGAGCATAAAATGACATGACCCATGTATTTTAGACAAGTCTTTCATAAAGAAGCATTCAGAACTAAGAAAACTGGTTTTATTTACTTATCACTTAAACTAGGACATGGTGGTACATATATGTTACTTTTTGGACCAAAGTACTTGTTTCTTATTTCCCTTAATTGCATGAATGGAAAGAATTCTTCAGCTAAGAAGAGGTGGTCTTGACTTGGTCTCATACAAATATTTTTTATGGAATTTGGATGATGATGATATTTAAATATCTCTGATATACCTGGAAGCTACTGAAATTTTCCTTGAATCCAAATTAAGTACAGTAAGTGACCACTCTTTTAGTAAAAGCATTTTTGAAGGAAAATTCAAAAGCATTTCTGCTTAAGATGGAAAAATATTCCTAGTTATGTTCCCAGCTATCATTCTAAGATGGAGCAGTCTGAGGCCTCAGCAGTCACTCAAGGATGCAGAGGTTGGGCTATGTTCAGAAGGAACAGATTAAAGTGCCAAGTGGAGGTGCTTCCAACACACATGTATGAACCTATCAGTGGGGAGTGTAAGTCATGTGCATTTTCCTGCCTAATTATTCAGGCTATTCTTCTATTGCCTGGAACTTTTAAATCCTTTGGCCAAGAGTTCAGAATCCAAAATGTGAAGGACTTGATTAGGCTATGTTAAAACCTTATCTTTATTTATTGTTTGTAATTTCCTGGCTATCTCAAAGAGTATGACAATTATGCCAAGCCATTGGAAAGGTGCAATTTTGATTCATCTCATCCTATATTAAGTTTTTTCTCTTATATTTTCAGAGTTTACTCTTATGACTTAATCTGAAAGTTATCAATGTAAACTCCCTGTACATACAGGAAATGTCCATGTGAAGATATTCAAAGTTCAAAATTGTATGATGGTAGAGGGGAATTCGCTAAAATTAGCAGAAGATGAGGTCATTATTCATGTGTTCATCATTTTTTTTTCAAGGTTGTTTAATTTGGGGAACGAAGAATTGGGTGTAATCTTTCGTAATCTGTCACATTCTAGATCTCCTGCCGACCTGCATGATATATCTCCCTGTCTTGAGATTGTGTGAAATCAGGCCAACAGAGTGGTGTTGACAGACTTACTCAATCAGGGAAAAAAGATGAGTTCAGCCTCTGGAACCGAATATTACCAAATTGATCTATACACTGTCAGATCTATAGATCCAGACAGATATTTTTGCAAGCTTTTTTCTAGAAATCAACAGCTTATTCCTAAAATGCACATTTTAGACATGTAAATGATTATAGGCAAAATAATATTGAAAAAGAAAAATAAATGGATGGTTTACAGTAATTGAAATTACAGTAATTTCAATCTACTGTAATCAGGAGACTGCAGTATTGACTAAAGTATTAGCCAGAGAGATCAAAGAATAACAACAAAAATCAGAAGTAGACATAAAAGTGTAGAGGAAATTCAGTGGAGAAAGGGTTGTCTTTTCACCATTGGGTGCTGGGACCACTGAATACCCATGTGGATTCCTCTGACGGGCGAGCTCAAATTCAGCCGGGCCCAGAGATGACCTCAGTGACCAAAGAGAACAAGACCACCGTCTTCAATGTGATTGTGAGAAATGGTGAGCCACTCCTGGAAAATTTACAATTATAAGAACAAAGCAAACACATTTCAAGTGATTGTTGTGTTCCTGGGAAATTCAGTATATGTTACAACTATTCAAACTTATTTCTTCTGGGCCTGGTGACATGCGCCTGTATTCGCAACTGCTCGGAGGCAGAAGCAGGAGATTGCTTGAGTCCAGGAGTTCTGGGCTGTAGTGCACTATGCTGATCGGGTGTCATCGGCACTAAATTCGACATCAGTATGATGACCTCCCTGGAGTGGAGAATCACCAGGTTGCTTTAGAAGGGGAGAACCGGTCCTGGTTGTCAATGGAGCAGGTCAAAAATCCCGTGCTGTCAAAATTCGTTCTGTTTCTGTAAGGTAAATTAGGCAAAATACTAGTTAGTGGGTAATGTACATTCAATAAAGAGCAACTCAATGAACTAAGTCTGTTTTCTGTCATTAATCTCTCATATGCCCCTTCTACTTTAATCTTTAAATTTTCTTTGCTGTGATAGCAAATGGAAAAAGGCTTCAAATCTCACTTACTTATTTAGGGATACATTTTAATATAGGAAACTCAACTAAACACCCTGGATTCTTGTCTTTACTATAATGTATATGCTGTAGGAAAAAATAAGTGTTAATCCTGAATTCCGGGTCTGGATAAAAATCCCTGCAGGCTAACCTGCCCTTGACTGTGCAGGGAAACAGTATTTCTCTCCTCCCCTGAGAGAGCCCATTTCAAAATAATAGGAAACCTTGACTAAGATGTAGAGCCTTATTAAATTTGATTTATTGGTTTTTGTTGTAATTAATTTACTCACATGTAGTGTAGAGTTTATCTTCAACCTTTGCTTCCTACAAGCTAGAGATACATTGTAATTTGTTCACCTGTCTACCTCCGGAAGTCAGTCAGAATCACTAACAAATCTCAGTGTCTTTAAAAAAAAAATTCTTTTTTAATATCAGCTGTATTAACTATACTTGCTTTAATTATTTCCCCTCCCCCCAACCCTTAATAATCTTTAAGGACTAATTTCATTTTTCTTTGCCATTTCTGTACAGTTATCAATTTGGATCAAACACAATGCACAAAAATTCTGAGAAATAAGTTTAGTATTTAACAGTAAATTTATTGCATCCTATAAAGTCAACACCAAATCTGAAGAAACCACAACCATCTATCAAAGCACCAAGTCCTGCACACACAGTGTTTGGGGTGCTGGGGTGCCATGGAAGAAATTTGGATATACATTTTAGCAACAGAAAACATCAATACAGAACTGCAATGTTTACCATTTTTATTTAGTGTTAAGAAACCTTCCATTTCCCAGGAAGGATTTAGGTGGCTTAGAAAGGATTTTTATTATGGGGATGTTTGATGGAACGTATTTAGAAGTATTAAAGGACTAGAAGCCTCAAAAAGCCTAGGCTGAGTAATAATTCTCCATTCATTACCTGCTGAATAATAGAAATCAAAGGTTCCAGCCTAAGAGACTTCACATTAGAGAATACACACCCATTACTTTCTTCCATGTATCAAATTTTAGTTCCCATTAATGTGTTTATATTATTTGGTCTCTCAGTTGTCATTTTCTGCTTGAGATCAAGTAACCTCAGTGCCTCTGCTTGTGGAGGGCACAGGACTCAGTATCTCCATGTAAATTGATCAGAGCTACTTGTAGATGCTTGAGTTTTACATATTACTGAAGAAAGTGGAACTTAATTAGGCCCTTTTATATGTTACACAGCTCATGTCTTGCTGAAATCATTGTTCTTGCCACTCACTTATGCGTCATTATTCTGTCTTCAGTGTGTCATTTAGCTTTGACAAGGTACAGGAAGTGAAACTTGTAGGTCAACACTAGAAAAAACAGATGGGGAAGCAAAGAGTGTGTGGCATAAGACATGCAGTAATGTGGGTCTGTCCAATTAATCATGGTTCACGGCTGACAAAAAAGTGACAGTAATTGATGTGACCCTTCTAGAAACAATCTGGAACTTCACCACCCTGGGAAATTGTTTCTTTTTGCTTAGCTACTACTGAATTAATGTGTATTATAAATTGCTACTCAGAGGGGCACTTCATAAAGTCAGTGTCTCTAGCAAATCCCACACTATGAAATGTCCCAGGAATCATCCATTTTTCTGGCTTCTCACTGTGTGGTATTGTGTCACCTACTGTTGCAAACACAGTCCCCAGACAAAAGATGAGGATGGCAATTTATCTGTAGTCGTTTTGCAATGTGGACACTCTTCATAAGTCAGTTAGATCCCTAAGAGGTTTATGTGTTATTGTGGGTCTGATTTGTTGTCTGCTTCGGTAAAATGCCCTTCACTACTTCTGCAGCTGAAAGGCACGGAACCACCACTCTTATGGATGCAGCCTCGGGGCAAGTGTCCTCCCCTCCCATGATGATTCAAACTCCGAGCTGTACACCTGTCTTCTCATAGACAACACACTTCTGTTTCACACCTGCAGGAGTCATGTAGCATAGTAGCATACTGCACCACAGATTTTCAGAGTAGCATCCACTGGGGTTGCAAGAAGATACTCCAATTTCAGTTAGTATTTTTCTAACTGTAAAAATTATTGAGCTGCATTAAGTTCCAACACAGAGATCTACACTACTCTCTCTCCTCAGCCCGTATATCAGAAGGTCTTGTGTCACCTAAAGCTGATGAGGTAACGCCTCAGCAGTGTGGTGAGAGAATTATGGCAGTGTACTCACAAATTTTCTTTAAGCATACTTTCAGGTATTGTAATGAAGTGCCTTGATGGATTTCTATCTAGTTTTGATTGCTGGAGCTCACAAAAGAAACACATGCCTTAATTAATACCTAAGTATGTCATGGATTAACAAGACTACCAGTAATGCAGGTGATACCAACCAACAAGGAAATAATAATGCTGACCTCTATGCCTAGTCTCAATTCTTTATTAACCATGTGGCAAGATGTGAGTAATGAAGTAAAGGTCACAGAAGATTGAAATTATTAAGACTGAGGTTTATAACCAATCACAAAGCACAGTATATAAATTGAAGCTTAAAATGATCCAAATTTATTCTTTTTTTAAGATTCATAGTTTTTGTTTTATATTGTGGCCTGTATTTTAATATGATAGGTTATGTATATGTTTTGTAAGTGGATGAATGTAATTAAGGATGCATATTCAAAAATTTAAGAGGTCAAGAACATAAATGTAGCTTTTCACATGATTTATAGTCATATATGAAGACTTAGTGAGAGTCTATGTCTTTCAAGTATAACTCAAACATTATATTTCTTTTCAGTAAAAAGTTAAACCCAACTTTATTAATTGTATGTCTCTTCTTTCTTTCAATCTTGAAAACCTAAAGCGAAATATAAGGAAGTGCATAAGAGTTGCATTGAACAAAGGTATTCCTATTAACTTACTAACTTGTTTAAATTTAGTGGCAAAACAAGCACAGTTTTGCTGCAATTTCGTACTGCGTTCAAACCAAAAGCAAAGCTGACACTATGACCTTGAGAATATGTAAACCAAAACTTTGAATATGAGCTTGGGTGGGTAAGATCTAACAGTGGCCTGAGATAGACACCAGAATGGCAGTGGCCTGAGATACACTCCAGAGTGGTGCTACTTGAACCAAGCTATCACCCTGGCATCACCACTGGATGATGACAGCGTCAGCTGCAAGCGTCCGATGACAAGAAGGTGTGTAGTACTGACCTCTGCCTCCTGACCACTTCACATGGGCCAAAGCTCATTTTCCTTCATGTCAGACTGTTGAAAGGGGCCATTGGTATGCCCATTCAACCTCAAATGAGAATACCGAATTTTGAAGTGTTTAGTAGATTTCACAAATAACTAAGCTGATAAATGTCATCTCTAATATATTGTAATCTCTCTTGGAAACTTGGTCCCACAAAAAACAGGATTAGCTGTAAAATTAAGAGAAATAAATATTCCTTCCACATGATAAAAAGTTCAAAAGAATTTGGCCTGTAAAATATCTGTATGGGGAGCTTCCTGAGAATAGTTTCTCTCTTCCTGGAGAGATGGAGTGGCTGGGTAATTTCTGTTCAGTGATTTACACAGGAGGATTCGGAGCTGTATAGGACTTGAAGGTAGAGGTTGTCTTACGTTATCCTCATGCTGTGATTCCGCGACTTTATTCTACAAAAACTTTTTGAATTTTCAAAGCTTTCTAAAGCCAAGGGGGATTATGTTTATTATCACTCACACAATACACCAAATCACTTTTAAGACAAGCTAAAAAACCCCTGGCCCTAATAAATTTGTAGTAAATTTGTTACAGCACAATGTAAAGGGATACCGGTTATGGGATTGTGACAAGGTCAATTACTTCCTTCTGTTTGAAGCTTAGGAACTGCTTATTTCTTTGCTAATCGATAATAACGGTACTTTTGGAAGATAAATCAGTTTTTAAAAGAAATTAATATAATTTTCAAATTTGTCTTCACCAATAGCTCATGCAAAAGTATTCCACTTTTTTTCAGTTGATGAAAATACAGTTGTCACTTAAAATAAAAAACAAGACATTTTCACAGACATGTATGCAAAACAATACAGATTTTTAAAATATTTATAC
Organism: Condylura cristata; assembly: GCF_000260355.1. NCBI lineage: Eukaryota > Metazoa > Chordata > Mammalia > Eulipotyphla > Talpidae > Condylura > Condylura cristata. The sequence continues at coordinate 10,062,056 of NW_004567122.1, forward strand.
AGAAACCAAATAAATAAATTTTAATGCATATGCACACTCAAACAGAAAACATTTATGCCCTGATGAAACGATAAGAACTAAAAATGACCTATGAAGAACTTTGAAGTGTTTAAAATTTTCCCCACTGTCAAAGTAACAGATTAACCTAGCAGTTTCATGGGTGATGGCAGAAGACCAGAGGTTCCTAGGTCAGTGACAAAAGACCAAAAGACTTGCTTGAGTGTAGTGCTGTGCTGCATTAAAAGGAACCTTGAGTTTAGAGAATCCAGATCTTATGCGATGGCTATATGTCTGCCTGCCTTCATTTTAGAGAGAGACATTATTTTTATTATACTGGATAGTAATCAATCTTCCTCTTTCCTCTGGAGGAACATGATTTCTCTCTCTCAAGATGTTTTGCTAAGAGAACCTGAAGAGATTCAAGAACAAAGAGGGCCAGTGCTTATGTTTGTGAGACACACAGAAATGCAGGAGAATTGTCTCCCAACACCACCAGGAATATTTGCTCTCATCAGTAGGTTTGAAAAGGGGCACATAATTCAGTGCTTGTGAAAATCATCTGGCCTTTGATCCAATAATGCAAAAGAGAACATTAAGACGTGTCAAACATATGGGCTTCTCCACATCACGTCCCCTGTAAAGCACATGTTTTCCTTTCAGGGGTCACTCTGACACTGTCATCACTGGATAGCATCGCCATTGGATTTGTGTCTGCATCTCTGGTTTCCTCGGAACTGTTGCTGCCAACCTGCCTCCTGGGCCCCTGCAGAAGGGTGAGTAATGGAGCATAAAATGCCAACAATCTGAATATCACAAGGGCTTAATCTCTTTAAGCCCCACAGGGATCTGGGTGAGCATCCAAATAAGCACACCAAATGCAACTTCTGTTGACTCTTTTTAGGCAGAAAAGCCGAGCACACCAGTGAGGGCATCTGAGACTCAGATTGTTTGTCTTACAAATGGCATATTAAGATGTCTTCCTCTACAACAGCAACATGGGAGCGGCAATGCCAAACGCTCCATCAGGCTGGCATGCCTTCCCTCAGGACACCGTCAAATAGGAGAACTGCACAGAAAAAGAGTTCTAAATGCCCACATTCATTGCAGGACTTCACAGAGAGCTGCAGAGAGGTGTTTTTAATTTCAAATTAAATTCCAGTCTCATGAGGTTATTAAAAGTACTGTTTTGCTCAGAATTACTTACTATGACAGTGACTGTGGTGTGGAGCATAATGATTTTTTTTCAATTCTTACACCTGCTGAGATTTCTGGGAATCCAGTGGAGGGCCATAGTTCTAAAGGTCTGAGTTCTGAATTCTGATTTTAGGCAAGTTACTTATCCTCCATTTTTATTCACAAGTACAGGTAGTTATTCATATAGGACCACTGTGAAGATTTAAAGACCAGGAATATTTAAAGCCCTATTAAGTGGAAATAAGCTCTCAGTAATCGAATTGAACAAAGTTTATTAGCTAATTAAAGAGAGGTCTTGATCTGGTCGGTAGTGTGACAGATTTTATTCTGTAAAGTTCCAAGAAGCATCAGTTTGAATTTAGTTTATATAGGTAGGACAGTGAGTCATTGACATTAAAAATGTGGGTTATTCTTGACAGGAGGACAAGAGGGTTTCTTGTTTTGACCTACAGATGCATTGATGGTATCTATTGGCAGAAGAAGGCAATGCTGAGCATTAATCTCTTCCTGTGTAAATAATGTACTTACTGCAGAGAGGTAAAATCTAGGAACCCATTATTCAGATCTTCTTTACCTAGCTCTTTGGTCTTCAATGGGGGTGAAAAGACTGGATTTACCTGCAGGCAGCAGATTGACTTAGCTATTTCAGACTTCATGTCTGTCTGGATAGTTTTGCTCTCTTTTCTGCTAGAAAAGGAGCGGCGGTGGGGGGCGCCATTTCTAGAATATTTTACAATATGTTCATTGCACTAAGTATAGAATGTAACACACAGTAAACACCTCATGAATAGCTGATGGGATAGCCCGGCATTCAAGACCTGCCATTTGTTTGACTTTGGAGCTGTAGGTTTTTATGTCATGGGGCCTGCCAACAAAATGTGCAGATTGCCTACTTCAAACTAACCTCAGAGCAAACAATAGTTGATAAAAACTGTCAGATTCATTTCCTCTCCTGAAAACTATACACTTTTGTTCTTGTGCTGTGTTTATGTTGTAATCTCCTTTGTAGTGAGTGGTGGGAGCAAAAGCCATTTGAGAAGAGCAGCAGCAGCCTGCTAGGTAGGAGATATACATGGAAAGAAATGTGCTGATGGGCCCAAATCTGTGACGATCCCTGATGTCAGATGTACCCCAGCAGCAGCAAAGATGTGTGCGTGTGTGTATGATTAGCAGAAGTGCTTTAATGTGGATATAATTACCATATGCCCCATGGATGAAATAATGTCCCTTGCCCACATTTATGGTATAAACTAAACAGTGTTAAGCAATGTGGTTTATTTCGTCAGCACAGACCCTTCTTTTCTCTGGGAAGCACAGAGCTTCTTCTGGGTTCTCACTGGGTGAATGGGGTTGGTAAACTCTTCTTGTTCTCTTGGATCCCATGTGGGCATCAACTTTAGGAATTTGGCTTTGTTTCCACAATTATTATTCTTTGCAATTTATTCTGAATCCTCATGTGCACAAAATATGTTTAGGTACAGCTCATTGGACTTGTTTTCTCAAAATGAATTAATAAGCAAATGTGATTAAAATGTGTCAGTGCAGGCTTATTTGAGAGATGATTCTGTTTAACATAAGCACCTCATCTTACATATGCTATGTAGCATGAAAATAGTTCCCATCATTTTATGCTGAATGTTATATGACATTTGATTCATTTTCTCAAGTTGTAAAGGTCATAGGGATGAGGTAAAATTTTTAAAAGATCTATTTTACAATATTGGTATTTCTTCAGTAATTATCTCTGAAGATATATTTAAACTGTATTGTCAAATATATCAACATACTCTTCAACTAAAGCAGAATAAAAAAGGGTATTATTTCTCTATGTAATTTCTTCATTGTCTAGCCATACAGTTTCCATGCCTTGACCTGGCATGCTGATGATCTTTGGCATTATGTGGCTTGCAAAAATGCATCCCCAGTCTCTGTGCTTTTCTTCAGGTGGCAATTTTCATAACACACACCCTTTTTTGGACATTTTTTCATAGAAGAACTGGGATTTAGGCCAGAAGTGCTAGGGATGAGAGAATTCACCAGCAACACAGTGGGGAGCAGAATAGTTTGATTTACTAAAATACACTGCCAAGGGGAGCAGCAGGTGATACAGGAGAGGTCTGATGCATCATATTTGGGTCAGCTCCCTGGCCAGGGATTCAACTCAGGTCATGGTTATAGAACTGAGATTTAACTCCTGCACCACCAGAATGGATTTATAATCTTTCCTTTTTGTTGGTGGAATGATTCCAGTGAAAATTGTAATCATTTCTGTGCAGTGACGTTCAGAAATATATCTTAAAGTATTTATACTTTATGTATCTTCAGAGCAACCTGATGTTAAAATAGCAAATTCTTAGTGTGTCTTTAGTATCTAAAAGATCAGAGAAGACCATCTAGTTTCTAACAGAAGACTTAAATAGAAGTTACAAATAGCACTTGGGAAGATTAGCAGTTAGAATACAGACGTACACTACATAGCGAAACAAAAAAAAATTAAATGTGATTATAGCTAAGTTTCTAGCATTTTGGAGAAGTGATGTAAGTAAATTTTCTAGGATTTAAGAATGTATCTTTTTTGACATGAAATAAAGCTTGTAACTTTTGATGCTTTTCTTAGATTCTTAAATATTACATACCAAAATCATCATCATCATTCCACTAAATTCTAATATAAAGTAAATTTGTCTGTTACCCTGGTCAATCACCTGTGTAGTATACTCTTAAGACATCTATAGACTTGTGATCCATTGCTTCCAATCTGATGAGAAGTCATAATTCTAATTTGTTTGAATTAAGGGTAAACTAAAAGTCAACATGTACTGAATGGTGTCTCACGGAGGGGGGTTGGGGCAATAAGATATGATTACATTGTGTGTACTGAAATCTCTATGCATTGGTTAATAATTGTAAATATAGAATTTTAGCTACCTGATTTCTTACATACCTTTCTATCGATTCAGAGAAGTCCTTCATTCTCATCTCCATTATTTCTTGACACTGTTTAAGTTTATTAACTTTTTTTGTACAATCAGTTAGTGTATGTGTGTGTGTTTGGTGTGTATAAAATAGAGTAAGCCGTATTTGTGTATATGGTGAGTTGTAGAGAGTAGTTTTTACTCCATCAAAATATTTCAGTCTACCATTTTATTCTGAATTCTTTTACCAAGTACATGAGATATTTTGTTATGTTCCCTGAGAGTGATGCTGTGGCATGAGCAATGTAGGAGTTAAGATGCTGGGCTTTTTTCAGAAGGTTGAAATCTCATATTCTGAGTCTTAAATATTACAGAGACTTTAAACAATTTGAAGAAGGGAAGGTTGGGGCATATTTAAGGATATTATGTACCCTATATTACTTCTTCAGAAACAGACCTTCTGGGTAATGGCTATAACACTTGACTCTGTTCTATGTCACACTAAGACTAAATAATTGAGGGTGAAGGAATCTGACCCTGGAAATAACAAAGACAAATTAGACAGAATATATTGATTTCTGATGTAACAGATGGCCACCTGACGAAACCATTTTATTTGTAGCAAATGGGAAAAAATTTCTTCATTTTTCAGACTTTTTTTTGGCATTTCTTTTTGTGAGTCTATTTCTCCCCCCCACACACACACCGCCTCCCGCAGTAACATAGGCTTGCCTGTGTGTATATGATTCAGAGGTGGAGAGGTTTACACCTTTTCAGCTCTGTTACCACACCATGCAGTGACCTCCACCACAGTCCATTGTCCCTTTTCCCCCACTTTCCCACTTTGCTCCCTACTCTCACCTCCCCCTTTTCAGAGTTACTGTTTAAACAGTCCAATTATTAGGTGATTTTTTTTCATAATTCATAGCAAATGTTATTAATCATTTAGAGTCTAGCTATGTCATTTCACAGGGTCAGTAAAAAACAAAAACCAACCCTTAAAAGCAAACTACAGAACTGAGGCCCCCAGAGGAGGGTCCAGAAAGGGTGGGGAGGAAGCACAATGGACCATGATGGGGGCCGATGGGGTCTTTGTTGGCAGGGTGCTATAGAGACTACCCTGAAGCCAGCATACTGTACTTCCAAATCACAGCTAAACATATGAACCAATCTCATGCCAATAAAAAAATTTAAAAACATAGAAAAACAAAAGTAACTCACAAGATGTCCAGCTTTCTGATATGAGCATATTGCGTGTGCTGTGTGTATCTGGGAAAACACAATACAGCGTAGCAGAACGAGAGGCTTCCTCCAGCCTCAGAAGAGTAAACAAATTGATAAATATTTTACATCTTTTCCCTTTGCATTCCTGGGTGAGGAATGTTCTGTTTAGTGATCGTATCCCAGATTTAACATAGAACTTCTGAATTTTTAAGGGAAGTTAGAAATCCACATTTCACATGTATACTTTTTTTCATTTTTTATAATCTTTTTTAAAGATTTGTTTATTTATGCATACATAAATAAAAACAGGGTACAGGCCAGAGGTACAGAGGCGGTGAGAGTATTCAGCAGAGACAGAGTGGGGAGCAGAACAGGCAAATGGACGAAGTACACTGCTGAGGGGAGCAGCGGGTGGGTCAGGAGAGGTCTGCCACGCCATGTGGTCGCCTCCGGGGCAAGGATCAAACTCACACTGAAGTGGCTTTAGCTTCTTAGTGCTGTGCTTTAACCTGCTGTGCCACCAGGGAGGGCCCTATACATTTTTTTCTTTTAAAACACTACCACAAACCTTGTCGGGCCATGCAGAATACATCTATAAATTGACTACAGCCTGTGAACTGCTATGTATGTGTGTTATTTTAAGGCTCTCAGCCCAGAATGAGTTACTAAGCATAAGCACTCTTCTCATAGTCACCAGAACTCCCATTTAATAACAAAATTTTCTCTTAAATGTTTTTGAAATCACATCCCAAAACAATGGGCATCACAGCCTAGTTAGTGATTTACATACAGACTGTGGAGTGAGTCGTTCTGGATATATAATCCAGGCTTTGCCACTCTGTTATGGGACATAGAGAAAGTCACTTACAAGTGCAAACTTCCTAAGGAATTTATTTGAGAAATGAATAAGGTCATATATGAAGTGCCAGCATCTGGCTTATAGTAGATTGCTTGGCCCAACATGTGTGAGCATGAGTTATCAACTACAAGCAACATGCTCAATAGGAAGACATCTTGAACAAGAAAACCCTTTAATTTAACCAGTTATATTTTTTTAAAAAGTATTTTAGCATGCAGAGCAAGCTAGTTTCCTCTCCCTTCCCATGTATAGCTTATTTTCTAGTACATACATTGGTGCTAGTTTAGGATCTGATGGAAAATCTTGCACATAAAGTTTGAGATGGAGTGCGACTGATAATGCCTAAGTGGTATACAAGTTATGTGAGAAAATGAGCAACATACTGGCTGACAGCAATCTCGAGCACCTAGAGTAATGTGTAAATATGTTTAGCTGTGAACGGACAGCCAGTGAATGAGAAACATAAACTCTTCTGTGCTGAAGGTCACAAAGAATTATTTCTCATCTCAAACTAAATTCCACATGCGTTGAATGGTATTTGAGAAATGATGGCTTGGAAAATGAAGGTCACTCCAATTTTATATGCTGAAAATCCAACAGCAAACCCAAAACAAAGTAAAGCCTGGATCTCTTTCTTTAGATATTTCATGTATTCCTAGAAGTAAAAAAGCAAAAACAACTGACTGGTGTATATATATGAAGCTGAACTCAGAAGAGAAAATACCATGTGAGGCAGAAGACCTTTGGACATTCACAATGAATGGGGGGCCCCCTCGCCTCCCCGGTGCTGCACGGGCTAGGACGAGCACTGCAAGCCAGCCCCAGCCACCTCAGTGAAAGTTTGATCTCGGGCCCCAGAGGTGCTCCACGTGGCACAGCAGACCTCTCCTGTCTGGCCCACTGCTCCCCTCAGCAGTGTACTTTGTCTATCTGCCTATTCTGCTCTCCACTCTGTCTCTGGTGAATCCCCTCACCACCCCTGTTCCTTTGACTTGTGCCCAGCTCCGTATACATCAATAAGTAAATCTTTTTTTAAAAAAATTACAAAATAGGCCCTCCCTGGTGGTGCAGCGGGTTAAAGCACTGCACTAAGAAACTAAAGCCACTTCCGCATGAGTTCGATTCCCGCCTGCCCCGGAGGCGACCACGTGGCACAGCAGACCTCTCCTGTCTGGCCCACTGCTCCCCTCAGCAGTGTACTTTGTCTATCTGCCTATTCTGCTCTCCACTCTGTCTCTGGTGAATCCCCTCACCACCCCTGCACCTCTGGGCTGTACCCTAGCACTATATACATAAATAAATAAATCTTTAAAAAAAAAATTACAAAATAAATAAATAAATAAACAACAATGAATGGATGGAAGATCACCCTGGTGGTGGTCTTCTTTTAACCTGCTGGAATTTTAACCTGAAGGAATTTGGTTAAATCTGCACTATTCCAAGTGCCAAAAACACAAACACAAGAGGAGTTTACTTCTGTATTCACTGTAAAGACCTGCTGGAGACTTGGGAAGTAAAACTCACAAAATATGCCAGGTACCCTCTTATCTAGTGGCCCTGGAGTTTTTTTTTTAACTTTCAAACTTGTCCATACGGAGACTCTAACAATGTATTCATGGTAGTTCAGGTTTCTCTCCTCCAGCCCTGGTTCCCACTGAGATTTCTGCTCCTGCATTTCTGCTCAGGTAAATTGTGATGGTTTGTATCTGCCTTTCTGCTTCTTCAATTTAGAGGGCAATGGTTTGCCCTATGACCTCACTTTCAGTTTCTGTTGAATCTCAAAAGTGTCAGCTGGCTTCTTGTTTGTTCGATGTTTTATTCATTGTTTGTATAGAATAGTGGTATCTTGAATCAGTGCCGGGTGTGGATTATAGTTGAGACAGGACAAAAAGCTGGGATTTGGTCTCTTTCCTTTTCCAGGGCAAAGCCTTTACCTGGGGTGATTGTTCTGTTGTTCAGGTCCAGGTGCTTAAACATTGGTTAGTGAAAGCATCTAGCTATTGTCGTAGTTTTGACCATGGAAGGGTAAGGCAGGTATTTTAAATATCATAGCCTCATGCTACAAATAATCGGCTCTTTCATGAAAAGTAAGAAATGTTCCAACTTGGTTCTGCCCATTGGTTCAGGTTCAAGCTGGTCTATATTAGGAACCCTATCCTGCTCCCTTTCTCTTAATAGGTTTTCAGTAAAGCGCCCTCTATCCTGCACACCAGCTCATGTACCTCCTTATGCAACAAATGCCATTAGGACATTTGGGTTGAGTTTTGAAGAGGAATAACAATTTAGGGCAAATGCTTGTAAATGAAAGGGCTTCTTCTGGACAGGCAGAGAGGGACAGGCAGTCCTGTGGTCTGGGTCAAGAGTTCAAGGACCCTACAGACAAAAGGTGAATTCAGAAGGGTATTTTTAGTGTTGTTTTTTTTTTTTAAAGATTTATTTATTTATAGATACAAGAATTGGGTGTGTGTGTGAGAGGTTAAACTGACATGGAGTGGGGGACAGAGCAGGCAGATATACTGAAATATACTGCTGAGGGCAGAAGCGGGCAGGTCAGGAGAGGTCTGCTGTGCCATGTGGATCAGCCCCCTCATCAGGGATCCATGAGTTGGCTCATGCTGCAGTGGCTGTATCAACCTGTTGGCTACCAGGGGGGCCCTTAGGGTCATTTTTTAAGGGAGTTAATCTTGTAAGAAATGCACAGTCATAAAATTTTGTTTTTAATGGCTTAATCAAATGATCGAATCATATTTATGTTTTAGAAAGTTCTCCAAATGGAAATAAGATGGTAAATAAATTGATTAGCTGAAATTTATTAGAATAGTTCTGGTAAATAATTTTGGAGACCTGAATTAAAGTAACAACAGTAGAAATGAGAGAAAGGAGATTTAAGGTGATTTGAAAGTGCACAGCGAGAAATAATTGAATTATCAAATACATAAGATAGGGAGAAGAAAAAACATATTAAGCTTCCTTGCTGAATTGTTATTGTGGTAAATCTGTTCACCAAGGTAGAGGGAGTAAGTGGAGAAAATTTGAAGGGGCCACAATAGCAAGTTCAATTTTGAATACATTAAAGTTGAGCTTGACAGTAAGCATATGCGTATGTAGAAGCTTAGGAGGCAGTTCACTGATTAATGGATCATGTACTTGATCCATTCAAATTGCTGTCATTGATAAACAGACTGGGGACGCTCACCAAGGGTCAATTCTGGGGAATAGCCACTTCGTTACATCATAGTGGTGCATTTCAGTTTACCCTTTTCATACACAAACACTGTATTTTAGACCATGCACATTTTAACTTTATCGTTGACCCATTGAAGGTATTCCAGAATCAGAAGAAAGTTTGTCAGATTTTAATGTGCCTACATGTGACCTGGTAATTTTGAAAAAAGTGCAGATTCCAATTCAGTTAGTCTGGGGTTGGGCTAAAATTCTACATTTTTAATGAGTTCCAGAGACTGCTGATACTGATGCACCATGTTCTTAGTAGCAAGCTTTTACACACCATTCTTAGTTCATGATGTTTTCAATTAAGTGACATTTACTATTGTACATAACAGGCAGTAGTTGACTAAATGCACAAAGAAGAAACCACACAGATAAAAAGCTTAAAAAAATACTCCCATGTCTTAATAACATCCAGGTTATAAATCCTACAATAAGGAGGAGCAAAAGAGTAAATCCTGCACTGTCCTGAGCCTTTCTCCCTCTCTAAAAGTAAAGAGCACAAATTTCCAAGGTGTACGTGTCCACATGGGTTGGGCACCTTTGACCCATCAGCTGTCACTGAGTGCATCCACACCTCAGGAAACAGTGGGTGAGTAGCTCAATAGTTAGCAAGGCTCAAAGTCAAAAGTAGATACAGAAATTGATGTCGAGTGATTTCTGCCACTGGAACTTTAACTGCCTGGATAGTCCTTCTCTCTAATCAGAAGCAGCTTCCCCTCCAGCTGTACCGGATATTCTGTTTATTCACTTTGTACTTTAGTAGCAAGTGTCCTTCACTGCAAACTTCATTTCCCAGCATATCTTCAGGGATCTCTATTAGACGGGTAACAGATTATCACCATCTGTTGGCTATTATTTCTACTATATAAAGTCTGATCTAAAAGACGTGTCCTTTTTCACCAGTAGACCAACACCTTGAGAGAACTAGGTCAGTCCCAAGAGGAGTTCCAAGAATTGCAGTGAATGTAGACAATTAATATTAAAACAACAGAAGGATTTTACTTATATACACACACAAACGCACGCACACACACACATACACACACATATAAATATACATTGCAATTGGGGAGCTATAAACAGTTCTTCACATTTTCATTTTTGGAACCTGAAACAAATTCAAGAACAACAACAAAACAATGCTGGTATTTTATGAAAAAATTAACAAGCACATCATGTATGTGTCTCTACTTTGACATAGTTAGATTATTTAAATGTTATGTTTACTACTTCAATAAAATTACAATTAGTAGGAATTCACAAAACAAATATAAACAGGTTGTAAATTTAACTATGAGTTTTAAATCACCAAAACCCCTTTTTGAGTGGTATATAAAGTTACTTGTGATGTTCAGAATATGGTTTCAGACTTAGTAAATATTTTATTTAATATTTTAAAAACTGCATAAGATCCATCTTCTGTGTCTACTCTTCAAGCTATATTCATTGAATTTCCAATATGATGTGTTCTAAGTTTGGAGGAAAATGATGGAAATATCTGCCTTCATGTAGCTTACATTCTAATTAGGGGAGACATACAGGTTACCAAATACAAAATATAATGTGTTAGCGATAAGTGCTTTGGAGGAAAAACTCAGGGATGATATGAATTAAGAAGATTTAATGGGAAGGGACAACTTGATATTTTCCGTTTGGCGACCTATTTCTAGACAGTTGTTCTTTGCCCAAATTTTAAAGTGATTTAAGGAACATTTGAAAGGTCTCATTTAGGATCTAGAAAAGATAATTTCAGGTGGTGATAGTGGTATTTTACTTTTTTGGTGCAAAAAAGAAAAGAAATAGGATTTTTCACTCCCATGGACAGTGTCAGTGTGTACAGTGGCATAATTGCATACAGCACATCGGGGAGATGTCCAAGGTACTGAGCACCTGGTGATTTCCCCTGCTGCTCCTGGTTGGACAGTGAGTCTACTCAACTCATTCAGTTTCAGCATCTGTTATGAAACCTGTAGAAACTCCAGCTAAATTTTGTTTGCAAACTTTTTCTTTCCTTTATAAGCTAAAAACTTGTCTATCCCTTAGTGAATAATCTTTGTTTTTTTATTAAACTTCACTTTTTTACTGAATGTGAGAAAATATATTTTTCTCTAAAAGATTCTGCTTTCTGAAATTAAATATCAACTTAAAGTAGAAGGCATTCAGAGTGACATAGCTGAATTCAAATCCTGACTGTATCACTTAGGTGACAGGGAGATGAGATCTTGAATCACAGATGTAGCTATGATCCCATGAAATGAGAATTATAATACATGCTTCATAGGACGTGAAGATTAAATCAAACAAAGCACCTCTTACTGCACCTGGACTATAGCAATTGCTTTACAACTGGTAGCTATTTTTCTTTTCTCAATTGAGACAATTTTCCATTGTTTTGTATTTTTGCACATCTTGTAAACATAGGCAATGAGAGCCTTTTATTCTGAGTTCTTTTTAAGGATTCTGGTAAAGTACAGTCTTGGAAGTTGCATTATTTCCTTCCTGGACAAAGAGAAGCATACTTAGTGAGTAGTATATAACTATATTATGTGCTTCTGGAGTAAGTCCTAGCCAACCTGCTTTTACTCCATCATAAAATAGGGTTTCCTCAGCTTGGAGCCCCTCTTCTCTCCCACGATTTACTGCACATACACTTGATACATGCATCTGGCCCTTATTACGTTGCCATGTGGGAATTGAAGCTCACGAAGCCAGTGTAAAGCACTGGCTCTGCTTGTCTTTTACCAGCGTGCATGAAACTCTTGGAGGCTCATTGGTTAGTTTCTAAGTTGGATAAAATCCCTCTCCAGCCTTTATACCTCCCCTTCTCTATTTCCTTCTCTACACTATATTCTTTAAAATTCTAGTTTCATGATTTAAGCTGCTTCCTTATGTTGTTCTATAGGGTTTTTTTGGGTTGTTGTTGCTGTTCCTGTATTTTCTACTCATTTCTATTAACCTGCTTTGTCTACTTCTTTGTCAGCATCAAATTGCTTTGATATTTTTAGATTTAGTATGTATTTTACTATTTATTATCACACAAAACAAGCATTAACATCCCCTTTAAACTCACAAAGCTCCATTTGGAAATTTGGTTGGAGTTGATGCTGTTATTTAGAAGTTGTATATTCTTGTTGATTTGTCTATTACTTGTCTAATAATTTTATAGTTATTATTGAAATTTTTTTCCTTTTCAGAATTAAATTTGGTAGAGACAGAGAAAAACTATTGCTTTTTTCTCTATAAACATTTTTTAGTCATCTGCTTTATTGACTATAAACTTGAGCTTTTTAACTTGGGTATTTGAATCTAAGGTGGGACATTAATTTTTTTCCTCCTTTTATATACATATATTAATATTTCAGTTTTGAATATTGTAGCATACCATATATTATGACCCATGATGATAATAATCCAAGAAGTAATACACAGTTGTGGTTTCTTTTTTAAAAAAATTATTTATATATTTTTGCATCATTGTTCTTTTTTATACAAAGTTTGATTTTCCTCTCAGGTGTGCTTTAAAGTTTATTTGTGATGGGAATCAGAGCATTTGAATGTTTCAACTTAAAATTCTTTGTTATTCTCCAATCTTATAATGGCTTATCTCTTATAGACTCTAATGGTGTCTCCGACTTCTCAGTAAAGTAATCATGAAGACATCAGTAATGGGGAAAACACTAATAATAAACATTAGGAGTATTCATCAGCCTACAGCCAGAATCTGAAAATGCCCCTTGACAGACTTAATGGAAGATAGGAGATTGTACAAGGTAGTTGTATTTCATATGGAGGCCATAAGTCCAGAAAACTGAGACAGAAGAAATTTTAGGCTCTCTGTCATTTTCTCAGTGTCTATCTACTGGTTCAGAAACACAGAGATTGTACCAATCAGAAAATGAAAGACCACCTGACCCTTTATCGTGGGTGGTCCTCTGGAGGCAGAGATTTCCACAGTTGTGTCTCCCTCCTGCATCCTATGACTGCTGGACAAGAAAATCACATGGGGGGCAGGGAGGAGGTATGAAGAATGAGGAAGAAGGATCAACAGTAATGCTTTATGTTCTTGAAAAATGGAGCAGATCTAGGAAGTGTTCTTGAAAGTGTTTAGACTAGGGATTTCAGTTATCAGATACTGGTCTCTTTATAGTCTTATCTTTGCAGATTTTTTTTTCAGTATCTATACAATCAAGCAGTAGGAGAAGGAACAGATATTTATCAGGACATTATAGCTGAAACATGGTAGACCCAATGATCCAGCCAGGAGTCAGGTACACAAGCCTACATAATAGAAGTAAGGGTTTTGTTGAACACTAAGAATTTACATCTCTGAAAACATTTAAACTTAAGAACCAGAAGAATAGGTTATAAAATCATTTAGTGGTTTTTTTAATAGGATAACTAAACTGTGGAATAGAAAACATGTCAGAAATAACAGAATAAAATATAAGATTTATGAGGACAAATGTTGCTTCTATAATCTTGCTCAATACATACTGTTGCTTGATGAATCTGATAAAAGGAATATGAATGAGATAAAGAGATATTTCTGCAGAACTGATGGAAAGTATAGCAGAAGAAAATTTGCATTCAGAAAAAGCTAAAAACAGGAATAGCTTCCTGAAAGCTTAAAAGTATGTGCAGAACAAAGACACTAACAGGGGCAAATGAACAAACTTCTCTCTGTATTAAAGTAGTCTTTAAACACTTTTAATTACAAGTACAGTAAATAAAATCTGATACAGATCTTTAATTCCAGGAGATGAACCAAAGTTAATATGGTCAACATAAAAATTTTAGAAGATAAAGGAACATGATTTGCAATAAAGAACAAATCATGAATAATGAGAAATTAATATATAAAGCAATTTATATGATACAATATAATTGCTATACAATAATTGCCAACTTAGTAAGGTGAATAAATTGAGGGAATACTGTCTACAGAGATGGTAGCAAGTTGTCTTGAAGGATGAATAGGATTTCTTGGTGGGAAGGATATTCCAGAGACTGTAAGGGTAGTCCAGATATTTTTCAAGGATAGGACATTGAATTTGTGGTCTGATATGGTAAAAGTAGAATATATATGGAAGAAAACTTTAGGAAAATGGTCTAGAAGTAGAGAAAAACCCCAAGTTTCTCCCCCACTCAATAAAAGTTCACCTGTATTTGTATTTATTTAACTTTTTTAAAGATGTAAAAAGAATGAAATACTTTGCTTTCAAGGATTGTAAAGCAATATAATTTTTATTCTTGCCTTGAATGTATATTAAAATGTTGCATTATTATATTGTTTACAGTTTATTTCTTCAGTTAACTTTTATTTATAAATGTTCTTTATGCTTCTTAAAAATATTACAAAGAAGCCACCAACTTTGAACTTCGAGAAGTCCGGCATCCAGTTCAAAATGAACAGATGCTGACATTGCTTTAAGGCACTATACTTGGGTAAAGCATGCTGAGGGACGGCCTCTGATTATCATGGCTCTTAAAATAATTTGATTTTTATAAAAGGTAGCCTTACTCGATGACTTGGAAATTTTTGTTTCAACTTGTGTCATCTAACAATGTAAAGTGCTGAACTAGGTTATTCCCCCCTCCCTTCCGCTCTTCCACACCATGTTGTCAAGGATACATCCCATTAAGTAGCAGAATATCTCTAATTATTACTATTTAGAGTAAATTAGTGTCAATAAATAAAACCTACATGATGTTTAAAAGGGCAGAATCTAGAGCCAGGATGCCTGGATTTGAATCTTAGCTCTGTCTGAAGACTTTATCTCTGTTTTCACATCTATATTGTGGAGAAAGTAAATATTTATCTCATATGGTTTCAGATTATTAAAGAGTTAGTATATGCTAAGTACTTGGAAATTAGCCTGGGACAGAGCAAGCACTTTATAAATGCCAATTAATATCAATGAAAAACTTAGACCTCCTTTGAGTGGTAGTTTCTGAGCTGCATCCAATGTTTTAGCTGTCTGCATTTTTGAAAGTGTTTTGCAGACACAGGGAGAGATAAAATTTTTGCTGTGTGTAATTACAGAACTGTGTCTTCATTAACTATCAAAAGTGCTTACTATCTTTTCATAAGTAGGTCCAAATCCAAATTTGACAGACCAGAATTGTCCAACCTAAGTATGAAAGTAATCTATATCATAATGTTATGTCCTAATTGAAGAGCTGCCCAAATTTCAGTTACCTTTTGGAAATATAGGCTGTATCATGTCTACTTCTATGCTTGAGATTTATTAGAAGAATTAAACATGATCATACTCATACATAAACAAAATATAACTATATATATACCCAGTATATATAACTTAATAAGCACTCTGTTAGCTTTTTTTTATTATTAGGCATCACTTTAAAATTATCTCCCTTTTTGTATCTTTATAGTTCAGTTTACCATCTGTGAAAAATTATGAAAAAGTTGTTGTTGTTCCAAGAGCTAAGACTTTTGTTTTCTGTTGGAATTTAACATAACGCCAATGAAATCAGGTGTATTTCTTTTCTCTTTTGTTAAAGCTGGCAATGACTATATTTAAAAAAATACTAATAATGGAGGAAATATTTTTGAGAATCTGACTTTCTACACTTAGTATTTGTTCCTTTTGAAACAAGAAGTGACAGAAGCTGAACTCATTTTGCTATTGTCTGAAATTACTATTTTAAACATGACTCTTAAATTTCTGTTTATTATATTCAGCATACTTGATTTTCTACTTTTTCTATTATTGCATTTGGTAGGATAAGAGCTTTGATGATAGGTATAATTTTCAGATGTAAAACTTGCATCTTTCATTACAAATTAGACTAATGATTATTTTATTCTCATAGTCTCATTTTTTCATTGACTTCTCTTTCCAGATTTATGTTGTTTACTCTGTATGGTATATATCTTATGCTATGGCCGATGATTTTGAAATCCTTTGATTTCTTTAACCTGAATTTTCATTCATTTAATTTAGTCTATGTAAAATTAGCACATTGAAATTTATTTTATAAAATATCTTTTCCATCAAAAATTCAGATTTATCACATACAAAGTAATATTATAGATGTCTACATAACCATTATATTTTCAGTCAAATTCTATATTTCTAAATTACTAGAAGTTACTAGAAGTCCTATCAGGATAAATTGTGACATGAAAAATCATATGTACTAAGACCAAAATTTCTAATTGCAACTCAAGGAAAGCATTGACAGTTCTCTTTAGTATTTAATCTTAATATTACACACTCTCAGTGGTACAATACTCAAAAATATAAAGCTTGAAATTTTTAAATAGGCTAATATTCATGACCAAAAATCTTGCTTAGAAAAATCAATAATCCCTCTTTCATTTTTTGCAACTTTATTTGAATATAGGTTTTTTTTTTGTTTTTGTTTTTTCTTTAAAGATTTATTTATTTTTGCATACAGACTGGGTACAGGCCAGAGGCTCAGGGGCGGTGAGAGGCTTCACCAGAGACAGAGTGGGAACAGAACAGGCAGATGGATGAAGTACACTGCTGAGGGGAGCAGTGGGCGGGTCAGGAGAGGTCTGCCGCGCCGCGCCATGTGGTCACCTCCGGGGCAGGCGGGAATCGAACTCATGTAGAAGTGGCTTTATTTTCTCAGTGTTGCGCTTTAACCCGCTGCACCACCAGGGAAGGCCTGAATATAGGTTTAAAGACGGTTTATTTGAAAATAGGTTTAAAGTTGTCTCATGTGGAATAAGAAGATACTTGTGAAAGTAGCCTTTAAAACATGCCTTTCTCTATTTTTAAATAATAGATGTAGCATAATGACCAAAGAGAATCAGGGAAACACTCACTTTTTAATCTGACTGCAAAAAAGGTGAGCTTAAAGAAAAAGGAGAGTTTATTACTCCCAGGCCAGAAGCTACACTTGGCCTTGGAGAGAACTATGCTGTGAATTGCCTGCTGATGGGAGGGGGCTAGCTAGCTCAAAAAATCAAGAGCTACTTATTTAGTGTATCCTCGAAGTGAGGAGATTGGGATATAATAGTTCTTCAGCATTATTTTTACAAACATTTAAATATAATTTCAAACTCAAGGAAAGTTTTTTTTTTTTTTTTAGATTTATTTATTTGTGCATACAGAACTGGGATACAGGCCAGAGGCTCAGGGGCGGTGAGAGGCTTCACCAGAGACAGAGTGGGGAACAGAACAGGCAGATGGATGAAGTACACTGCTGAGGGGAGCAGCGGGCGGGTCAGGAGAGGTCTGCCGCGCCGCGCCATGTGGTCACCTCCGGGGCAGGCGGGAATCGAACTCATGCGAAGCAGCTCCAGATTCTCAGTGCTGTGCTTTAACCCACTGCGCCACCAGGGAGGGCCTCAAGGAAACTTTTTAAACATATTTTTCAAACTCCAAAAAATTCAACTCAATTTATTTTTATTAGATAGGATCCTGAATGGTTTCTATTTCTGGAGGCTTTTTATTCTGAGTTTATTTTTAAGACTAATTATCCTCACCTACATAAACTTCCTGGATTGCAGAATACTTAATAGGCTAGTTAAGTGACTTTGCAATCTGGATGACAAGTACCTATTATGAATCCTCATAGGGACCCCCAATTCTGACCAGATGCCATCTACTCAGGGAACAGGAGTCTCTGAAGCATTAAAGAGTGGCCATATAAGTCCACATGTGTAGCTCATCATCACAAACAAGTACTAAGTCAATGGGGTGGCATATTGTGACCAACAGCTGTTGGAAGAGTTCTAGAAATGACTTAGGTAATTAGGCATTAATGTAGAGCAGGTGACAGGTGGGCACCCCAGGTATGTTACATTTAACCTACCTTGAATACTTACTGCAGAAGCTGAGTAGTATACTAACAGAACTTGGATTGATAGGCACATTCTTGGCCATTAAAGAATATTTGTATGTAAGTTCTCATTAGTCAAAAGTTGATCTAGAACTTACACAAAGTCTTACTTAAAAGTTATATAGGCGGTTAAATGACATGGAAGGTTTGCCTTTTTAAATCACAAATTCAGGGTCCTAGAATATATTTAATCTCCTTTTTCAAAAAAGGAAATAATAGCTAACTTCATGCATTTAAGAGGATCTTTAATATTTGCACTTTTACAGTAAAATGATAGGGTAGCACCAGGAGATATAAGCAGGTGAAGTTCCTTGCCTCCATTCTGATCATCTGAATAAAAGAAAGTGTCATATCCCATTAGATTTCACAGGCCCAAGGAAATGTGAAATATTTGACATTTTCACCTTAGTGTTTTCACACATAAGAGAGACACCTTTGGAGGGTAAGTAGCAGATTCTCTTTTCCTATTCAAAGCTAGTTTGGAAAGCAAAGGGCAAATAAGGAAAAAAATGTCAACTCTACACTCACATGCAGTCAATTCCAGTGACACAGTGTGTTTCCAGGTGTGGCTCTTGAGTTGGGATCTTAGTTTTTGAACTTGCTGAGAATTTAGAACTTATCCCTTTAACCAGTCTACCATATACGTGCAAATGAGAAAAGGTGTAAGAATTTTGCACTGACGGTGTTCAATTTTTTTGTCTTAGTGACACATTTAGTTGTCACTTAAGTTTTAATTGGCTAACATTAGGCCCCTTATTTTCAATGAAACTATGCAAAGTTTTAATTGAGCAGCAGTAACTTCATTCACTCTGAATGTGTTCCCTTGGAAATTAAAACCAAGATGACTTTTGAGTTATTTTTAAAAAATAAACTTGGGAGCAAGATGCAGGTGATATCTGTGGTCTGTCAGTCGTTGAAGATAGACATATTACTGTATTTCTAAGCAAAAATGAGATCCTATGGGAGATGGACAGGTATTTAGGGAAGCAGTGAAAAGAGCTAGGAAATTGGAGAAGGCCTTCAACACTAGGGAGAGGAGGTATTTAAAATGTCAGTTAATGGGAATGATTATGGGGATTTGAAAAACAGTAAGGCATGCTTAATGTGAGTAGAGCATTTTGGCAGCAGTATATAGAATAGAAGCAAAGGAGAGAAGCAGGGACTGGGAGTTGGAGAGTAACATAGAACTTGAGCATCAGACTGTTTCTGACAGACCTACATTTGACCCAAGCCAAGACAGCATGTGTTCCAGCCTTCTTCAAGAGAGACCTTGAACACCAATCATACATGGCCCATAGCTGTGCCTTTCCCCAGGGTTCAGGCCCCCACAGGGCCCCTCCTATTGGTTCTTGGGGTTACAGTAGCAGCCACATTGGGCCCACTCCTGAAGGTCTGATCACCAACTCTGTGGTCCCTTCCCTCAAGTTGGTTTGGTCCATGTCTTCCTTTTTGTTTTTCATGTTCTCAGAATATGTATCAGCCAATCTTATATTTAATCCTACAATTGCACTAACTCATATGGTTCTCTGTTTCCTGTCTGGGCCCTGAGTAAAAGAGGTTGAGCAGGCATATAATCTTTGCAAACAGTACAGCAAGAACATGAAAGCACAAAAGTGTGGGCATGACCAGGAAAGATAAGAAGTTGGATGTAGATGGACCCTAGAGCTGAATGTTAAATACTCTGAAAATTAAACTGGGGGAATTAGCGGTGGATTTTAATAACTTGTCAAACAAGCAAAACTTTCATAACCACATTTAGCTATCCTAATAATTTATCCAGGAACAGCCTGCTCTGGTCCAGTTCTTAAAATGTAGTAGTCTTTAAAAATATGTGGTGTTTCTTAGCTATCCCATCTGGTTAAATGACCTCCAGGAGCCTCCAGGGATGATATCTAGTAGGTTGACGGACACAGTTTAGAGCCTCATGAAAATGATCTAGGCTAGAGACATGTATTTGGGAATCATTATTATTTAGATGTCAGTTGGATTTATGGGGTCATTGAGTCACCCAGAAAGAGGGCAGAGAGTGAGAAAGAAGGATGTTTATGGCAAAACATAAAAAGCACGTTTCCTTGATTTTTCAATAAGATCTTGTGCCTTAACCAAATAATCTGATTTGTCTTTCCCCATCATACACTAATTCCTGTGTATATCCTTGGAACAGAAGGTCTGTTATCTTGCCAGTACTTTCTAAGGAAACAGCATGGGATAGTGGATCAAGTTTGGAGTTCAGATCCTGGAGTGTTGGGTTTTACTTGAGCTTGACAAAAAGACATAACT
Organism: Condylura cristata; assembly: GCF_000260355.1. Taxonomy (NCBI): domain Eukaryota; kingdom Metazoa; phylum Chordata; class Mammalia; order Eulipotyphla; family Talpidae; genus Condylura; species Condylura cristata. The sequence goes on from NW_004567122.1 coordinate 10,082,597, forward strand.
CACTTCTGAATAGTTGGGAACTCTTCAACCTCTAAGGACTCTCTGTTTTCTCGTCTCTAAGATTAATAATGATGATTGTTTTGAGGTTGTTGTATATATTTAGTCATACAGAAAAATATTTCTTGGTTACCTGCTAACTTGCTTCTAGGTTTTCACTGGGGGTAAAAGAGGAGTCAGAGTGAAGGAGACATAACGAGGGTGGCTGTAATGCAGTGTGTAAGGTGAAGTAGCGAAAGTCTAAGGTACAAAGCTGGGAATGGTTGATGGGGGAGGTTTTAGCTGAACCTTGAAGAAAATATGGTAATTAATTGGATAGGGATTCAGTGTTAGGTGCTTTGTGAAAGTTTATTCTCTTACCTTTGACTATTTTTTGTAGTTCTAGCTAAAAATTCAACTACTTCAGAGAATTTCTTGAGTTTAGTGGCTTTCTTTATATTAATTTCTTTATATTTCATTCTAATTTACTTGAACACATTTTTTTTTCTTCCCATCATTCTGCTTTTGGGAATATACTTGAGAGTTGACCTCATATATTTTAGTAGGTCCCACCTTTCATTTGTCTTTTTAAATAAAGAGAAAGCTTATTTGGGAAAATTATTCTTAGTTTTCTTTTAATTGTCACAGAGTTCAAGAGAAGACTAAGTGTTTTTCAACTTTTTTATCTCATAAATAGGCACAATGCAGCAGTGAAAAATACATTTACACAATGGTTCTCAATACATATCCATTTTATTCTTACATAAATCATAGAAGGTCAAGATTAGGTGGTTACAACATGATACTTACTGAGGATGTGAACAGAGCAGTCTCTTCAACTTGATAGTAAATGATGTGATGAAGTGAGATTTTGAGACAAGAAAGTCTCCATAGACAATTGTTTCCAGATATTTTGCTACTAAAGTAGCAAAGGAGTATGGTGACAACCTAAGAGAAATAAAGGAGACAGAGGCTGTTACTTTTTAAATGACAATAAGACATGTTTGCATATTCATAGAAATGTTCCAGATGAACAGGGGAAATTGACCATGCAGGAAGAAGAAGCTTTGGGGCTTTTTTGCAGAAATCTTTTGTTTTTCTGTAAAATATGGTCTCTATAATTGAAGACCAGCACATTATTTTTAATTTTAAAATTCTACACTTCTGTAATAGCATATTCTTTTCTGTGTATGTGGGGCCATTATCCCATCAGGGATATGACTGCATAACTGTCATATTGCTAGAATTTAAATATAATTCTACTCCTAAACATTTAATAAGTTGTTACTTTGTTTTGATATTAGTAACTTTCTGTCTCAAATTATTGAAAATAACAGTATTCTGCTCAGCAAAATCTCTTGATTTCATAAAAAAAATTGATAGAATTTCAAGACAGGTGACTCAAGACATTTGAAACCATGGTAAAAAACATTTTCAGTGATTTATACCTGGGAACTCAGCCAGCATGATTTTTACTGAGGAGTGAAGGAGGTCTATGTGCCCAGTCATGGCTCTGGGGTCATTGTATGGGTTTCTTCTCACTCCCAATCTGTGTAAAGGGGCGAGTGCCTTCTTTAGGGTGAGCATAAGATGCATATTATTTTCATTCACGGAAACACAAGCTGACTGTGGCATCTTCCACAACTGTCAGTGTTTTGTCTGCAGATTTTTCTGTCTGAGTGATTCCGACTGTCTTACCACTTCCCATAGCAAGACACTGAGAACTCCATGTGCACATCTGAAAACATGACACAGGTTCTACTTGATCCTTGTAGACAGAGAGGAGGTTTTTTGTTGGATCCCTTTGGCTTCCCTCTGTTCTGTTCTGGAAAATGTGATTGTTGCAGCATGTTCTCCAGACCACACTCACCTTCACCCCTGAATTATGCTTCATAAATAAGATGGGCACAAAGCAGCATCATTGAAAACGTGGTCACACAGGATCGGTGGTTTCAATTTCGAGTCTGGTGCAGGTTTATGATGAAAAAAGAGGAAATTTTTCCTGTCCTGGGGATTTTGTATGTTTTTTGTCCCTTACATTTTTTCCCCCTTAAATTGTGGTTGTGAAAAGCAGATGTTCAGTTTGCTGCATATCTTGGAAATATCCATTACTGCATGGTAACTCAATACCTCAGGATAGACACTGTCTAGTAGCAAAATAGACCTTTTTATCTTTTTCTACGCCTAGCATGGAATTGTAGCTATTGAACTGATGCAAAATACATGTCTAAATTTAGCTTGCATTCAAATCTGTTTATTGTTTAAAGACATCATACAATGCCAATTATAGGTTTGTTAGCTCACATCCATCAACTGCATATTTATTTTGCTGACTAGCGGGAGTCAGATAAAAACACCAAAAATTAAATTTCTACCTTAAATATCACAAAATAAATACCAAGTTTCCCTTGAAAACTTACTGAGATCCCAACTTTGCCTTGAAGAGCAGTGTCCAGTGTCCAGCATTTGGCAGCATGTGAAAAGTCACTGTAGCTGCTTTTTTGTGCATCGCTTCCCAAAGAGCAGGAAAGTCCCAGGACATCAATTATGGGCCATCGCTATAAGATGATTTTCAATCTTATCTAAAGAGTTGTATACATACAAAGTTCCTCATCTTTTGGAAATATTCCACACCTGGCAGGTTTGTTGAAATTATAGTTGTAGTGACAGCAATGTGTTGAACACACCTTTGTTTTCTGACATAGCTCTCTTTAAGGCCTATAAGTTGTTGCATTGCTTTTCCATTGAAGAAATAATTCAAAACATTTTGTTCTAGTAGCTGTTGGTATTCTAACTGGTTTCCCAAACATGAGCTTACTATTCAGTCGTGGATATAGTTAAAAAGTTATTCATGCTTTTCTTGTTTATACTGTGAGATAAATAAAGGCCTTTTGACTAGGTTGTCCAAGTTATATTATAATGATAGAGTGTTGATAGTAATTCCTACTGGGGAAACAAATACAGTAGCAGTCTTTATATTGATCACAGTAGCATATAAGCAAACTTCCGGTTTTTATACCATCTTGCCTATTTTTGTTACTTTCTGAATATTCTTTTGAGAGTCATTTAGAACTGTATAAAACATAGCCAGCATAACAATCATTAAAACAGCACACACTTGGGAAAAACTTTATCAAAAAAAGCAGAATGTGGGTTTCGCCAGTCGGGTTTGCTCCTATGTCACCAGCTCCTTCTCCTTTGAGTTACCCAGCCTCCTCCCCGACCACCTCTTTCTCCCCCTACTTAATTGTAAAGATGGGCACTGAGCAAACACACATGAATGCATATTTGAGATCTATTTCTGGGATATAATTTTTAAAATAACAGGTTGTCTATTTGCATAGTGTGTAACAACCAAGATAGAAACTCTTCCCAGAATGTGTTTAATCCGTGATGATCCATCTGAATTTGCTAATCAGCCAGTTTATTAGCCTATAGAGATTATCCCTTTATTCATCATCATCCTATACTGAGCTTCCAATATAGTTTCCAGCTAAACTAGCAATAATCCTCTTGAATGTGAGGACCATGTGTATTCTGTGCTTCAGGATGATAAATACTTGAAATGTGTGGACAGCAAGGGATAACAGGGACTGTGGTGAATAGAAGAAGCGTGAAAAAGTCATAAGGCAAAGACTGAGTCTGTGTGTCTGATTTCATAGATCTGTCTCAATCATTTTACAGTTGTCAGTTCTTTGAGAATCTCATTAAAGCTGTGGTTCACTCATGATGTGAAAATATACACGCATACAAAATTTTTGCAAAAAAGAAATTTTGGAAGTTATTTAGTGTCAAAAGTCTCGAATTAAGAAATTCCAATGGGCCAGTAGTACAGGGGTTTCAGAGTAGGAAAAGACAGGATCATTATATTATTTTGATGGGTATCACTAAGAGTACAGAAAGGTAATGTAGTACTGATGAGAGAGGGGAACAAAGGATTTTATGTAAACATACAACAATTGGAACAGTTGGAATGAAGCAATATTGGTAAGATTTTTTTTTTTAAGATTTATTTATTTATTCGTACAGAACGGGGACACAGGACAGAGATGCAGAGGGTGAGAGGATTCACCAGGGACAGAGTGGGGAGCAGAACAGGCAGATAGACAAAGTACACTGCTGAGGGGAGCAGCAGACAGGTCAGGAGAGGTCTGCCACACCATGTGGTCACCTCCGGGGCAGGCGGGGATCGAACTCATGCGGAAGTGGCTTAAGCCCCTTAGTGCAGTGATTTAACCCTACGCGCCACCAGGGAGGGCCACAATATTGGTAAAGTTTAATGAAAAAAGAGAGATATTATCTGGAAGATTTGTTGTTTTATTTTATTTTTTAAAGACTTAATTTACTTATGTATACAGAACTGAGGTACAGGCCAGAGGTGCAGGAGCAGTGGGAGGCTTCACCAGAGGCAGAGTGGGGAATAGAACAGGTAGATCGATGAAGTGCACTGCTAAGGGGAACAGTGAGCAGGTGAGGAGAGGTCTGCCATGCCGTGTGGGTCACCTCTGGGGTGGGGATCGAACTGGTGCTGAAACGGCTGCAGTGAGCTTCACAGAGCTGTGCTTTAAAGCGTTGTACTACAAGGAGGGCCCAGGTTTGTTGTTTTAAGGAAGATTTAAACTAGGAAATTGTCCAGAAGTATTAGAATATTTTCAGAGTCCACTCCCAAAAGTCTGTTGCCTGATTTTCAAGAAACTAGTATGCTAAAGGATATACAGTTTCAGTAGGTCTTGAGGATTTGTGAAGGATGCTTTGAGGACACCCCAAGATTCCAGAGATGCCGAGTTTATCAGAATAAGCAGGGCTGTGATTATTCTTGCTGAAGGAAAGAGAAATTTCATGTCACCTTGTTTTCAGAATCTCCTGAGAGAGTAAAAGTGGGTGAATGTAATTAGATTACGAGGAAAGTATGTTTGTACCACAAATGAAAACAGATAGCTTCATGTGCCCACCAGCTATTCAGGGTAAAGGGGGGGCATGGTGCATGGAAGGTGGGGTTCTGTGAGGCTGTACTTATTGCCCAGCTGTGAGTGGGTGACACAGGAGTCAAGAGGCTCAAGTCCTGCATTTACCTCCTTCTAGCTTTGTGAATGCAAACTAAGTTATCTTTCTTCTTTAGATCTCATGTTCCTGCTTAGAAAACAGCTAAGGGGAATCCTAGAGGTCTAAGCCTGAGGTCTAAGTTTCCTTCTGCTCTGGAAGGCTATGGCTATTGTAGAGAACAGAAATAAATGGGAAGAGCATCAATAATGTTTTACTTGTATTAAAAATAAAATCCCTTGGGCCCTCCCTGGTGGCGCAGCAGGTTAAAGCACAGCACTGAGAATCTAAAGCCGCTTCAGCATGAGTTCGATCCCCGCCTGCCCCGGAGGTGATCACATGGTGCGGCAGACCTCTCCTGACCTGCCTGCTGCTCCTCTCAGCAGTGTACTTCATCGATCTGCCTGTTCTGTTCCCCGCTCTGTCTCTGGTGAAGCCTCTCGCCGCCCCTAAGCCTCTGGCCTGTACCCCAGTTCTGTATACACAAATAAATAAATCTTTAAAAAATAATAATAATAAAAAATTTTAAAAAATCCCTCTCTGACCTGTTCAGATGCTATAAGTTGGATAATTAATATTTTTAATAGATTCATATCATTGATTTTATGAAATAGCGTAATGGTAATTCTCCCAACGAAATCTTGGCAGTTGTGTGTTCCTACCAGCACTTGGAAATCAGCAATGTTAATTAACTTTCTAAAAAGCAAGTACAGCATCATTTATCCAGTTTGCTTGTGGAAACTTAGACCACTGCCAGCTTCAGCCACAGAATACTCTACAAGAAGCAGTTGTGGTCTGCAGATGAGGGTAAGAGGGGAGCGTTTTACAAGTCTGCTTTGGGAAAATCTAAGCTATTTCAGCACATTTTGCCTCTTTGAACAGTGAGGCTGTTAGGAATTTTCTGTACCTGACTGTCCTCAGGCCCTATCATTACCCTCTTATTTTGGCAAACCAGAACAACAGAGAATTTGTGTGGAATGAAAGAGCTGGTCCTACTTGTCTTTCATGGGGTAGATTCTTGCAGACAGAAGCTTGAAGTACTACTTAGAGTACTTTTGCTTTATGCAAAAGTTCAGTTTCTTGTATTCCATAAGTGTGCCACTTATTTTTCTTAAAGGTAGCAAAGATAGTGCCAATAAATAGTAAAGAATATTTGTCTTGTGCATACTTACATGTCTCCTTACATGTACTTTGTATCTCACATTTAGTAGGGCGCTCCTCAAGACACATTTGAAGATATACAAATCTGTCAGTTCATGTTTCTGGTCTAAAATTTCCCAGATGATTGTTCAATCATATTTTAAATAGGAAGTACTAACTTTTCATGCTTGCTGGAACAAGCATGTTCTTTTAAACACCCAAAGATGGGAATGTTTATCTATCAGTAACTACATTTTAGATGCTTTAAAACTTGAGCTTTTAGGTTACAAATTCATCAGTATCCTCACATGTAAGTTGTTAGGGTAATGTTCCATTGTGTTGTGAATGTAGGCACTATTCTTTCAAAAAATTAAATTTTATTATTTGGCCATTTGCTTACATAATTGTGTCATTTAAGGAGTACAGCTTTACAATGCTCTCCACCAAGTTCCAGTGCCTTAACCCTATTACATTATACTCATCCTTTCCCCCACAAATCTGTGACCAGAAGCCATATTTTTTATAGAGTCTGGGTTTAGCTGGTTTGTTTCCATTGGTTATTCATACTTTGCAAATGAATGAAACCATCTGGTAACTATTTTTCATTTTCTGACTCACTTCACTTAGAATAGTCACCTCAAGATCAACCCATTTGTTCCAAAGGCACTAAAATCTTTTTAAATATCTAAAATATTGGTTTTTGAAGGGCACAGTATCTGAAGTCCTTCAGTTCACTTGTGGTTAAAGTGTAGGATAAATATTAAATGATATATTAATCCTGGCTATAAACAGACATTCTCCACTCTACTAGACAGACATCATTTAGAGAAAGTCCTACCCAGACTGATTTTGCTAGGCCTCTATGGAGATGAAGCTACAGAGTTTCTTAACAATATCTGTTAGTCAAATATGCATGAGTAGTGATTAGTGACTGTAGTTTGATTAAATGAAAGTATCCTCTAAGGTAGAAAGTCTATACAATTATTTGTTTAAATGAAATTCTTATATTCCTAAAATTGTTAGTTTCAGTTGCTGTATTTAGTGTATTAAGAATCCAACAAATGAAGATACATGTGAAAGACAGAATAAGATGAGGCTAGATCTTAATATATTGAATAAAATCATCATTCTATTCATTTCATGTTAGCATTACTTATAATCTGAACTCAGTATTATCACCTCTTAAGTATGAGATCATGAGGAATTTACTTCATTTCTATAAATATCTGAAAATAGATAAACTGGCATGGCAGACAGAATTATAAGATGACCCCATAATTCCCACTCCCTGGCATATATACCTTATAGAATCTTTTCTTGATTCTGAATGACTTCTGTGAATATGAGAGACTGTTACACGCAAAATGAATGATATTTTATATTATGTAGGAAATATGATGGATTATAGCAAGGTGAAAATGATTATTCTTAAAGAGATGGGTAGTGACTAGAAAGACACACACGCATAATTTATCAAATCAAGTAGAGTGACAGTTGAGAATACATATTTTTCTCAAGCAGGAATAGCGCATGTACAAAAGGATCTTGTACTAGACCATATAACAAATATGCCAATCTCAAATATTCAGTCAAAAAAAGGTCATATTCGATGACAACAACACAAATGAATTTCACAATGTCTAATTTTTATTCTGCAGAACATGTCTCTCTTGTGAATGCCACATACTGGTTTATTCAGCTGCCCGCTATCATTGGAATGACAATTGGCATCTCAAACACAAGATGGCTAAAAGTTTTCCTACCAGGCTTGCTCCAGAAGTTTCACTCTCTTCAAGTTCTTAGGCCAAAAATCTTAGCCATTCTTGTCTCATCTTTCTTTAGCCCGCAGTCTGTGAGGAAATGTTGTAGAATCCAGCTTTAAAAAATAAGTCCTACCACCTACGCCGCAGCTACCCTAGTGTAAGCCATTGTTCTCTGTCTCATTACCTTCTCATAGGTCTGCTTCTGACACTTCAGCCAAAATGATGCTTTCTATGGCAAGTTGAAACATATCATCACTTGTCAGAACCCTGCAGTGCCTGCACTTCACTCAGACTCCTGTGGTGTTCCCTCAACCCATCCATGAGAGGGGTCTCCTACTGCTCTCCCACCACTCACTCTCTTCCAGCCCCTTTGCTGGTCCCTAGACTACATCTGACATGCGCTTCTCTTAGGCCTTGGGCCCTAGGTCTTCCCTCTGTCTAGAAACTCTTATTCCAGGAACGCCTTTGGTAAATTGCCTCATTCAGTCTAAAAGTTCTCCATTATACAAAGACCCCATTACAAACCCACTTAATATTGGAAAATTCCTCTCATCCATAAGCCTATGGCATTTCTGATTCTACCATCCTGATATAATTATCTTTTAAAATAGCATTTATTACTGTCTAACATATTGTCAACTTGACATATTTATCCTACACTTAAGTTTTATTGAGTTTCTCCCTCTAGTGGAATGAAAACAGAGTTCTTGTTTTGTTTTATGCACTGAAAAATTCCCTAGGGCTCAGATAGTGCCTGACTCAGAGTATAAGAGTTTTATATGGATTTGTTGAATATCACAACTTGTTAGATGCAGCTGAAACAGCACTCAACAAACCAATTATAGCCTGCATGCTTATTCTGAGGATAAAAGAGAAGAAATAAACAAGCTAAGTATATAACTCAATGTTTTCCAGCTTCAATTTTGACTCAATTTTCCCAGACATCTTCACTTAGATATTCTCCAGACATCTAAAATCAACACATCCAGAAGCGAAATCATCATCTTTTTGTCTGTCTCATATTGTGAACAGTACCAATATTCACAGTGATGTGCAGGGAACTCACTGTGCAGAAACATTCCCGACTCCATCCTCTCTCTGACCCAACCATCCAAACAATGACCAAGTTTTGCTAATTTGCATTCCGAGCCAACTCTGAAAACCACTTATTCTTTTATATTCCCATATCCAAAACCCAAAGTCCGTGTTCCCAGATCCATTCAGAGCATTTCTTACTTGCTTTGCTCAGTGTTTTCATAACTGATTTTCTTGCCTCCAATCCAAACTTCTTCCATAACCCATTACCCCTGGGTTAGCTGCTATGATCTATGTCCTCTACACATAATTCATAAGTTGAAGTCTGAATATATGACCTTATTTGGAAATAGGGTGTTGACAGATGCAATTAAGTTAAAATAGGGTCACTAGGGTGGGCCTTAATCCTGTATGACTGATAATTTTTATAAAAATGGGAAGTTTGAACATAGCACAGTGAGAAGACATTAGGAGAGTCAGAGAGAAGATAACAGTCTACAAAGCAAAGAGAGCAGGATGCAGCCTTCCCTTTCCTCACAGCCAATACTAAAAGGATCTAACTTGACCAGTGCTTTTGTTTTCACTGCTCGCCTCCAGAACCATTAGACAGTGAATTTCTGTTGTTTATCCACCCGGTCCATGTACTTGTGTGTACACTCCTTGCAAACTACTACAATGGGCAAGACTCATTTGTAAATGTACTTTGAATATCTTTAAATTAATGAAAAGCTAGTACTGTTATAAAAATGCAAAAAAGAGAATAATTATTTCTTTAATGTAGCTTTCAGCATCCTCATTTCTACATCGGGTCAGGACAGAGAGGCACAGGACTTGAGACACTGCTTAAGGTTAGCAAATGAATGAGGTACAGGTCACAGCTAGCGGTCAAGTTCTAGGTCACTTGCTCTCAACCACACACTCTACTGAAGCAAAGCTTTAAGGACTGAGGCAATGGAACCCTCCCTAGTGGCATAGTGGCATAGTGGGTTAAATCACAGCCCTATGAAGCTGTCCCAAACCAATGAAGCACAAGTTCAATCCTAGCCAGGAGGGTGACCCCAGCCAGGTGGGTCACCCACCCACATGGCGTAGCAGACCTCTCCTGTTACACCGGCTGCTCCCAGAAGCAATGTATTTCAGTACAATGCATGTTCTGCTCCCCACTTTGTCTCTGGTGAAGCCTCTCACCCCTACACCTCTGGCCTATACCCCAGTTCTTGTATGCATAAATAAATTTTAAACAAACAAATGTGTTTGCCAATCAAAAATGCTGCCTGGGTTCATTCTGCTTTAGCTTATGATACTTAAAAGCAGATTTATTCTAAAAATAACAGCACTCTAATTTAATAACTTTGGTTCATTTCCTTAGTAATGGACCCATGAAAGGTTTTTATTGGAGATAAAACAGACAGATCTTCTGGTGAAGGTCTGAGATCTCAAAGCAGAAGCAATAAACCTCTGTGCAGGTACAACTGCAGGCATGCTTGGATTTTGCAATGCTGAGAAGTAGAATTTAAGCTTGTCCATTTGTTCAGATTCAAAACACCTTTCCACGGATATACCAAATGCACTGAGTTTTTATATGCATTTGGGGAAAAAATATTTGCAAATATCTGTGAAGGGCTAAGGATGAGTTTTTAGTTGGCAAGAAGTTTTTAGTTGTCAAGTTCTCCAGCTACTTTTCATTGAATAAAACTTAGCACAAAGTGCTTTCTCAAAAGCATTGAGATAGAATACATATGCAGGTAAGTGGTCACAAGGACACTCTTCCAGATACTGTAAATTGGGTATCAGGTCAAACCAGCTGAGTTGAAAGTTGGGTTTTTTGCTGGTTAGAGGGGTGCTAACTCCCTCTAAAAGGCATATGCTCTTTGTTTTTCTTCTGTTTAGTCCCTGGAGAGGGGAGATTCAATGTAGAGCAGAGATGTGTCTGACACCTCCTCACTTCTCCCACTGGACCATGCCTAAGGACTTCACTTGGTCATGGGAGTCTCCACTTGACCCTGTCCCCCATCACAACTTCCTGGCTCTGGTCAGAGATGCCCTCTCCTGGCCAGTTACAAGCATCCCATTTTATGAGACTTTTATGCCACAACAATGTAATTATTTTCCAAGCCAATTCAAACACAGTGCTACTGCAAACACCTCTTGGGGGGCTGATGAAAAAGGAATAATTCAAAAAACCTATGAATGGAGACCATTCTAAAATGGAAGATGTTTCCTAGACACATCTCACCTTCTGAAAGAATATTAAATGAAAAGTTCTTGTCCAGACTTTGCTCATGGAGTATTTTAGATACAAACTGTGGTGTGGGCATGTTGGAATGACAGTGAGTATGGAGATGTATGCACGCAAAGAAACTAAATGGATAGAAGGAGATTCATTTCCCTTGCTGACTTCCAAGGAGGCATGGTTTTATTCTAGAGCTATTCTAGAGGTATTCTTGAAGGTAATAGACAGGGATTGCTTTTGAGGAAAATTCAGAAACAAGAGACTAATTGGAGCAACTCAGTGAAGTTAATGCCATTTACTGAGGCTGAAAAATTAGCAGTAACTGCAATGGAGGTAGACGATGGGGTAGATGAGTTCTGTTTCAGTGGAGTTTGGGAAAGTGTGTGAATTTTTCAAGTTAATATACAAGTAGGCGGTTAGACTTTAAAATCAGAGTTTATGAGAAATGTTTCTGGGCTGGAGAGCTGAATGTATGTGTATCATATGGACATTGAAGATGTGACAAGATAAGAAGCAAGTCAAGGATTCTAAGATCTGGTGGTAGAAATCAGAAGGCCACAAAGTGTTCTGTTGGAGAAGCCAGGCAGGTGACTATTTCAACAAGAAAGAAATGCAGATAAAAGAAATCCAGAGCCCTTTTCTGTTCTATTCTTAAGTGAAAGGATTCACAACTATAGATGACTTATGCTACAGGGAACCATATTATGAATGACCCAGTGCAAAAGGAAAGGTTAAAGGTGTCATTTCCTTCACATAATCTATATGAAGACTAGAAAATAACTCCTATCTGCACAATTCCTTTTATTTAATTGAGGTATTTATCACAGTGTATTAAATCATAGTGTATGTGATTCTAAGTATGGGATCACACCTCCTCAGCATCTGGACATTTCTAAATAGATCAGAGAAAAATGGCTCTGTAAATATTTTGCTATGACATTAAAATGCTGAGTTAAAGTACATAAATAATAATGTTAATAAGAGAAATAATTTGACCTATTGACTTTGTTATACCAGTAGACCTTCAATCTGGCCAGAACTTTGCTGTGTCTAAGGTTGATTCCAAATTCCCCAACAAGTCACTTCAAATACTACAGTCTCACTACTAGTTGAGGTTTGAGCATTCCACATAAAAAGTTACCAGAGCTGACTTCTGAAACTACTAGACTTTTTGCCAAAGATTTTACTTCTGGCAGTACCTGCACTTATGTGAGCCTCAGGCTAAATTTCTGGAACCTGAGATGCAAAGGCAGCAGAAAGACAAGCAGTATCAAACTACCCAGTACCTCAAAATTCACTAAGATGAGTCTCAAATCACAATTTCGATGATAATTAAGCTAAGTTATTCACCAGCAAGACGTGCCTGAGGTTATGTGGATGATTCCAAGCAGGTTAGACCCTTTGACTCTTGATTCTACCTCATATACTATAAACACCCCATCAGTTTCATTATTAAAATACAATTGCTACCACATGGAAGAAAAGCCTAAAGTCTTAGAGAGCCTTTTGTTGAGGGCCCCACTGAAGACAAAACTCCTTTTGTTTTTCAGTAGGCTCAATCTTAAAAATTGACCTGCCTTCATAAGGTTGTTGAACATCGGCAAGATATTTTCTTCCGACAAAAGGTGGTAAAAACTTTTGTGCATTTTGGCAACTCTTTCCAAGAATATTTAGAAGTTTTCCACCAAAGGCAAGAAGTGTTGAAATGAAAGATTTGCTTCAATTCACTTGCCAGCAGACAGTTATTTCACGGCAGAGTATTTGAAGTATAAGAACTATGAAATTTATAAGGAAGTCCTTAGTCTAAATTAAAACATAAAATTCTGAATGGATCATATTTCTTCTCTAGGGGAGGGGAGAGCTGGGTACGGTAGAGTCATTGAAGACAACTTCAAATAATGGGCTTTGAAAGGGAGATGTTTTCCACTGAGTCAACACTGGAACAATTGTTCACAGGAACGTGGAATTGATTGTACAAACTGGAAAACATCTACCCAGCGAGACCAGGAAAATTCCAGCATCTAAGTGAATAGGCAAGGCTTGTGGATGGTTTTGGTTCATTCAGAAAGCTCTGCTGACACCAAATTTAGGAAGGAATCCTTGATGGTCAGCTGCTTTTGTTTTCTACCTTCGTTAATAGAAAATACAGTTTTAACTCTGGTTTCTCAGATAAACTTTTTCAGGCCTTCTGAAGGGAAGAACATTGGTTCAATGTATAAGTTTTTAAATTTTGTTTCTCCTTATTCAGAAAAAAAAGTTCACCAAATAAAAAATGGACATGTGAGATTGGTATAGTATTTCAAGCTAAGACATTCTGTTCTTTTTTTTTTTTTTTTTAGACATAACCTTAGAATGTGTTCTTTAGGGCTTACAGAATGCATTTTCAAATTATGATATATTTAAAAATTGATGAAATTCATGTTGAAACATCTTTTTTCTCCAGTACACAAACTATGCCATTGAAGAATAGTGCTATTCTTTGTCGAGATGGGGAAGGGAATTAGCAAACATTATCTTATTAACTGTTTTTATTATAATTCACATATGAGGTAAGGATTTTATAAAAGGAAACAGTAAGTATCATATTTCACATTAATTCTTTGATATAAATCAGTCACATTTACAGATTTAAAGCCAAGCTTCAAAAAATTCTCAGAAGCTAAGGGGCTGATGACCCTGTAAACTGTAAAATGTGTTAACAGCAATAAATTCTCCTTCGTCGGTTCAGAGGGCATTTGATTATCTTCTGCACTGTTAGGGTCACTAACATCCAAGCTCATATTGGAATGATAAACAAGGAAGGCCAGTAATGTACACCAGAGAGTGACAAGACACACCTGTCACTACTAGATTTGAGACAGAACAGTAGGCACTTGCAGACAGCTTCATCCATGAATGGATGCATTTGCAGGCCCAGCAACAGGCAGGAGGAAACTCCATAGTCAGCTCAGACCACAAAGGTACAGTGTCTTCAGTGGTTCATCTTTGATTTTTAAGAAGTCATTTTGAATCAAACATTTTATCAACTTAAGTCCATGTTAATAAGTTCCATTTATATACTATAAGAGGTTAAGTCCAAATGATTTTCATTTGTGAACATATGCTTTAATAAATGTCAATGTATACTCAGTTGACAGAGGCCATGAATTATGATACAATAACATGTTATTGTATCATAATATAATATATTTTTGTGGCTTTTCTATTAATATGATTTTTAAATATTCTACATATTTGATTTTCATCTTTTTTTATAAAAAGCATTTTTTAATCTAAAAATATGGTTATGAAGAAAACAAAATAAATTATTTGTGGGAATATGCATTTGAACTAGAGTTTAAAAGTGGTGAATGCTTTTTTTTGAGCTTTCATAAATTTTTTTTTACATATATAAATTTGTTTTTACATATTTTTGTGCGTTTTTCCATCTCAGTTGCAGTCCCCTTGGGTTTCCCATCCCCAAATCACCCTATTTTCATCTTTTTAAAAGGAAAATTGGGGGGACTTTATTGAAGTTTTTTTTTCCCCACTTATATCTAATCCTACATATCTCTTATAAAAGACCACCACAACAAAATAGAATGTCCTTTAAAAATTCATTTCAAGGTGATTTAAGTGTATCTTTAATTTAGGCTTTTATTTTTAATAGTTGTAGTATTTATTATTCAAGGACTATTTATCAAACATTTGGTATTAGTTACTATTTGGAATACCTGTCGAAAATGAGTTCTTCTTTCTTGTTATTTACATAAAGAAACCATGTATCACCTTTCTTACGAAAGTGGCATTTTGTTTGTTGTATCTACTTACAAGTAATTTAAAATATATCTGACCTCCTTTAAAAATCTATTTCTGTATTTTTCATCTGATTCTCAATGATTAAAAGACAATTATAATCTAAGAAGAAATCTCGTGTTCTAGTCTAAAGATTTATTTTGACAAAATCATTCCTTTAACTTAGAAATTTCAACTTGTCCTTGTTATATTTTGATAGAAACTAATAACCTAATTTTATGCTTATTATTTTCATTGAATATGTCCCCCTTTAAATGACTAGTTAGTAAAAATTCTACTTCCTAATTCTACTTTCTAATTCATTATTAGATCCATTACCAGTCAACCATTCAGAAATTTTTGCATGTTTTGTGTTACATATTATTGAAGTGGACTTTAAATATTTTTGATGTGATAATTTCTATAAGGATTTTGAAAGATGAATTTAATATGTTGCAATTGTGTTAGAAATTCTGTGAACCAATTTAATAATTAGCTTCAAGCTTTTAAATAAAATTAAAGAAAATAAGTATGATACATTTACTATCAAACACTGTAAATGTTAGAACAAATGTGAAAATTATGAAACTAGTAATACATATGTTGACAAAGCTAGATAATTAGATATTTTATTACCACATATCCTGTTCTGATCAGTTATACTTGACCATGATTAAGGTAAAATAAGTTAGAATTTCTACAGATATATTTTGTTCTAACCTTTCATTTCTTAGGATTTAGACATTAGCTTACATTTTATGACAAAACTTATTATTAATAGTAACCAGTTACATTCTTCCTATAGTGAAGGACATTCAAATTGGAATCCTTCAGATGCATGCATCCATGCCCCAGTAAAAGTAGGGTCCCTTTCATTTTTAAAGAATTAATGTGTGATTTCTGCGTGGTTTCCCAACTGTTACTGTAAAACTGTTCTTTGATGTTAGTATAGAATTTGATTTTTCATGTGTTTTCATTCCTTGTCAGCAACTTTTCAACAATCAGACCATTACGTTCCTCTGGTAGATTTTGGAGTAGGGCAGTTGTCATCTATGGCAAATCACCAGACAATATTAACTCTGCCAGGTGAGAATAATTACAAACGTGTGTGTCAGATACATATAGGAAATGTAGAATCAGTGTGTGCACTGGGTCATATTCCCAGCCTCACACACAAAGCTCCATTTACTGTTTCGTGTAAATGGAGCATTCACCAACCATTGCTTTCTGCCGCTCACAGTGCTCACCATGTTTCTGCATTCAGTGGATATTGAAATAAAAATAAAACAGGAGAATTTTTCTCCTGGTTGAATGTAATAGAAGAAGTTTTCAAACAATGTCTTTGAACAATATACTTCTGGATAGAACTTATAACAGCTATTGAGAACCCCAAGTACTCTTTGGAAGTTTTTTTTAAAAATTGAAAAATAGGATTTCTGTCTTTTACCAAAATAAATGACTCCCTCTTTCTGCTTGGTCCTTGCAATATAACAACCACCTCCCCTGCCACATGGGTTTATAACGCTTGCAATACACAGCTGTGGTCTACAGATGCATTTCTCATCATGTTCAGTCATAATAGGTGTAAAAATCCTAATTTTGGGCAATTTGTCATTGGAGAAAGTGAAAATAGTTTATATTAATAAAAGAAACTATGAGATACTTCCCACGTGTTCTGCAGACCATAGAGCTGTATGAAACTCTTGTAAAAGCAACATGAGTGTATCCAGATATATTTCGATGGGGCAATAAGACCACAGCCATCAATTATTTAAAGAAAGCCTGTCTGGAGACGGTCATGCCAAGCACCTGAATTCACTTTAATGGTGCAAGTGGACACATATGTTTAGGGAGTTCAAATCCTTTATGAGTAACACTCACTTATGATATATAGACAGAATGCAAAACTATAGATTTTTTTTTTCTTTTAGCAATCTGGTTGTTCTGCAGTATGTACCTTATATGTCCTTTTGAATGCAGTAACATTGTGACTGTTACTGGAAAATGCTTAGGATCTGCTTTCTACTCTGGTATTGAACACAAGAGGAATTCAGGCTTTCATAGAATCTACCAGGTATAAATATTTCTATCATTTTTGAAGTAAAGAACTTAGAAACATTAATTGAGCAATACTGAACCCTTAGTGTTTCTCTTGACAAACTTGTTGGCTGACTTACATCACCTGTAGAGGTCATTCCGCAAAGAACCTGTGTTGTCTGTTTTATCCCATTCTCAAAAAAAAGCACAACATTAATAATTATCGAGCAAATGACGATTGATGGCAGAGTAACAAGATTTAATGATTATTACTAAATTCCAATTAGATGGACTTACTCATCCTATAATGAAGAGATATGGAAGCTTACAGATTATCTAACATTCTTAGATTCAGAACCTCTCTGGACAGGAACATGTTCATATTATCTGTGCCTACATTACTTTTTTGCACTTTAATTTCACTTTATTTTTTAGTGTATTAAAATATGTAAATGATGTTAAGGAAACCACATCATATATTATGCATTTTATCATTATAATGATAATAATTGTCATTTACATCTGAAATATATATAGTTTTTCTGAAAATAGGTGGTGACTGAACACCTTTAATTCTGATTTTTGCTTAATGTATACTTTCCACGTATATAATATGTTAACATATACAAATATATGTGGTATATGTACTTTGTACTTGGATTTTTGAATGTCCATTGTTACAAATTTAAAAAATTAAGTTTAAAAAATTTAAGTGTTAAATGTAGCCATCATAATGCATCAGGAATAAAACAAATGTTTAGCCTCAAACTAGGTTACAGAAAGAAATAAACTAAACACAATTATTAAATTATACTTTCTTGTCCAGAAGTTATAGTTTCCTGAAGTACTTCTCTTGTCTCATGTAAGTCATCATCTTGAAAGACTAGTAATTTATTTTAATGCTTTTGGTATTTTTCAGATAATATTTCCTGCCCATATAATTTTGATTTCTGGGGTTTTGTTTGTTTGTTTGTTTGTTTATGACCTCCATTTTGGCAATCAAATAAGTCAATGGAAACCTTGAAAACACAAAAACTGAAACCTATGAGACTTGTAGAATCTAATATAGTCTCACTGCAGGAGACTGCAATGTATCTGTTACAACACAAAGGTGATAAGCCCCAGAGGTTAACATTTGATTGATTTTCAATTTTTAAAATACCACCTTTTCCCCAAAATCTTTAAATGCCTAGACAGAGCACAGTCAATGCATAAGGACAATAAAATAAAGCTGAAAGAGCAAAACATACATTAAGTGTGCACAACTTACAAAACTATGGACAGTATTCATTCTTAATCACTTTGATAGTTTACAAGATTATGCTTGGAAATTTCTCTTCTTATCTAATTACCTCCAGCACCTCAAACAAGCCTATGTTTTCAATTTAAAACTCATGTCTAAGCATTATAGCAACACCATGCTCAGTCTGGAGCACCTCGACCTCTTGTGAACAACATGATCTTCCACAGTCGTTCACCATGCCCACATCACAGTGAGCACCATCCTTGTCTATATGGCATGATTTCTAAGTCATGTGCACTTGCCCCAGTGATCACAGTTCTTCAGGCCCTCCCTGGAATCCTTTCAGTCCCTATGTCACATTTAGCTGGAAGTCACTGTGCTTTTTTCCTTCTTACTTGCTTTTGGCTTCTCTAATTTTGAAACTAGTATGTGAGGAAATCTTGAGCTATGTGAGGGGGAAAAAAGAAATCATGAATATCTATGAGATAAAAGGGATCAATAGAACAAAGTGAAATTGAGCATATCATTGTCTAGTCAAAATAAATGTCACATACAAAAAACCTACCATGTTTGGTATGTATATCAAGGGTTATTTATACCCCGTAGGGCCAAACTGTAAAATCATAATCAATTTGAAATCGTCAAATTCCATTACCTAAGTGACTGAAAATCAGAAAAAATATTAGGGAGCTATTGAACTATTTATTCAATAGTTTCGGCTTATGTATATCATATGATGTCATATACTTCTGTTTTGGAAAAATGGGATCAGAAAAAAATGTGAAAATGTGAAAAATATTCATATTTTAAAACAAAATAGAGGTAGTCTATGTGATGGTTTAATTCTCTCATTTTTATTCTAATTACTAAATAATGGTATATATATTTTAGGGGAAGAGGTTGATTATTTCTGCCATCCACTCCATCATCTCCCTGTTGTTGTTTTCACTTTGAATATGAATCAAGGCTCATAAATCATTTTAATATCTCTGTTTATAGCTAGGAATACACCAGCCATTTGGGACAGGGAAGGGGCCAGAGCTCAGTGATTCATGAAGAGATGTTTCATCTCTGGTGTAACTTAGGGATTTAGAGACAAGCAGAAACTATGGGAAGAATTCCATGTATATTAATATTGTACCAAAATTTTCATGTTATAAATAAAAATAATGTACAGAAAGTTTAGAAAATTTGAATTGAAAACTGTGGGGGAAGTTGGAGAAAATGAAAGATAAATGGACTCAAATTTATAAAGGCTATGCTAGATGGTTATGTTTGTAGTAAATGAGAATGAAAGAGTAAGTGATCCGCCAATTTTAATATTTATTTGTACCAAAGATTATATTGACATCAGAGTCATTGCTTTTGTAAGAAACCCAGAGACCCTTAAAAATGGAACAATGTAGAGGGATAATAAAATGATGTAGAAACTTTGGAAGACACCTTGGCAGCCCCTCAAAAGATGAGGCATGGTGTTCTTATATAGCACGCTTGCATGCCTTGATATAGTCTCCCCAAAGAGCACAATATATGTACACTCAAATATATATACAGAAATGTCCAAAATGGCTTGTTCATAATAGCCAAAAAGTAGAAACAGCTCAAATATCCATTAAGAGCTGATCAGTAAATACGGTATATGCATACAGTGGAATATTATTCAGTCATAAAAAGGAATTGAGGATTGAGATATTCTACAATATGAGTGAACCATTAAAACATGCTAAGTAAAAGAAGTCAATCACAGACAGCTACATAGCATATGATTCCACTTACATGGACTATCTAGAGCATCTTATTTTTTTTTTAAAGATTTATTTGTGCATACAGAGCTGGGGTACAGGCCAGAGGCTCAGGGGTGGCGAGAGGCTTCACCAGAGACAGAGTGGAGAGCAGAACAGGCAGATCAACGAAGTACACTGCTGAGGGGAGCAGCAGGCGGGTCAGGAGAGGTCTGCCACGCCATGTGGTCACCTCCGCAGCAGGCGGGAATGGAACTCATGCGGAAGTGGCTTTAGCGTCTCAGTGCTGTGCTTCAACCCGCTGTGCCACCAGAGAGAGCCTAGAGCATCTTATTTTTAATGAGAGACAAAAGTAGATTAGTGGTTGCCAAGAACTAAAAAGATAGGGAATAGGGAGTGACTCTAGTAAGAAATGGGCTTTTGGGTGGGGGGTGGATAATGAAATTACTCTGAAAACAGTAATCATAGTTTAAAAACTGTTGAATTCTAAACGAGATGGAAAAAAAATATGCAAAATAATGTACAAATAAACTTTTGTAATAATTAAAAAAAACTGTTGAATTCTAAATATCACTGAAACGACATCAGAAAATCACAATGAAGTCACCTATCAAGGGGAGAAGGTGACTATTAGAGCAGAAGGATGGTTGGATCAGATTTTTGCACCTGATTCTTTCATCTTTAAAAACAGAAGCAGATTGCAGTGAAATATCCTATAATTCTAGTTGGTGACATATGTAAGTTTGCTATAATGATGTGTGTGGATGGAAATTAAATTGCCCGTTTGAGGAAATAGGAAAAATTCCATAAAATACAATATGCCATGTACAAGACTTACTATAAACCACTGGGCAAATGTTACTAGTTTAAACTATACAAATGTTCTAACAGTTACTTATTAGGAAACATGTGATACAGCCATTGATGTTTGAATTGAAATAGTTTCAGGAAATTGAAAAAAATAAGTAATGATCATGATTGAATTTAATAATCTAAGAAGTGGTGGTTAAAAGAGATATTTGGGATAAAATCCTAATTTTTTAGAGCAAGCATTGCTCTTAAAAGAAAGGAAACATAATGGCTTTTGTCCTGTGTCAGGACTAGAAAGTGATTTTGATCAGTAATTGCAGAACCACTAGGGAATGCTGAAGGATATAACAAACATCAACGTTCTTTTTCAAAGAGGATTGTAAAAGAATTCAGTTTGTGATTATGCAGTTTTAAAAATGAAACTAGCTGAAAATGTGGGCAATGTTTGTGGAGAAAAAAGCAGTTATACAATGAAATGACAAAAAGTCTAAAAAGCTATATACGGTGTATCAGAAAAAAAGGGCCCAGGAGCCTGAAAAAAAACATATTCGAGTAAAAGAGCAGAAAGATGTGAAAAGGTGACATAAGTAAGCAAACAAGAATGTTTATCCAAAGTCACATAGTACAACGTTGGAAATTGTTAGATCAATAACAAAGTAAACATCAAAAACTTTCTTTTGACAAAAATTCTAAATTCAATTACAAAATATATTCACAAGGAATCTTTTAGATTCCTTAATTGTCAGAACACAAAGTATTAAAATACCAATTCTATCATGAAAATGTATTTACTGAAGTCAATGTAAGGTTATTTTTGTATTTCATTTTGTTCTTAAATTGTAACACATCAAGGACACACAGTCTAATTATTGCTTTTAAAAGTAGTTGGTATATTTGCTTACTTGAACAGATTAATTAGAAAATATTAATTTCATTTCCCAAGCATTCCAATATAACATTACAGAATGATTAATTATATTTGTCAGAGGTAAAGATCTGTTGTTTTATAAGATTCTAACTCATTGTAGTTAACTGTGTAGTGAAAACATGGTTTTCATTTACTTGAGACAAAAGTGTCCCCCCGATATGTTAATATAAGTGGTATAAGCACACAAAAAGTTGAAGAAATTGCAAACAACCAACTACATAATAATCATGTAGGTTCTACCACTAACATTTTCTGTTTGTTTTCTTTGTTGCATATTTATCACTCCATCTACCCTTCTGTCCTTTCATCAATTCATCTTTCTTCACTTACTTCAAAGGATGCTTTTATCCCCTAAACGCTTCAACATATGTGTCACTAGCTATTGTTCTGCATTTGCTTATAACTCGTTTTTTAAAAAAGTAAAACAATTATGTAATTGACAAACCTCCAGTCTATCATTTCCTGCTTTGACAAAAGAAAGCACCTGTGCACTTCACCCTCACTGGGATATGGAGAAGTACTCAAGTGCAAAAGCCAGTATCTCAGAAAGCAGTTTCTTACCCTTGGAATTGTGCAGTCTCTAACTCAGATTCATAAATAGAAGGCAAAACCTATGTTCAGTTTTGTCGGTAAATGTTTCCATATATTATCTGATTACCTGTGTGAATTTAAAAGAGACTTATACTCTGTTGTTTTGTGAGTAACTTTGTGTCATTTTCAGTGTGGAATAACTTTCATAATAGAGATTATTACTAGCATGGGGAAGCGTGGCTTTATGATGGATGTGTCTAGCTCCATCTAAACTAAAAAACTTAGTATGATGCTAGAAAGTTAAGCAGCTTGAACTAGCATTCTTGTAAGCACTAAACTCCTAGAAGAATTAGTTGAGAGTTGGGATCCTCCTTGGTGCAGTGGGTTGGGGTGCTGCACAACTAAGTTAAGCCCAGCTTCAGGGTGAGTTCTATCTCTGCCCCGGAGGTGACCATCCACATGGCATGGCAGACCTCTCCTGACCCGCCCGCTGCTCCCTCAGCAGGGTACTTTGTAGATCTGCTTGTTCTGCTCCCCACTATGTTTTTGATGAATTCGCTCACTGCCCCCTGCACCTCTGGCCTGTACCCCATTTCTGTATGCATAAATAAATAAAATCTTAAAAAAAAGAATTAGTTGAGATAAATTTTGGAAATCTATTTAATCTGAAAAGATGAGTTCCACAAAATATAGGTCAAAGATTGTCTGCTGTCAATTTCTTCTCTCTGGAAATTTACAATTTAAAACATGATATACTGAGACAAATGAGTATATGATTGCTAGGAAAGACTATATTATCAAAAGTCCTTTTCAAAATAGACGCGGATAAAGTGCTTGCCGAAGTTACATCACCATGTTTTTAAAATTAGAGTCACATATTCATAAAGTTGATTTAAGTTAGGCTTGACAAATATTTTTTAAAAAGATTAATCTGGCCCTCCCTGGTGGTGCAGCAGGTTAAAGCACTGCACTAAGAAGCTGAAACCACTTCTGCATGAGTTTGATTCCCGCTTGCCCCGGAGGTGACCACATGGTGTGGCAGACCTCTCCTGACCCACCCACTGCTCCCCTCAGCAGTGTACTTCGTTGATCTGCCTGTTCTGCTCCCCACTCTGTCTCTGGTGAAGTCGTTCACCACCCATGAGTCTCTGGCCTGTACCCCAGTTCTGTATGCACAAAATAAATAAATCTTTAAAAAAAAAAAAAGATTAATCTATGCATACAGAACTGGGGTACAGGCCAGAGGTGGGGGGTTGGTGATAGCATTCACTAGAGACAGAGTGGGGAGCAGAACAAGCCGACTGACAAAGTACACTGCTGAGGAGAACAGCGGGCAGGTCAGGAGAGGTCTGCCGTGCCATAGGGATCACCTCCAGGGCGGTGATGCTAAAGTAGCTTTAGCTTCTTAGTTCTGTGCTTTAACCCACTGAGCCACCAGGAGGGCCCTGACAACTGTTTTTAATGAGGTACAATAGAACAAAATTTTGTCAGAAAGCATAATCTAAATAAGTCTCAGTATTATTTCAAAAAACTGGCTTCAGTAATATATAAAGTTTATGTGTGTGTGCAAATGTGCCTGTGAGTCATAATGTAAATTGTATTTAATGCTATGGATCATGATAACAAAATTTGGAAGTCATTGGTTCAGAGAAATTGAAACCATGCAAACCTGGAGAATGCCATAGTTTGTGGGCCCTCCCTGATGTGCTCACAATTGCAAGCCGTAACTCAGGCTTACAGTACAACAGAATTTATTAACAGAGGGAAATTGGGAGAAAGGGCCCCAAATAGCTAACTGTTCTAGCCCAGAGAGTGTAAAAGTGCCCAATAAAAGCTGTTATGCAAATGGCATTGTCCCTTTGATGAGTGCATAGAGCAGGAAGCACACTGATAAGGGGTGGACCAGGATCCAGCTCACAGTGGCAGCTGGAGGTAGTCACAGCAGTGTGGCAGAAATCTGAGGCTGGGCTGGGCAGCCCCAAATGCAACAGCAACAGGAGGTGGTGCTGGATGTGCTGAAGATAGGGGTGATGGTAGGTGGTGGTGCCAGAGCATTAGAAGTGGTAGATAGCTCTAAGAGGTGGCCAAGCACACACCAGTGTGCCAGCCAGTGCCAGATAGTAGGCGGTGACATGGACGATCAGCCACCAGTGTTAGAGCTCTTTCAGAGGTGCCAGAGACACCAGTCAGCAGGTAATGTGAAAGCAGAGCCAGAGGCAGAAGCAGAAGACACATGGCATTCCAAGCAGAGACCATGCAGAGTTCTCCCAGGGAATGAAGGTCTCCGGGAATGAGTGTCCAACAAGAGCCTCCATCAGTCAGTGAAGCTGGCTACAGCCTCAGCTTATATCCTTTCACAGTGCCCTTCCTTCAAGTCGAGTGCTATGTTTTTAGAACTACCACTCTTTCCGAGACTTGATTAATGCTGGTACAGGCTCAACCTGATCACTCCTTTTATAAAACCTGAATGGTGCAATGCCAGCTTGAATCTGATTGGTCCATTTACAAAATCATCCAGAATGTAAAACCCATTTGGCACCCGTCAGGTTCAAACCCACATGAAACATCTCCAAAACTGGCAAGGTTTTTCAAAACCCAAACCCAGCTAGCAGTGGGTGTTGTGGTGGTTTTGGGGAGCCCCTGCAGCAGAGCTAGGTACAAGCTCTGCTGTGTCTCCAAAACAAGAGCCGCGGGAGAGAAGGAACTCCTCTGAAAGAGTGGCAGTGTGAGCCACAGCCAGCCAGTGCTGTATGTAAATCAGAACTGTTTCTTAGCATCTCACTTTCATCTTTAAAGTCTTTGTCTTTCTGGGGAGTCCAATACAGCATTGCTATGTTTGTCTCTTCAGGAAAGATAAAAAAAAAAAAAATGTTCGGTGCCTTCCTTCACATAGGTTTTTGCAATATAGGTAAAGGGCATTCCGTTTCCACTGAAGTTGGCTTTTTCTCTCTTTATCTCAAAAATGCTGATAACAAAATGAAGCCATAAAGTCCCTGTTTAGTTCTCTTAATTAACATGGTACATGAATGAGGTACCTGGCATCATGCCTGGCATGGTGAGGAATCAGTGATACTCACTAGTGTTGTTACGATTTTTATCATGATTTCATTTTACAGGAAATATTAAAACAACTTTTAAAATAACTTGGATTAACTTGGTAAATTGTATATGGGCAACTATCTAATGGATTAATGTAAAAGTCAGTGAAACTTGCGGTCACTAAGACAGATTATAAAAATGCTGATCTAGAAACTTTGTTGCTATAAATTTTACTATATTTCCAGTGACAGAAAATCTTTCAAAGAATTAACTAAAGTTGTAAGCTAACATCAATAGGTAATGAGTTGAAATCCAGGGTCTATCAGTATGTTTCTTTAGCTCTGTCCACTACTACAACTAATCATGTGAGCTGTGTTATAGTCTATTTAGTTGTATCCAAGGCACTTAGTTGTATGAAAATTTTAATTATTTTGAGAAAATTCAACCATAGGATCCAGGAATCCATTGATAGTACCTCTGAGTACTTCTGGAAAGACTTTCACAAGGATATTTTTTCACAGTGAAAGCTGTATTTATATTTATCAGTAACAAGTGGTATTACGGATAAATCTTTACTATGCATTCTACAGGTTTCTTAGCAATGGTGTGACTTCTGCAAAGAATTAATAAGATAAAGTTTGTTTTGTACCAGGAGACCACTATCAATGGCAAGGTTATAAACCTTAGTCTATAGTTTTCGTGAACCACGATCTGAACAAGAGGGCTCAGTTGAAAATATGCTTTATAGCTAAATGATAAATTTGTGTACAGAGAAAAGAGAAATAAAAGCTGGGAGTAAATTGTAAAAATCGATCTGCACAATAAATTTTTTAACACCAGATGCTTAAAAAAGCATTTTGGCTGTTTCATTTTGCACATTACTTTTGGCCACACCATCTCAGTTTTTATTTGTGTTAGAAGTTCAGTGGACAGGGAGGGACTCTGTTTGTAAAGCACCTAACACAAATTGCCAACACTTTATAAATGACCTACTGCTGACCTCTGTAAAGAAAAGCTGAACTAGCAGCTAAAAGCACATGGAGAAAGGATGCTGGCAGCCCATCCGGGGGAGAAAAAGGTGCTTAGTTGCCTTTTCTTCCCCCTTTTTTCTTGCAACAGATCACAATATACTCCTACTTAGAAAGAAAGAAAAACACCATCAACAAAAAGCTTGTCCATCTGTTAGCATTTTCCTTCCACTAATGCCCTTTGAGATTAACTGTGTAGGAGGAATGGAGGCTAGATGTTCTGTCCCGACTGGTAATGTAGGAGAGGGCATTTTCTGCTCAAGCAGTTTTTTGAAAAATCTGTCCATGAGATGAGACTTTATTATGAGAAAGATGCACTGAGTTTCATGTGTGGGAGGGACAGGGCTTCTTAGGAAATGAGTGACTGCTATGCACATTTGTGAAGACATGTCATGTAGTCACTAAGGTGTAACAAAGGGGGAAATGTTTGCTGACTCTAGTCTCAGGAAATAAAACCTACACAAGGATTGTCATCATGCTTTACTGCAATCAGGTGCTCAGAACTGAACAGCTTATTGATTTCAAATCCCCACAGAAATACAGAGTTGGAAAGATAAGATCACTTGAGACAGGGAAAAGAATGCTTGAATTTGCAGTCACTTTAGGCTACTTTTTAGTGAATTATGATGTTCTCATGTTTAGTTGAAAAATCTCTACTGTGTTTCAAAATAAGAAAAAAAAATAAACTTTCAAATGGATTCAGTTAATTTAGAAAGTTCTATGATATGCTATTGTGTTGAGCAACTGAAATGAAGGACAATATCAGCATGTGGCAGCTTCCCACACAGAGATCCTTCTCCAAGGACTGAAAGGAGATTGGGTGAATATTCATGAGGTCTCCAACTGGCCCAATTTGATGGGGTTTCTAGGACCAAGTCTCTCACAAGTCCCAATGAGAAAGCAATCACAGAGGACCCCCGGTATAGATAGGGGACCACTCAGTGATGAATGAGGAGAGATACTGGAGCCTAAGAAGTTTGAACCTTTCATGTTGTGTTTATTCTTTTGCTAATTTTCAGGAAAATCAGGCCTAATACTTTCTACTCTTACTAATAGGGAAGAGTGACTTTCTAGGTTTTCTAGGAGGTAGTTGGAAAAAACAAGTCATCTCTCATAAGGTTGCTATCAAGACTTCAATAGAGTAGAAAACTGAGCATTAGGTCATGAGACTATCTTTCCTTCCAGAAGGTTTTTTATGAACTTAATTTGATTATGTGAGAGAATGTGCTGGTATAAGTTTGGAAGTCTCTATTTGAATTGAGTGGGAACACACACACAAAACCTTTCACTGCATATTCTTTCACCCTCGCTCCTTCCATGGGAATTCCCCTCAGATTGGAGGAGGGGATGACAAATTGGAGTGATTGCCCTAGGTCTTGCTCTTTGCCTCCCATCTTCCAACTGCTTAAAAGGACCAGGCATCTGGGGTTAGAATGGAATTACTGAGTTGTATGAGGGAGAATGAGAGGCAGAAAGTCTATTGTCAGCAGCCAGCACTCAAAAATGATCTAACATAGACAAAGTCCTCAAGCAACACACAGAGGTTGTAAGCTGGCTGCTCTGTCACTGTGGCCACCACCCTGATTTTTTTTTTCCTCAAACTTTTTAATGGTTCTTCAATCATTCAACATCTTGAGTGATTTATGATGACCTTCTTTCCCTTTTTTGTTCAGTGTTAGCAGTGAGGTAGATTCTTAGAAGAATCCACTTGTATGAAAAAACAGAGGGTCACAGCAGATGGCCATTTTGCTCCAAGTCCCACATTTTCTCACAGATGACATGGTCACTTCAGTCTTGCACACAGACTCTACAGTGGCAGTGGCGAGTACAGAAATGTCGCTGCAGGTGTGCTCTCTGATGTGGGCTCACAGAGGGTTGATCACTTAACTCCTTAACTGTTGATGCAAAAGTTAGTATTCCAGTTATTACACAATGCACCCAGTTCTTTGCTTGGGATAGGCAGAGTCAAATAAAGATGCCTACATTGTCCTCAATCCAGAGTGCTCTCAGTGGAGAGCTTTATTACTTTATTTAAGGAGTATTTTAGTGTCCTAAGTGTTATGATAGATTTACAGCAATTTAGAGAAGTGACAGCTCAAAAAGTAGGTTCTGAATATATTAAAAGCCAATACTAGTTAGAGTTAAAACTGAGTTCTGAAGAAAGAGTTGTAACAAATTTCAGGTTTCTTGACAGTATAAAGACCATGACACTGAGAGTGTCATCTTTAAATACAAAAGTTACATTTTGTATATTACATTTCTGTGTACTCTAACTATCAGGAAACATCCCCAAAATGTACCTATATCATGAAAAATATTTTACCTTGCAAATACAAAAGAGTATGCCAGACAAAAAGAAGTAGACAAAAGTGAGGGAAATACACAATGGATAAAGCAGATAACCATTTTTGGTCTGAAGGAAATTTCATAAGAACCTTTTTCCTCCCCACCTCACTGTAGAAGTATATTTTATTTTGTTTTGTTTTCCCTACAGAACATAAACTGGGAGAAAATTACAATATTTGGTTGACCTATATTAAAGAGTAAAATTGTATTAACCTGTCTTTTAGTTTCTACAATATATATTAGTATCCTTCCCTTTCATTTCTAAAGTATGTATACATATATATGTGTGTGTGTATATATATATACACACACACACATACATATTTTAAGATTTTATTATTTATACATATAGAACTGGGGTACAGGCCAGAGGTGTGGGGGGTGAGAGGATTCACCAGAGACAGAGTGGGGAGCAGAACAGGCAGATGGGGAGCAGCGAGCCAGACAGGAGAGGTCTGCTCACACCATATGGGTCACACTCCTGGCGGGGGATCGAACTCGTGATGTAGTAGCTGCAGTAGCTTCACAGTGCTTGCTTTAACCCATTGTGCCACCAGAAAGGGATCTCTAAAGTATATATATATATACACACACACATACATATTTTAAGATTTTATTATTTATACATATAGAACTGGGGTACAGGCCAGAGGCTCAGGGGCAGCGAGAGGCTTCACCAGAGACAGAATGGGGAGCAGAACAGGCAGATCTACGAAGTACACTGCTGAGGGGAGCAGCCGGCGGGTCAGGAGAGGTCTGCCATGCCATGTGGTCACCTCCGCCGCAGGCAGGAATCGAACTCATGCGGAAGTGGCTTTAGCTTCTCAGTGCTGTGCTTCAACTCGCTGTGCCACCAGGGAGGGCCTCTAAAGTATATTTTAAGGTAGTTTTCTTCTCAAGTTATTTTATCTTAAGTGAAAACTTGTCACTAATAATCGTCAATAATAAAATAGTGTATCAGGTTGAATTATATTCAGTAATTTTATGGGACAAGGAGATAGATACTAGTTATACATGTCTTCTTTCTTACCTAGATAAGGAATGGCTGTACTCACATCTAAAACATGACCTATATTTGAGTGATTTATTATAATTGGGGTATAGGCCAGAGGTTTATGGGGTGAGAGGATTCACCAGAGTTAGAGTGGGGAGCAGAACACTGCTGAGGGGAGCAGCAGGTGAGACAGGAGAGGTCTGCTATGCCATGTGAGTGAGCTCCCTGGCTGGGGGTCAAATTTATACCGCAGTGGGTGTGGATAGCTTGATAGAGCTGAGATTTTAATTCCTATGCCACCAGCAAGACCAGTGACTTACATTTTTAAAGAATGACTGCTACCATCTGTAGGGGTAAAAAACCAATTTTCTTGTAGGTCTTCCTTTGTGGCAGAGATAGCCTGTCACAGTTATTAATTTGGTGAGCATTAAACAAGAGGTAGGTTGATTTTGTGAGGATTAAAATAATGTGTGGAATGGTGTTGGGGGACCCACACTTCCCTCTCATTGTGGTCCAGATAGTGAAGCAGTGGTGAACATTAGCAGCGGCCTCAGTGGGCAGAGTTCACCCATGAACTGTGCTTGTAGTCACACGCCTATCTAGCGTGATTTTACAACATGCTGGACCACTTGACTGGGAGATAACTAGAAAGGGCATGCAGGGTAAAAGAGTTCAATGCATTTGTAATCTGTTGATGTTTATTCAAAAGTTGGATTTTAGATAGGTGTTATTACCTGTGAAGTCAAATACAAATAAGAGTTAGTATTTGCTGCCAAACTATTGTGATATCATTTTTACTTTGTTCTGCTTAACTGTTTATTTGTTTAAAATATTGTTCTTAAAAACTTATTTTATTGTTAAAAAACAAAAATCAAAGTTTACTTAAAATAATCTAGCAATTATCTAGATTGGTTATTTTGGGGGATACAAAGTTATTCTGAATGGTTACAAAAATATTCTTACTACTAACAATATTTGCCCTTACAGTCAGCAAAAGAAAATTATATACTAAAGTATTAAGATAATTTTAATGATCTTTGGAAATTCTATTTTATGTATATTAACATGTTAAAAAGAATATAGGAATTAGCTAACATTATACTGTTGAATAAACACTGAAAAATATATACTAAATAAACACATGCCTAGGTTTTGCTATTGATTTTAGTTTTACAAACATGTCTACTTTAAAATCCATCATTTCGGGCCCTCCCTGGTGGCACAGCGGTTTAAAGCACAGCACTGAGAAGCTAGGGCCACTTCCGCATGAGTTCGATTCCCGCCTGCCCCGGAGGTGACCCACATGGCGCGGCAGACCTCTCCTGACCCGCCTGCTGCTCCCCTCAGCAGTGTACTTCGTCGTTCTGCCTGTTCTGCTCCCCGCTCTGTCTCTGGTGAAGCCTCTCACTGCCCCTGACCTCCGGCCTGTACCCCAGTTCTATATGCACAAATAAATAAATCTTTTAAAAAAAAACTCCATCATTTCTACTATCATTTTTTAGATATTAATATTTTTTTAGTATAAACCAGAAGCTTAATTAGGTATAAAGAGTTTTAAGGATTGTCAATGGGGAAATGCCCGATATATGAAGAACAGACACTGGTTTTAGAAGTAACATGTTCATAGAGTTAAAGACTGTGAGAGATTATGCTTAGTGAAGTCAGAAGGAAAAAGAAAAATATCAGATGGTTTCACTTATAGGAGGAATATAGGGGAACCAAATAAGGGATAAGAGGGAAAAAAAGACAAAACTAGCAAGCAGCTATAAATCAGACACATTCATCAGGGGATGGAGAGGAAGAGAAATTAAAACAGGGGCAGGAAGAACACAAGGGACGATGGTGATAGTGCAGGGGTGAGTTGGCGGCGAGAATTTTATGGGACTATACCTGAGAGGAGAGGAGAAGTCAAAATTGTATAAAAATGAACAGTGATGTAGTATCTGTATAAATAGTATATATAAGTATTTTAAAATACCAAAAAAAAAAATCTGTGCTGTTTATCCTTGATTTATCCTAAGTATTTATGTCTCATTCATCTAGTAAACGAGTGTTATCTGACAGAAGGGGAATATGTTTCCGATTTTGGTCACATCTGAAAGGAATTTTTTCTAGGAGTAAGATTATGTCTATACCCTGTAAAGCATTATGCTTCTCTCTCTGTATTCCAGATCTTGTGTTACTTTATTTATATGTGAAAAGTTAGGGTTTTGTCTTTTGACATGAGAAAAAACCCTTGAGATCATAAGGGCGGGGAAATTTCCCAAATTACCAAAAGTCAGCCAAGTAAGTGAGAAAAAAAAATCATATATCTGGAAAAAATAAAATGGACATAGAAATCATACTGAAATCTGATTGCAACAGAGGTTCCATCTCTAAGATTTATATTTAACCGACAGCTCAAAGTTCTAAGTGAGAGACTAAAAATTCAAGACTCAATTCAAGACCTAAGCTGTATGTCACTTAGTGAGAAGTCAAGCCAAGCCATGAACATGGTGTGATATTTCAGATGTTTAGTCTCTTCCAGAACATGGACAACTTTGCATTTGCTAAGATTTTGTGATTTGACTTTTCTCTCAACTTCTCTCAAATATATACAAAAAGCTGAGAAGTAAACTTAATCTAAAGAAGATAATACTAATGAGAAGAATCATGTGATTTGCACAAATAGGCTTTCTTAGGGTACAGTAACTTTTTCCATCATGCCCTGACAGATATTTATGAAGTTATACGCTTTTAGTTTATTCATAATTCTACTGATTTACGTGTTTCACTGTGTACTGTAGACATAATTATATTGGCATTTATCAGAACAGAGAAAATTAGCATAATTTCTCCACCTGTTTTTTTTTTTTTTTAAAGATTTATTTATTTGTTCATACAGAACTGGGGTATAGGCCAGAGGCTCAGGGGCGGTGAGAGGTTTCACCAGAGACTGAGCGGGGAGCAGAACAGGTCGAATGATGAAGCACACTGCTGAGGGGAGCAGCGGGCGGGTCAGGAGAGGTCTGCCACGCCATGTGGTCACCTCCGGGGCAGGCGGGAATCGAACTCATGCGGAAGTGGCTTTAGATTCTCAGTGCTGTACTTTAACCCGCTGCGCCACCAGGGAGGGCCTCTCCACCTGTGTTTTTAACCCAGGAGCTCCTATGCAATGAAGTCCAAAAATAATTCAGTTGGATTTTATAGTGCTTACAATTCTTTAGGTGTAAAAGCAGAAAACTTGAGTTTCCTTCCTTGCTGAGTTTGTGTCTAATCTGCCCTCAGCTATAGCATTGGTTCACCTGGTCAGTCTGTCTGAATGAGGAGACCTGTGTCTGTTTGTCAGTGCCATGTCTATCTAATTCAGGTGTGCAATAATAGTTTGGCCTTTTAGCTGATTCCAGTCTATCCATTTTGCTCCTGTGCCTATTTATATTCCAGCTGGTCCTGAGTTGAAGAGAGAGATATAAATGTAATTTTAATGCCTGTTTAAATCCTAATAAAACAAAACTGGCTAAAGTAATAAGTAGTTAATAAATTGGGCTAATAAAAATCATTCGAATACCCCATCATTTATGTGTGTGTGTGTGTGTGTGTGTGTGTATGCATTAGCAATAACTAGTAGGAAATAAAATGAAAAAATATCCTACTTAAAAGGTAGTAAAAGAGCAAAGTATGTAGAAATTACCTGAAAATGCAATATATTATGAAATAAAGTGTTAAATTTATCACACGTTAAAGACCTTTCAATTGTATTTATTAATATTTCCATTCATATTGTTTTGTCCTACCACATAGAATAATTTAAAATTAAAAATAACAGCATTGTTTCTAACAATGTCATGACTGAAAAATGCTGAGGATTATTTTTCAGATATTTGCATTATATCCCACTAGTCATATTTCTGTGTTTTAAGGATTTTAACCTAGTGAGATGCATCAGTCCCTTTCTTTAATGCCTTTAGATTTAGTGCCTTAGTTAGAAGTTTTTATTCTACTTAACTTGCAGTTTATAGAAAAATTCATCCATATGTTTCTTTATATTTTGTATATGTTCCTTTCATTCATGTGTATGTGTTAGAAACAGATCCAAATGTCTCCTTCCCCAGATGGCTTTTCATTTTTCCCAACACTGGTATGAGATACCCCCTTTTAATAGTTTACAATTTATCATGTTAACATGGCTAATTTTGTAATTTAAAAATTCATCTTCATTGGTTGGCATGTATTATATTGTACTGGCTTTTAATTGTAGCAGCTTTCCTGTATGTATAATGTATTGTAGAATTAGAAATCCTCCTTCCCAGCAACTGCTCTTCTTTCTTACATTTTTTTATTGTTCTAAATAATTTCACCACTTTCTCAACTAGCTCTTAAATATGATAGCATTTTTAGTGAGACAAATATAAATTAAATTTTTGAGTCTTTTCAACATGGTATATGGTTTTTGATTCAGGTCCTATATGTTATACCTTCCCATTCACTTAAATCTCTTTCTTTTTCTCTTTGGGATATCTTGTGCTATTTCTCATAGAAATTTGTACATTTCTTAAGATTAAAATTGGATTGATTTTTTTGCTGTTATAAATGAGGTCTTTTTCATCATATCTTCTATCTGGTTACTAGTTTTATTTATAGAAGTATAGTTATATTTGTTTGTAAAATTATAGAGATAGTAAAAGAAAATTTTCAGTGATTGTCAGGGATTCGGGCAGAGCGATTTATAGCCCAATCATATATGTGTTTGTGTGTTAGACATATCACATATAACATGTCATATATTCTACACATACGTTGTCTTATATACATATATACCCTGCCCTTGGTTTATTCCAAGATGCAAGTATTCAACAAAGTTTAATACTAGGAAATATTGATGTAACCAGTAAAACAGCTGAAGAGAAAAATTACAGCCATTTACGTCAATGTAGTAAAGCATGAAATATTTTAGGGTGTATGTATACTAAAAGACTAAAACTATATTAATGGAGTAAAGCATGAAATGTAGTAAAGCATGAAATATTTTAGGATGTATTTATACTAAAAGACAAACTATATTAATGGAGTCTAGAATTGAGAATATAAAGGAAGCTTGACAAGTCAACAATAAGGACAAGTTACCCAGTTAGGAAATGAGAAAAAGATTTAAGTGATACATCTATAAAGGAGATGTAGATGTAGAAATAGCCAATAAACACATGGAAAATGTACTAACATCTTTAACCATAGAAAATAGTGGAAATCTAAATCACAGTAAGAAACTGCACTAAAGAAAATGGGCAAAAGATGTTGACCTACGTAACTTTGGAACTAAGCAGAATCTACTAAGAAAAAAGGCCACACAAACTGTGCTTTCACACACAGTAAGATGCTCATTTAAAAAAAAAAAAAAAAGGCCTATTAAAAGCAAACATGAATGAAGACTCGGTAGATGTTGGTGAGGATGGAGAAAAAGGAACTCTCTTACACTATTCCTGGGAATGTTAGCTGGTTCAGCCACTATGGGCCAATGTTCTCCAAAATACTGAAAGTGAATTGATCTATGATTCCACTACTAGCATTCTACCTAAAGAACAGGAAAACACTAGTTCAAAAAGAAACCTGACTACTATGTTTACCTCAGCACTATTTACAATAGTCAAGATATGAAAACAAACTAAACGCCTCAAAACAGATGACTGGATCAAGAAGATGTGGTGTATATACACAATGGAATACTGCTCAGTGATCAAAAAAGGTAAACTCATCCATTTGTGGCAACATGGATTGAGAAGGAGGGGATTATGCTCAGTGAAATAAGTCAGAAAGAAAAAGATAAATATCATATGGTTTCATTTATAGGTGGATTATAGAGCAATCCAACAAAAGGTCAAGATAAAAAGACAAAACTTGCAAGCTGAACATAGATCTGAGGCAAACAGCAGGGGAGTTAGAGTAGGAAGGGTCAAAACAGGGGAAGGAAGACACAAGAGACTGTGGTGAGAGCCCATGGGTGCTATGGCAGTGGGAGAACTATGGGGACAGCACCGAGGGGAGAAACCAATTACTGTCCAAAAGTGAACAAAGATATAATAAATAAATTTGGAAAATAAATAAGTACATGTAAATTATCAGCAATAAGAAAAATAAAAGGACAATGTGTGCCTGTTATAATTTGCTTGTAGAAGGCAAAATAGTGCAGTGACTTTGAAAAACAGCTTAAAACTTAAATCTGTTAAAAATAGTTACCATATCACTCTAGGAATATACTCAAGAGAACTGTCAATACCTATCCACATTCACAGATAGCAGAAATGTGTAAAAAGTAGCCATGTCCACCCACTGGTGAACAAATGAATAAAATGTGGTAACTCCATCCAATGGATGTTATTCAGCCTTAAAAATTAAATTTGTGATAAGCACATACTACAGCATGAGAGAATGCAAAAAGGTACAGGAACAGTTCCTTCAGATGAAAGGTTGATTATAGAAACAAAGGTAAATAAAGAGTAACCCGCAGCTGGATTATGTGGGGTATGGGACAAGAACTGGTGGTTACTGGGTTTCTTTTTAAAGTGATGGAAATATCCTGGACATTTTTACAGAGAATCTTCCTCATTACCTTTTGTAGGTATAACTTTGTGTTCAGCCCTTTTTTCATGTCTGATTTCCCACCATGTCTAATTTTTCTTTTCAGCTTTTATTGTCATGTTTTCAGGTCTATTAGCACTTTAGTTCCTCCTAATTTTGTTTTCATTTCTGAAAGGATTTTTTGGTTTCATTCTGTATTCATTCCTGAAATCAATCAGCACCATTTCATATTTTCCTGGTGTTCAGTCTTTCCTATATTTTCCTATTCAGTCATTTTTTTTATAATTTTATACTGGCTTCTTGAAGCTTTTTAATTCCTCTAAGCTACATTTGAAATACTGGATTATTGCTGTTATCTGTATTGTAGGCATTATGTTTTCCTGGTAGGTCATTGTTGATTGTAGGAATATTTTCTTGCTCATTATTTTCAGGATTATAATCCTATTCACAATTTTTGGGAGCCTTGCCTCTCAGAACCTTCTAATATCACTTTTCCTTCTTTCCCATTCCCCATTTTTATTTTTATATCATACCTATGTGATTGGTCTTATCAGTTTTGCCCAGCGAAAAATTTTTCAGTACATGGAATACTTTTTAACTTGGTTTGATTGTGCATGTTTTAAAATTATTTTTGTTTGATCAAAGGAAAATATCACTAACACAAAAAGACACCCTTCTGGGTGGAAAGACACCCTACTGGGTGGAAAGACACCCTAATGGAGAAAATACCTGCACACCATACATCTAACAAGGGGCTAATCTCCAAGATATACAAAGAACTCATACAGCTCAAGAAAGAAAAAAAAAAAAAAGGGCAGCTCAATAGACACTTCTCCAGAGAAGACATACAGATATCCAGCAGATACATAGAATGCTCGTCATCCCTTAACATCAAGGAAATTAAAGACAAAAACCACAGTGAGAAACCACCTCACACCTGTGGGAACAGCCCTTCTAAATAAAACCAGAAACAAGAGGTGTTGGAAAGGATGTAGAGAAAAAGGAACCCTCTTATATTGCTGGTAAGAATGTAGACTGATCCAGCTCCTGTGGAAACAGTTTTAGAGTTTCTCAAAAGACTAAAAATATTTCTATTTTATGATCTGGCAATTCCATTTCCAGGTATCTACCCAAAGAGTGTAAAAACACAAATACGGAGGGATAACTGCACTTCTATGTCAATTGCAACATTATTTACAATAACCAAGTTATGGAAGCAATCTAAATACCCGAAAACAGATGTGTGGATTAGGAAGATGTGGTGTGTATATACAATGGAATAAAATTCTCCTATAAAAAGATAAACTGTTGCCATTGGAATACCTGGTATGGAAATGCAGGGAATTATAGTAAGCAAAATGAAGAAGGAAAAAGACAAATACCAAAAGATGTCCCTTATATATGAAATATAGAGGGGAAAAAAATCAGATAAAACCAAACCAGTACCATATGACGATAGAAATATGACTACAGAATTTCGGCTATCAGAGAGGGGGAGAGAGTAGAGCGAGCAAAATCGGGAGAGGCCCAATGGACTATGGTGGAAGATTACGGCTGCTTTGCTAATAGGTGTGGTTTAGTTATGTGCACCTGCAGGGTGTGATCCTGTATCTCTAAATCACGTGCATTGTCCCAAACCAATGTTCAATAAACATTTTCTTTAAAAACTGTCTTTTTTTTTTTTTCAACCTTTGGTTTTTCTATTTATTGGGCTATTCCAAGAGCTTGGAAAAAAACCTAAGCTGCTAATACTGCCTGTGTCTCCAAATTTTTATTCTTATTTTTAAGTGGTACCACACCATCAGCCTAGATCTTTGGATCTGAATCCAAAGGTATTTGAAAATACGTAGGTGAGTTGATAGTTGATTTTAGTAAAAGAACAAATAGGGCTGGCTCTTCAGCAAACATGGGGTTGACATATTTAAGTTTCCAACATGTAAAATGACATAAGGATGAGCTTTCTTTTATTTGCAGGATATTTTTAACATTTCAATGTTAATCTTGGAGAAGGGCACTAGAAGGGAGAATATATTTCAAAAATGTATGTACATATCTATTTATAGTCGTATAAGTGAGGAGCTTAAAGGACAAAGTGTCTCAACATTAATGCAGAAAGAAACTAAAACTAAGCACAGTCCCCTCCTGGTGATGCAAACAGTTAAAGCACCACACTATGAAGCTATTGCAGCCGCTGCAGTAAGAGTTCCATCCCCCAGCAAGGGAGGTGACCCACGTGGCACAGCACACCTCTCCTGACCCACCCGCTGCTCCCCTCAGCAGAGTATTTCAGTAGATCCACCTGTTCTGCTCCCCACTCTGTCTCTGGTGAATCCTCTCACTCCCACACCCTGGCCTGTACCCCAGTTCTATATGCATAAATAAATAAGTCTTAAAAGAAAAACAAAAAAGAAAAACTAAGTGCATAGCACAAGACTTTATCATATACTTATCAAGCCTTAAGGCTGTCTATGCGTGTGTGCCACCTTCCAAAGAGAAAGTACCAGAAAAGAGAAGGATCTAGCTCCAAAAATAGTACAGTTGGAATTGTGAAGCTTCAAAGGCTGTTAACATCGTAGAGTGCGTGGTTTCCCACCCCTAAGAGGTGGCAGTGCTATCGCCTGTCCCGCACCCCAACCTTGACCTGGATATATACAGCTGTCACCAGCATGGAAAGGAACTTGTCCCTCTGGAAGTCTCTGACTTCCCTAACAAGGTGACATGGTGACAAATGCTGTGTGACTCACCATGTGCTATAGCTTATTTCACTTTTTTTTTAAAGATTTATTTATTTGTACATACAGAACTGGGGTATACAGGCCAGAGGCTCAGGGGCTTCACCAGAGACAGAGTGGGGAGCAGAACAGGCAGATCGACATAGTACACTGCTGAGGGGAGCAGCGGGCAGGTCAGGAGAGGTCTGCCAGCCATGTGGATCTCCTCCGGGGCAGGCAGGCGGGAATCAAACTCATGCGGAAGTGGCTTTAGCTTCTCAGTGCTGTGCTTTAACCCGCTGCGCCACCAGGGAGGGCCGCTTATTTCATTTTTAAAAGGATTTGGTTGATGAAAATTTGGGGAAAAACATGCAAAAGAGATGTGTCATTATTACCCAACCCCTCCAGTGGAGCTGTTATCCAAACTGTCTGTCTCAGTTTTGAGTTAATTCAAGTCCTGCTCAGTACAGTGTTTCTCATGAACATTTTACAATATTCAAAAATGTTTCTATGTCATTGAATCATCAATTGAAGCATGTTACATAAAGTGTACAACCAAAGTATAAATGCTAATAAAATAGAAACTTAAGGAGATAGATTAAATCAATCCACTGATGATTATACAAGTGAAGTCACTAGATCTGACTGAGAACTACATTTTATTTGTGATTAGCCTGTTGGAATGTATTTAATAGATGAAATAATTGTAGAATTAGTTGTAAAATAGCCTCTCAGTTGAGCTATCAGAGGAGAATGAAGTATAGAGTAAATAAATGAGGCGCTTTGACTCCCATCTTGTAGATTTCAGTTCCTCAGAATAAATGTGGGGTGGTGATTAAGAAAATATATCCTCCCCCACTCCCCATAGGAGCCTGTTCTGATGGATTTTGACACATGGAAATCTGGTTTGGTGTGTTGAATGTGTGGGGTCCTGCAGACAAAACTAGGCTGCCACACAGTCACAAGTTCTTCTTGGAAGAATTGCCTTCATCTGAGCTTCTCTTGCTGTCACCATCATCTCAGTTAATGGCACAAGATTCATGGCATCATTCTTGACATCTGTTTTTCGGCACCATCTCACTCTTGTGTTCATAGGTGTCCTTGCTTTTGTCTTTGTCTCGCTGGAAATTATTTTCAGTATAGCAAGCAGAGCAAGCTCGTACAAATAGAAGTCATGCAATCCCTTTTTGAAAACTACTTTAAGTGATTCTTACCTCACTTAAAACCAATGCCTTGTTTCAAATTCTGCACCTTTCACATGTGTGCCCTCGTTTACTGCTGCTACTCTTCTATGTGTTCGGTGTAGCAGATGCTGTCAGCACCTTCCCACGACCTCTAGATTACCTTCCAGCACATACATGCTCAATTCCATATCCCAATGCCTGTACTTCTGCACTTTTTTTTTAAGATTATTCATTTATGCATACAGAAATGGGGTACAGCCGGAGGTTCAGGGGCAGTGAGAGGATTCACCAGAGACAGGGAGGAGCAGAACAGGCAGATTGACAAAGCACACTGCTGAGGGGAGCAGCGGGTGAGACAGGAGAGGTCTGCCACGCCATGTGGATCACCTGGTGGGGATCAAACTCGCACTGAAGTGATCACAATTTGCCTTAGCTTTGCCATGCAGTGCTCCAACCTGCTGCGCCACTAGGGAGGGCCTAACAACACCTGTATTTCCTGGGGGGTTGTGTGTGTGTGTGTGTGCCAAGGGAACCCAATTTTCTGCATAGATATTCAGTGCAATGCCAGAAATCAGTAACCTCAGGGAGTAGCCTTCAATCAGTGACTAACAGATATTAATGTATAACTACCACAGCTCCCTCACCTCAGCTTTGTTCAGTCTCCCAGAGACCTCTCTTTGGGACTAATCTCCTCCACCACAGTACTGCCAGCTTGAAAGCCCCTCATTACCTGCCTCCCCATCCTTCCTTCATGCCTGTTCTCTCAGCGTGTGCTGGGACTTTAGTCCTGAGTGTATGATACTCAAGTACTACTTAGCTCCAACCAACATATCCAGTCAGCTTTGCCCGTGACACTGCCATATCTGGACACACCCAGGCATGCACCAACTTCATTTTGTTGGATTTGTTGGTCTAGTTTACAGTGTGATTCCTCCGATGTTAACGCTAGCATCTTTTTTCTTTTTTTCGTACAGAACTGGGGTACAGGCTAGAGATGTGGAGGGTGAGAGGATTCACCAGAGACAGAGTGGGGAGCAGAACAGGCAGATCAATGAAGCACACTGCTGAGGGGAGCAGCGGGCGGGTCAGGAGAGGTCTGCCGCGCCATGTGGTCTCCTCCAGGGCAGGCGGGGATCGAACTCATGCGGAAGTGGCTTTAGCTTCCCAGTGCTGTGCTTTAACCTGCTGCGCCACCAGGGAGGGCCCAACATTAGCATCTTTTATAATGATATAAATAGCAAAAAGTCGTAAGTTAACCGGAAATTAAATAATTTATGGTATGAATTGGTCACGTTTTATGTGACGAATAGTGTCTAATGTCACCATGTGAGAGTTTAGAAATCATCAAAATTGACTTTGGAAAACACTGTAGCCTAGATTTATTGACTGTTCTCATCAGCTCCATTGCAGCCCCCTTTTCCCTATAATGTTGCGGTTTCCAGTTTTAGCTTTTTTGTTTTTGTGCCACTCACTCTGATGTTGTTAAATTTGTATTCCATTAACCTTTCATTTTCTTTATTGTAAATGAAATTAACATTTATCTTAGTATGCGAAGCACTCAGTCCTTTACTTTGATATTTAATTATTTTAATTATCTAATTAAATTGAATTTTACTTTCTTTCATTACTCATTTTTATTTAATCACTTAAAATTCCAAGCTCTTTATTACTTAATAATTTCCCCTTCCTACTTTTTTATATCCTTTGTTCTGTGGATTGTTTTTACAACTACCCAGGGGTGGTAGTAAAAGGATGCCCACACCGCTGGCCAGAAGTTCTGCTAATGTCAGTTGATGGGTCTCATGTGCTAATGGCATTTGAATAAAGCAGACCTCAAGACCAAGCATTTAACAGCCTGTTTTAAAAGAGCCCTGCTTCAGAGGATGCAACCAGCAACAGTGATCTGTATGGAACCCATCAGCTTGAAGGGCTACTATCAAATCGTGACAAGCACCAGGCTTAGAAGAGTAACTGTGTTGTTACTGGAAACTACCCAGTCTTCTTGTCTGCATTTTCTTCTTCACTACTCACACTACTGCCACCATCAATACTGGTGACAATGGTAATGTGAAGGTTTTCCCACATCAAGCAATTCTATGCAACACTAGTGAGGTGTTGGACAGTTTAACTGAATTCCAACACTATCCACCTGGAAATGGCATCAGGTCCCACCAATTAAGGGTTCAGCCCTATGGGCTCTCTCACACTTCAGATGCCAATCAAAAGTAGTGGGCTTTAGGTTACTAATAACTTCTGTCTGAGTTGGCTACAAATTGGAACTTCCCTGACCTGTTACTCTTTTAGATTAAATTAATATGCTAGAATAGCTCACAGGATGTGGGTATATACTTATGATGACAAATATATTAAAGAATATAAACATCCAGATGAACCGATATATAAGGTGAGGTTGGGGAGAGTTCTGAGCACAGGGTCTTCTGTCCCTGAAGTACATCAATGTGTTCATCAACATAGGAATTCTCCAAACCCCATGCTGTTGGGATTTTTTGAAGGCTTAATTATATAGGCATTCACGGCTGACCATTGACTCCATTGGCAGCCCATCTCAAAAAAATGAGAAGCAGGACAAAAACTTCCAAGTTTCTAGTCATGATTTCTTTCCTATGACCAGCCTTCTTCCAGAAGCTTATCCAGAATTACCTTATTAGAACAAAAACACCCCATCACCATGGAACTTACACAAGGGCTTCAGGAACCCTGTTTGAGGAATTGGGGCAGAAGCAAAATATTGGAATAAAAGAAATTGCTAGTGCTGTTATCACTTAGGAAATTTCAAAGGTTTTTGGAGCTCTGTGCCAGGAATATATATATAGATAGATAGATAGATATAGATATAGATAGATAGATATACCAGTACACCAGTCTGGAAACAATGTGAGATAGATAGATAGACTAGATAGATAGATACATAGATAGATTTCTCATATATCTATATCTAGATAGATAGATAGATAGATAGATAGATAGATAGATAGAT
Source organism: Condylura cristata (assembly GCF_000260355.1). Classification (NCBI taxonomy): domain Eukaryota; kingdom Metazoa; phylum Chordata; class Mammalia; order Eulipotyphla; family Talpidae; genus Condylura; species Condylura cristata. The sequence continues at coordinate 10,125,701 of NW_004567122.1, forward strand.
AGATAGATAGATATCACATTGTTTCCAGACTAAATTCAGAATCGGGAGGGTATAGGAAGAGGGCAAGATGTGGTTAGGGATATCTGAATAGCATTGCAACACTGCAGTGTTTTGAGGCAGTGCCAAGAATGGTATCAGCAGTAGAAGGTAGGACACAGTGATAAAAAAGACCAAAATACTGGACACCAGGCATGACACCACATGGGGCTTTGGCAATGACAGCATAAAAGGAAATCACTCATATAATGGAGTGATGGGAGAGGAAGGTCTTTTGAACACAGTAGAAATCTTATAATCCACCACAAACTAAAAAGCAGGCTTGTTTCTTAATAGAGTGTTCCTCCAGTGTCCATAGATTCTTTACAATTCCAAACACAAATCAATGATTATTTTCAGAGTCTCAGGGCAAAAACAAGAGTCAGTGTAGGAGTGAAGTGGCTCCTCTTGAGGGCAGGAAGAATACAAAGTCTGGAAGCTGTGCAGGTTCAGCATTATTCAATCCTTTTGTTACAGGGCAACCCAAAGTGAACTGAGTTGCCTGTCTGTGGGTCCTCAGCCCAGTTCTTAAGATTCAACAGCAGACACACACAAACAGGTCAGTAATGGGTTTATTTACAAGGGAAAAGGAACAACCCAGGGAAAGAGAGAGAGATACAAGTTAACTAATATGTCCTACCAGTTCCAATGACCTGGAACCCCACTAGCACACTGAAAGCTGATGAAGATCCAAGGGACCAGCTGCCAACCATGAAGCTAAGAGAACTAGAGACACCTTCAGCCAACGTGTTCGGTTTTATATCCCAAAACCCAAAATGGCTGCTTGACTCCACCCTCAGGTCCTAACCATCCTCCCTTTGGTGTTGCTGGAATTTGTAGTTTCGATATCTGGACTGGGGATGGAGTCCACAAAACCTGTAACTGTAGAGTTTGTTAAGGACAGCCTTTCCCTCTTAACACTTTCCATTATCATTATTTAATTTATGCAATCATCCTTCAGCTTAACCACTTCCAAACATGACAGTGATTTGCACAGGTCACAAATGATGGCCAGGAGAACCTGGACTGGACTATAATCTGTGGTCTTCTGTTTTTTTTTTTTTTTTTTAAGATTTATTTATTTGTGCATACAGAACTGGGGTACAGGCCAGAGGCTCGGGGCGGCGAGAGGCTTCACCAGACACAGAGTGGGGAGCAGAACAGGCAGATCTACAAAGTACACTGCTGAGGGGAGCAGCGGGCGGGTCAGGAGAGGTCTGCCACGCCATGTGGTCACCTCCGGGGCAGGCGGGGATCGAACTCATGCAGAAGTGGCTTTAGCTTCTCAGTGCTGTGCTTTAACCCGCTGCGCCACCAGGGAGGGCCGGTCTTCTGGGTTTTATCAAACTTTCCAAACTTACGGTAGGCATTTCAAATCAGTTCACAAAGTATCAAGCATGACTGGTCAACACCATTCCTGGCCATGCAAAAGGGAGGAAGGGAAGTGGTCACGCCGCTTCAGAGGTGTTTCTGCTCCCATTCCTGCCTTTCACACCCACGTCTTCCTTTTGGACTTTGGTCTCAGTTGCCAAGAATATCAATTTCATAACCACTGCAAGCACAAAGCCCATTCTGTAACTCATTCATAAGTAATGGAAAGAAGCATGGAAAAGTTTTATTTTCTTGCCCAAAATTTATTAACTTAAAGGTGACAGAGACATTAGGGTGTGAGGAAAACATGAAAGTAGGCAGTGACGGAATGCAGAGTTAGTACAGAGTGCTTAAAAGTAAACAATATAAAATAAAACTGGAAAATCTTAAGTAACTTTATCATCTATATTTTAGGTATTTTTATCATCTATATGAAGTTCATTCATTTTATTTTCCTTCCAAATTACACTACAAGTTTTTTGTCTGCTAAAAATTCAAGCAGAGAAAAAATGTTTTTGAAAAAGATAGACATTTGGTCCTTCCTGGTGGTGCAAGGGGTTAAAGCGAAGCACAATGAAGCTTTCCATAGTCACTTTAGCATGAGTTAGATTCCCCAGCCAGGGAGGTGACCCACATGGCACAGCAGACCTCTCCTGACCCACCTGCTGCTCCCTTAGTGTTGTACTTTGCCTTCCTGCCTGTTCTGCTCCCCATTCTGTCTCTGGTGAATCCTCTCACCCCCCACACCTCTGGCCTTTACCCCAGTTCTGTATGCATAAATAAGTAATTTTTTTAAAAAAAGATAGAAATTAATGTATAGCAACCAAATCTTTTCTTTTCTTTGAAATAAAACTATCCTAGTTATTTTTATCATTACAAAACAGTACCTGTTCAGGATATATTTTTTCCCCCAGAACATTTGTGGCATCAGAAAGCATTCAAAGTAATTTAAATATCTACTAAGAGTACACAGTACTAACATGTAGCTATGGCTAGCAATTTCATATGTATTCCTCTAGATTATCATATAAAAACAGGATTATATTACAAATGATTTTTTGTAGTCTTGTTTTTCATGTAATAGTATATGATGGTTATCTTTTCATTCAATAACCAGAGATATCAATATTTTTTTTAAAGTCTGGAAAATGTTAATGTGGCTATTCCATATGTTATTTAAGCTATCACTTGCTGACAGGCTTTTAGGTTGCTCCTTATTTATTTATTTTTTTAAATAATACCTTATTTTTTTTAAGATTTATTTATTTATGCATATAAGAACTGGGGTACAGGCCAGAGGTGCAGGGGGTAGGGGGTGAGAGGATTCACTAGAGACAAGAGTGGGGAGCAGAACAGGCAGATTGTCTGAAATACTCTGCTGAGGGGAGCAGTGGGTGGGCAGGAGAGGTGTGCAGCACCCTGTGTGGGTCACCTCCCTCACCGGGGGTGGGGAGGGGTCAGACTCGTGCTTCAGTGGCTGTGGACAGCCTTATAGTGCTGTGCTTTAACCTGCTGTACCACTCAAGTTGCTTCTTAATTTTTGCTATGATAAACTGTAAATCACCTGGCTGAATAGTGATAAAAAGATTTACCTGTAAACTGAGAATAAATTGGTGAAAATTAGCACCACGGTGTCTACTACTAGTGTTAGCAGTCAGTGTCATTTAATACTACTTTGCCCTTCCATTTATTAAATGCTAACTAAATCAAGCTTAACCATGCTTAGTAATGAATGCTTAATAATGAGTATAAGAAGTACCAGGTAGATTTGAGGCGCTAATGATTCACAATGAAAAGATAGTGATAATCTTGGTCCAAGAAGCTTAACATTGTACTGAGTATAAACAATCATAAACATGCATAAGAGCAAGGGAGCTGGAGATGTGATAAATACTTCCAATAAAATGAACAGGGTGACATGAAACATCTGAATTATGTAAGTTCAGCTGACAGGGATCAAACTCTGAGGAGTTGGTATTAATGAGAAGTAACCCGTCTTTTAAAGAACCAGAAGGGAGAAAATAGAAAGCACAGAGGTCTAAAGGATGGAAAGCTCAGCCTGGATTATGAAACAGAGGACAACGCACAGCTCAAGCATAGAGGGGGTGTGGCACTGCAGGAGGCAGGCAAGGACCGTCTTTTTGACTGGCAGAGCCTCTGTGACAATGCTTCAAAGCTGAGTTTTATTACAAATGTTCACCAAAATCTTGAAAGGATTTTAAGCAGGGCACATGATTTACTGTGAAATAACTTTTCAAAGGATCATTCTGGCCACTCTGTGAGAAACAGATTATGGGGGAAGAAAAGAAGCTGAGAGACTATGCAAAAGCAGAGGTGAGAAAACTAAGATACTTTGGATAGGTGTGGGTAGACCAGGTAGGAGCAAGTAGACATTTGAACGTATGTTTTGGCAGTAGAACTAGCTGGAATTGCTGACAGATTAGAAAGGAGAGACAGGGAAAGCAAAGGAAGGATTATTCATGCACTTTTCACTTCAGCATTGGGTACATAGTGGAGTAATTTATTGCAAAGAGAGGGCCTGGGGAGAGAACTTATTTTGAGGATACATTTAATTGGGACCCAACAGTCTGGATTACATGGGCAAATTAAAATCAACTTGAAACCCAGGAGGTTTAAATTTAGATGATACTTAATGTAAAAATGGAAGAGACCTCACAGGGGATGAATGTACAGCTAGGAAAAAAAAAATCTCAGGAACCAACGCTGGGGCATTTAAAAAATTAGAAATCAGATTGAATAAGAAGGACTGGGGAAGGGGTAGGAAAATAGCACTCAGTGAGGGAGAGGAAGCACCAGAGTGTGGGGTCATAGGTGTTCCTGGTAGATAGAGAAGTTTTTTCCTGGCAGAAATAAAAAACAAACTTGATGTAGCATGTATGAAAATTATATATAATCTATTTGAATTATGTCTTGGATAAAAATGTATGATTGAGTGATGTAAAGTAAAGGGATTTCTTGAAGACCAAAAACAGTAAGAAGGAAGGTCCTGCAGTGGGCATTTGCCCATCCTGAGAACTGGAGTGCTCAGGCCTCCTTGTTACTGAGATATAATTGATCTATGGTATTGTTTTAGTCTAAAATGATTTTATGTTTGTTTATACTTAAAAATAATCAATACAATAAGTCAGGTGTGAGTCTTGCCTTTTATAAGTGAGGATGTTTTCATCCCATTCTCTCATTTTCCAGCTTCTGTTTTGCACAGATCTTTAATATGCCCAAACTACTTCTTAACTTTACATAAAAAGAATCACCTAAGGAATACTTCTTAATTTTCTGTTTTACATATTGTCATTGTGGGTGTTATTTCTGTGTCCTGAAAAATTCTAACATTGCTGAAACAGAGTTTTATTTGTTCATCTTTATATTCTTATAGAATATAAATCGTAGATATAAAAAATTAGCATAGGTATAAAAATAGTATTTTTAAATACATATTTCACTGCCCTCAACATCATTTTCTTGTTCCTGATGCTAGAGAATGTATTGATGTATGTTGAGGCAAATTCTTACCAAGCTAAAAATTAAGGTACAATTTTGAAAATTCAAGTCTCTTTAAATCCTTATGTTACAGTTAATTGCAGAGATTTAATAATCATTTGTCTCCCTAATGGAAGAGAAATAGCCTGAAGCCTTTGGAAGCCAGGGCTAGAATGTTAAGAACTGAGAGGTAACTTTTTGCTGAATTTTCTCAAACTCAACTCTTACATTCTTATAGTACATAGCAAGCAGATAATAAATCCTTTATTTCTTGGCATGCCTAAACTAACTTATCAGGTGGCAAATTATAAGATCTTATAACTGTTAAGCAACAGCTATTTTGACATGACATTTAATAATTTTTAAAGCTCTTTATGATTTCTTATTCTATTAAAAGATCTTAAAATAGATGCTTACTATGCTCCCCCAATTATAAGTCCATTTATTTTGCTTTTAAAAGATCTTTGTCATTTAAAGATATTTGTAGGGAAAAGTATACAGATTGACTTGTTGAAAGTTGGTTATGGTTACAGCAGAATCTTAATAGAGCAAAGATATTAGAAAAAACTACAGGGTTTTTTTTAATTTTTTTTTTTTTTCATTGAACTGACATTGGCTTACATTATTGTTGGTATTTTTGACACTCTGGTGTTTACTGCAACTCTGTTTACAAGCCCCAAACAATGAACTAGAGTTTTTTGATGGAAATTCACAGGTGGTAATCTGTTACTCCTCCAGAGGGACGATTAGAAAGGATGAGCTAGGTGGAGAACGTGCAGTCCAAACTAGGTTGCATAAAACTTTGAAGTACCGAGAAAAAGAAGAGTTGTGAAAATAAAAATATTCTTGTTGTAGATGATTCTATACAAGTCAATGAGTACTTATTAAAGTCCTTTGGTATTACCTGGACTTGGCTTAACGAGTGGATGAAGATCTCTGCTCTTATGGAACTACATACTTGTGGGATGGTGTGTTTACCTTTTGGAAAACCTCTCTTATATGAGAAGTGAAGATCATAGGTAACTGCATTTAGAAATTGAGTCTAGAATTGTTACAGCAGGACAGACAGTGGTAACTAAAATTACAAATTCTATTGAGGGACAAGAATTTAGATAAAATCCCCATGAAATGGCCTGTGCATATGTTATAAGATAGTTGATGCTATTTTCTCTTCCATCTTACACACCAGCAGCCTCCTGAAACCTTCTGTCCATACTTCAGAGGCAGGTGAGCCACCTAAAGTTTGGGGCTAAATCTCATATTGCTATATATGAGAGACAGTGGTGACTATTTGAACGTGGGACATGCTTTTTGTAGAGCATTTTTACAAGAACAACCTGTCAGTACATGGTGAGTTCCATTGTGCACCACAGTACTTAACTGCAATTTGCCTCCTTCACAGAAATGTGGGTGTATTTTCACAGTTAACATTTCTGGCTGGGTAAGGGCTGGAGCTTACTTCCTTGGCATGTGGCTCACTACCTGACAGTGCCACCACTAATTGGTTCAGGCATATCTTGCATTACTCAGTCTCTTCAGAGCCAGAGGCGGGTTCATTGGGTTATTTTACACCAACCGCTACTTGGTATTATGTGGTCATATTGTGTTTCAATCCATGGGCATCCACAGATGTATATGAGGAAATATATAGTCTAGGAATTATGTAAACGAAACTTGAGAAAGATTTTAACCTTGGTATAAAGTACTTTGGGAATTTTAATACATTTTAATTCATACTTAACTGCTCCATGCAATCTATTTATGAAAAGGCAAGATTTTTCTTAACATATTGCTAAAATATATTTCCATGCACTGGTGTTCAGTTCGTTTCATTTCTTGGATTATTGTTTGGTTACTCATCACCTTGTATGTATTTACTTGCTTGCTTAGGTTTTGTTCCTTTTTAATGTGTGCTGGCATGGAAACCTTCTGAGATTTCCCCATGCAGTTTAGTTTGGGGACTTCCTGCCCTAGAATTGCCAGGTACTGTTTTACACATCTCTGAACCTGAAGCAAGAGAGAAAATGAGCCCTGGAAGCGGTTTCCAAGTAAAGGAACTGATTCCAGTCAGCCTGGCCAGGAGTTGAAGTAGCACAGTTAAAACCACCTCACACAGGCCATGAGGGGCATACTCATAAAATCCCCGGGTCATAAGCTCAAAATGGAACATTTTAAGTAGATATTTTTAATTAAAAATGGTCCCTATATATTTTATAAATAAAGTTGAACAAAAGCAACAACAATATCTGGCATTTATATAGAGCACCTAGCATATTTCAACTATATTTCTGTGTATGTGTTTGCACTGGTAGAACAATTGTGCACTATGGATTCATGCTAAGTAGGATTTTCCTGGTCTTGGTTCATATAATCTATGTATACACAACACAGTGTCTGGCTTGGTTCCACTTGTTTTCATGTGGGAAGAATTAGAATTGGGACAGGATTTATATATAATCTTTCCCCCAAATATATATATATAATTTAAAGTGAAAATTATTAGAAACAGAAAGTGTAGGTTCTGGTAGTAATATTGTCACCATCTTCACTAATGATTTTAATTGAGGATTGTGTTTCTTCATCTCAAAGACTACACTTAAAGTATCCACAGATATAAGAGGACAGACACTGTGGGTTATATTAATACCAACTGATCTTGTACCTTTATTTTACATATTAGAGTTGCCATAGTGATATTAAGCAGAGAGCTTATACAACTTTATTTATATGCTGTTGAAAGCAAGAAGAGGTTATTGATGCTTTGGGAAAATGACATGATTGCAGTTTTTGAGTATGTGATGGTCCTGCAACCCAATACATAAGTGAAAGGGTTTTTAGTAGATAGGCTTTATGGAAGCCCACACAGTTCCTGTGTTCCTGGAAAGGAAAAAAATAGGAAAAGATATAAGAAATATGGTACTTGGAGGGATGAGGTCATTCTTTTTTTGCTAACATTTTTATTTAGTGGAAAAGAAAAGCAAGTTCATTATTTCTAAGGAAGTTGACTTAAGAAAAACAAAGGTGTGGATGTTCTTCCCGGAGAATAGCATAGGCATTTGACTGGAAATGTAGAAAGAGTACTCAGCCCTGGTGAATTACTTAAGTTTGCTGTCATAAATTTAATGCATGCACAGTCAGCACAATTATATATAAGTATAGTGCTCAGAAAGCAGATGGAATTTGCGCAACCAGGTCTGTAGAAAGACAAAGGGAACAAAGGAATTGAAGGTGTGTGCAGGGGGCGGCCGTAAGATATGCTATGGAACACAAACTCAGTAACAAAGAAAATAAGAAAGTATGCTTTATATAAAAAACATTGCTGAATCAGCAATCTAGCATTTATAACTTGAAAAATCACCCTACTATAATCACCTAGAAGTTCTGGAGGGGGAAAGACAACCATTTTTAAAATGCCAAACTATGCTCACAAAATGTATAAATGATCCATAGAGACTAAAATTGAAAACTGAGTTGAAACCAAAACAAGATAATAAGAAGCCAGGATATACTGTGGATACTTCAAATCTAAAATCTTAAGTTTCAATAACCATATTTGGGAAGGTGAGACATTTCACAGTGGGAAATGAAACTGAGACCACATGAAGTTGGAGTCTTTTAGTGACTATATTCTCAGGGAAAAGCAGAAGTGGGGAAAAAATTCAGGCCCTACTTGCAGTTTGAAAAAATTAATTCATAATTTAAAGCCAGCGAGATGATCATTCAAGAGAAAAGGTAACATAAACTAGATATTTGCTAGTCACTTCAAGAATATAGAAAATAAACTCATAGTAAAATAAAATGATAGAAAGATGATTTTCAATGACTAGAAATGGTGATTTAAAAATAAATGTATGGAAAATATAAACATATTGCTGTATAAAATAAAAATAGTACCATAAAAGGATGACAGTTAAAATACGCATTGTTACAACTACAGAAACTACTTTTTAATTTTTAGAAAAGGAATGAAAGCATTTGGCTATTTGTAGGCCTCAGTAAATTAAATGTATCTCATTGAAATTTCAAAAGACCAAGTGTAGTGTAAAGCATCTAAAAGAATACAGACAAAAAAGCATTGGGAGTTTAAATTGAAGAAACAACATTGGAGAAATGAAGTATATAGAAAAACAGAGCAAAGACAAAACTCAAAAAGGTTAGCAATAATTCCAAATATGTTAGTGACAACAATAAATGTAAATGGGCCATATTAGTAAAAATCAGCTGTCGTTGAAAAAAAAATACAGATATATGTAATTTCTAAGAAAGCCTCCTGAGATAAGTACACAGATCATGGAAAGTAGAAGGATTCAACACAGATACATATATCATGTAAAGATAAACTATAAAAAAGAAAAAAGGTAGGGGCTACATTAATATCAGAAAATTTAAACATTAAGGTAAAACGAATTATTAGGTTAAAGGAGATGGCTACTTGTGTGGCAGTACCTAAGAAGGACCAAAAGTGTATCCGTGAAAAGTGAAATAGGCTTGGCACACATGGCAAATAAGTCCATTAGAGGCTCAGCAGGAGAATTGTTTGAGAGTAAGCACATTAGAGCAACTGGAATTTTTTTTAAAGATTTATTTATTTATGCATACAAGAACTGGGGTACAGGCCAGAGGTTTGGGAGGGTGAGAGGATTCACCAGAGACAGAGCGGGGAGCAGAACAGGCAGATTGACTGAAATACACTGCTCAGGGGAACAGCAAGCGGGTCAGAAGTCTACCACACCATGTGGGTCACCTCCCTGGCCTGGGATTGAACTCGTGCTGCAGGTGGCTGTGGTTAGCCTCATAGTACTGTGCTTTAACCCGTTGCGCCACCAGTGAGGGCCTGCAACTGAAATTTTGAATGAAGATAGCAAGGGGCATATAGCTCTCTTTTAGATCCATGATATTCAGAGTGAGCAAGAAAAAAGGAAGCTACTGCTTGAGAAGATTATGCTATTGAATTGCTATTAGGAAAACAATAGCGGATATATTTTCCTTGAGCAGCTTTTGATGTACCAGACTCCAGATCTGACTATTAAACACTGATTTGTTCTAAATAATTTTGATACTCTCTTTTTATCCTTGAGTTAATAAGAAAAATACAAAGAGACTCTTTTGTAAAATACTGTATCTTACTAATTTACTAATATCAAATTCTATCCCATGTGGCATCATTAAAATGGAGTGATGAGTATATATTTAACCCTAGTATATGAGAAATTAATATCTGTTCTTTTAATTTTAAAAATGCCTAACATCTAGATGCTAAAAATCCTCTAAAAATAAAACAGATGGTGGCACAGCAGACCTGTCTCACCCACTACTCCCATCCACAGTGTATGTCAGTAGATCCGACTGTTCTGCACCCACTCTCTGGTGAATCCTCTGACCTCCCTTCATCTCTGGCCTACATCCCAGCTCTTGTGTTCATAAGAAAATAAATCCTAAAATCCTACAAATTATTATTTAGTTCCATTTCATCTCTGAAATTTTTTTCAAAGTTATCAGCAGATTCTGATTTTATTCTTAAAGACCACAATAATGAAAGGGTTTAAAGACCAACTAAAATGAGCTTATAGAAGTAAGACAGTTTTCCTGTTTCCATTTCTCTATGCATTAAAGTATCATGGCCTTTAATAATTATGAAATGGATCTGAATATTTTTTGCTGAATTATATAGATTTTTTTAATTGCAATGATTTTAATGGCTCATCATCCTAAAACAGAAAGAAAGAAAAAAACAAGAGACACAAGTTATCATATGGGAAATCTCATAGCTAAAAGTATATTTTTTTTAAAAAGAAGTCATTCAACATCAGTTAACACAGCTCAATAAGAAAAAAGTGTTTCACTTAAACTAAAATGAGTCACTATACCTACTCGAGCTATGATTATTTTCTGTTTATTGAGTGAAAAAACTTAAAGGCTAATGTTTAAGTAAATCCAATTTAGCCAATGTAATTATCTGTTGGTACCTGCTTTTATGTATTTTTATTAAGACTTTTAACAAAAAGTCTTACCTCCCTTAAACTCATTTAACTTGGTTTTTCAACTCTTTTATTATTGCGATATTTAAAAAATATATCAGAGGCCCTCCCTGGTGGCGCAGCGGGTTAAAGCACTGCACTGAGAATCTAAAGCCGCTTCCGCATGAGTTCGATCCCCGCCTGCCCTGGAGGTGACCACATGGCGTGGCAGACCTCTCCTGACCCACCCGCTGCTCTCCTCAGCAGTGTACTTCGTTGATCTGTCTGTTCTGCTCCCCACTCTGTCTCTGGTGAAGCCTCTTACCGCCCCTGAGCCTCTGGCCTGTACCCCAGTTCTGTATGTACAAATAAATAAATCTTAAAAAAAAAAATTAAAAAAAAAAATAAATCAGAACCTACTGTTACACTTCAAAAAAAATTCATAGATGAAATGGAACTAAATAATATTCTTATTAAATATGCTTCGATTATTTACTGAAAAATTCTGCTATATACAATGCTACAGTTTTAGTGCTTTGGTCAATATAACATTTTTAAAAATCTGCATTTTACTTGCTACCATTTACTTCTTTGTAATAAGTCCAAAATTTCTCTTCTGTATTAAAACAAAAAAATCTAATGTTGATATTCTCTAAGACTATTAATTAGAAGAAAGCATTTTCTGTATCCTTAATTCTTAGGCCAGAATAATACTTTTGAAACATTAACATATGTTGCTTTTTCTTCCTTTATCTTGCCCATGGGGAAATTGTAACAAGGTTGAATGTAGGTTAAGGAAAAAAAATAATTTCCTGACTTTATTTTTCTTTAAAAGTCTAAGTTCTTGGACTTCCTTTTTCACTTGGGATATAAAAATTCCCAGGAGCTTATTATTGCTCTCACCCTACCATACAAAAGTCAAATAACCCACAAAATGATAGACTCTACCTAATAGCTAGTTTAGAATGCAACAAAACTAATTGTGCTGATTTTCAGAAAATAATGACTCTTACTAGGACAGAGAAGCCGATAACTATAATCATCTTTAGAGAAATAGCAATAAGGTTAGCGAAGTTCCTATTAGGTAGCAGTAAGGAGAAACTAGCAGAGCTAATGGCTATTCATGAGCTAGAATGAGGGGCTTCAATCCTCCAAGTTCCAGTCATAGTGGAGGTTTGTGCCCACCACCCATGCTTTCTTATGGGCCAATAAATGAATGGAGTTTGTGTCTTGAAGACTGGGAACAAGCTAGGGGAAATGAGTTAATGCCTCTTGTGGCATGTGAGGTAGTTCCCTAGAATAATAGGGTGGCCTAATGAAAGATAAGTGAAAGCAAGAAGACCTGCAGGGAATTCTTCGAGATGAACTAGTTCTTCACAGACTAAAAGGCATATAGCTTTTGAAAATTGCTAGTTATAACAGAAGCTGAATTTCTGGATTTTGAGGTATATAAAATTAAAATACAGGACAAGAAGAAAACAAAGGATAAGAAGGGAATATGTAATTAACTCTCTGTTATGAAGTTCTCAGAACAATAGTGAAAAAGTCAAAAAATAGTGTACTATTTGAAATAGTATAGTATCTGAAACATATAGCATATTTAAAGCATATAACATATAACATAAAGCATATAACATATATAACATTATTTTATGCATTAGGTATGAAAAAGTACAAAGGATAGCATATATGTAGTATAAAATATAACATGTATTATATATAGAATACGTTACTTGAAGGCAATCTGTAATAAGGTAAAGATATATATTATAATTAGGGGAATGCATAACAAAACATCATAAAGAGATGTAGCTAAAAATCATCTTGAGACATAAAAGTGAATGCCAAAATTTATGTGAGTCACCTAAATCACTATAGGAAAGGAAAAACAAAAGAATGACTCAACAAAATTTTAAAAGATTTTACTCTGAAAAATAATGTAATTGTTTAAATTTCTAGTGAGATTAATTTTAAAATTACTAATATCAGGAATGAAAGATGTGATCTATATAGGTAATAAAAGTTTAGTAAGTGGATATTATAAACAACTTTATACTAATAGATTTTGTAGCACACCTGAATTGGAAAATAAAGATGCACATTACCAAAATCAATTAAAAAAATAAATGAATAGCTCTGTATATTGTAAATTACAGTTATTATTAAAGGTTGGGTTCAAGATAGGAATGCAAGGTTGGTGTGGCTTTTAAATATCAATCATTGAAATCTGTTACCCTACAGATTGAACAAGAACAACCTTGTGATATTTCAAGAAGTGAAACTAGTAAAGGATAGCTGCATCATCAGTCTTGACAATTAAAAGCATAGACAGGGCCCTCCCTGGTGGCGCAGTGGGTTAAAGCACTGCACTAAGAAGCTAAAGCCACTTCCGCTTAAGTTGGATTCCCGCCTGCCCCGGAGGTGACCACATGGCGTGGCAGACCTCTCCTGACCCGCCCCCTGCTCCCCTCAGCAGTGTGCTTCATCATTCGACCTGTTCTGCTCCCCGCTCAGTCTCTCGTGAAGCCTCTCACCGCCCCTGAGCCTCTGGCCTGTACCCCAGTTCTGTATAAATAAATAAATCTTTTTAAAAATAATAAAATAAATAAAAAGGTAGACACACTTTCATTATTTTGGGAGTTCTAAAGTAGATCAAGCCTACAGAATGATTCCTTATATTTACCTAGGCAGAAACAACAGCAACACAATTGCACACGGTAAGAAATGTCAACATAGTATCCTATATGGTTCAATGGTGGCAATAATTATAATACTAGATTATATAAAAAGAATGGATAGAGTAGATAACCTGTTTGAGTGCATGTGTGTGTGTAGTTTTTGTGCTTATTCTTCCATTCAAGTAAGCCAGTAGGTGATAATTTATTGGGAAATCTAGAAATGGTAGTGTGTTCATGTTGGGTTTCTTTTTTTATTTCTTTCTCTTTTTTCTTCTGCAAGCACTAGAATTTTCTATTATACTATTAAACTGTTTATTTGTAGTTATACTGCTTATATGTATAACTTTGATAAAAGGTTGCATCAAAATATTAGTTTGGGGTAATATGTATGAGGAAATTGACATATTGATGCCAATAATTTTGAAGTCAGTATTGGTTGACACATAAAACTATACTACTGTGTGCTATCTTTGAGTAATTTTCACTCTTAATATTTTTAGCTTCCATACTTTTGATAACAGATAGCACTTTTTTTTGATAACATGTATCACTTTTTTTTTAAGGGATAGGGAGACACCTGGTAAATGTTTTAGCAAAGAAAAAACAGCCAGGAAAGGAATGAAGATAATTAATAATGTCAGGATAGAAAACATTTTGTAAGGATTTGCATATTTCTCTATGCTTCTTAATCACACAGACACATATATTACTCTAGGAGTCTGCTTCTGTATAGGAAGCAAATGTGACCATGTAATCCTTAGCAGAAACCAAAGAAGTAATTGAGTCAGTGGGTGGAGTGGACACAGTCTCCGAGTCTCCATTACAGTACAGAACCACTGTTGGTGGTTACATCTGTGAAGATGTATCCCCAGCCTGGTCTAAAAGGAAGAACCCAGAAGAGCAAGGGACCTCATAAGGTGCATTTGACAATCAGTTTGTTCCTGCTATGCTGAAAGTTGTCAGTAATCTGTACAGCAGAGGTCTCTTGAACGAATCTTCATGATGTGGAAAACCATGAACAGAGACATAGACCTACAAGCACTGTAGAAGCCCAGCCATAACTTACATGTATGAGAAGAAAATAATGAAAGAACTGTAAAGGCTATCAATGCAAAAAAAAAAAAAAAGAAAGAAAGAATGCAAAGAAAGAAAGAAAGAAAAAGAAAAAAGTGCTTGTTTTTGTAGCTGTTTGTTACTATGCTTTCCCTCTGGTAAAATTCAAGGCCCTAAGACTATTGAACTGTTGATGTTTCCAAGAAAGGAATTAAAGGTAGGTGTAGTGAAACCTGAAAGGGTCCAGGGAGAGATTCACAAACTGTGGGACTTCAAAGCCTGAAGACACTGACACCACTGTCAGGAATGGTCTCTCGTGTCAAAATGAATTGGTCCTTGGAAATCTTGTTTTAAAAATAATTCTGTGATCAAAAACTTTTTAAAAATATCTTTATTTCTTTCAAACAAAAAAAAAAACACATTAATCTTTCTGTACTACAGTTAAGTAAGGTTTTCAGCATTGGAAACTAGAAACAGCCTCCTTTTCATTTACATCCTCTGAAGATATGATAGTGAAGGGCGGGCTAAAAACTGGTTTTTGTCTCATGTTCATAAACCATTTCCTACTGAGTAAAATTAACTCAAAAGGATGTGAAACAGCCATGCTGACTTAAATGAATATGTTGTACACTTGACATCTAACACCAAATTCCACGAATCCTCACACCATTCTCCATTGGAAAAGACAACATCTGACTATTTCTTGGAGTGATGGCAAATTCCATTTGGACACCTGCACACCAGATGTGTGTAGCTACACATGCACACTGCTATTCTGCCTGTAATACTTAGCCACCAGCTCCTGCCCTCTGTGGCTGAATTGAGAAGGAGAGCTATGTAAGCACAACAACGCTCAGAATTTTCTCCATGGCTCTTTTATCTTGTCATTCACATGTTTTTAGTTTTCCTTCTAACTCTATTTTTATGTAGCAGTTCTTATTCCAAATCCACAAGTCAATTCTATTTTTAAGAAAATATTGAAAACTGGGGATTAATTGTGGCATTTAAAATTCATTTTTATAGTTTAAGTACAGACTGTGACAAATAGAAGCAGTTTAGGCTTCACTTTTCTATTGAGTCAGCCATAGGCAAGAGAACAAGTTGGTTTTTGAAGTTCTAATGAAACTACTCCAAATCTATTGAAAGTATTATACCGGGCCTATTTTTAAACATTATTTAATAGAAATGATCCATTTTTTTCATGTTAAATGAGGGGTAATTCTTTCTCAAAGTTCTGCACTTTTGCTTGGAATGGAAAGTCGTACAGCAGATGGATACTAAAAATGGAAAGATCAAGGAATGACATCATTGGAACTCAAGAAACAGCAGTGGACAGACAGGTGGACACCAGAGGGTACTGCTAATATGACATTTTCTTGCTACACAGGAAGACCAGAGCAGACACAGCTACATGTGCAGAAGCCCTGTATCAGCTGTTCGTAATTTGCTTAGATTATTCCAAATGACTTGCTTATAGCCATCTCATATATTACCATGAAATTTATGGCAGTCCTATGCCAAATCAATGTGCTAAGTTTTAAAATGAGCTGTGACTTGCATGTCAGAAGTATTCAGGTAATACTGCTAGGTAAGCCCCTTATAGATGACAAAGGACTCGTTTTTGCAATATGCTGTTCTATAGGGTTCATGTTAAGTATTAACACATTAGCAATAAAAATCATATATTGAGCATAGAACCAGGTAATCGTTAGTGTAAGGACTTTACATGTAGTCTTCCATTTAACATTCACAGTATATGGACAACGATCGAGGCATTTTATGCTTTGCTCCCAAAAGTATAATTAACAATTATCTAAGAACAACATCACAGAGAGAATCCCCCTGCATGGTGGTGGAGCTGAAGTACCCCTGGTACCTCAAAGACAGCACAGACTATGGTAAAAGAGACACTGAGAAGATCCATGTCTGTATGGCAGACGGCGGCTGGAGAGAAATGCATGGGGATAAAGATAGGGTTACAGAGATGGAAGTCTCAACAAAGTTAGTATAGATGCAGTGTACCTCCACTTAAGAGAGTCTGTACATGACAAAAACAGAGCTGACATCAGACCTAAAAGTGAAAAACTGCAGGTTTTTCTTCTACAAGTAGGAATAGAGCAAGAAAGTCCACACCACTATCATTCAAGATAGTGTTGTAAGTCTCAGCAAGAGCAATTAAAAAAGAAGTGAAACCATTACTACTTACTGAAGGAATGATAAATTATATTAACATATCTCAAAGACTCCACTATAAACCACTGCAGTAATATGAGTGGCTAAAAGAAAATAATTTACAAACATCTGTTGTAATTCTGTATACAAATAATGAGCTATCAGAAAGGGAAATCAAGAAAGCAATCCTATTTTCAAAATCACTTAAAGAAGAATTAAATATCTTAGAATTAATTTAACCAAAGAAATGAAAGGCCCATAACTGAAAACTGTAAGACACAAGAGATGCAAAGTTATTCTGTGCTCAGGGACTGGAAGAATTCACAAGTTAAAATGCCTGTGTTACCTAAAGCAATAGACAGATTCAGTGCAAACCATATCAAAATCCCAATGGTACTCTTCACTGAAGTAGAATTTCAAAAATCTTGAATTTATTTGGAATTCTAAATACTCTGAATAGGTAAAATCACCCAGAGGAAAAAAGAAATAGTGTAGTATCATACTCCCTCATTTTCAAACGATTCTATCCAATAATAGTAATTAAAACAGCATGGTAAATGAATAAAAATAAGTTCAGTGGAATATAACTAAGAGCTCATACATGAACACACATTTGAACAATTAGTTTATGACAAAAGAGCTTACATCGGCATTAGAAAATTATACAATGAATGGTGACAGAAAACCAGACAATCACATGAAGAAAGTGAAATAGGACACTATCTCACACCATACATAAAGATTAATTCGACATGGATTAAAAACTGGAAGTAAAACCTTAAGACATTAAGTACATATGCACCACTAAATTACTACTCAGCTATTAAAAAAAAGAAAGATGCAATCCTGACATTGGCAAACATGGATGGTTCTAGAAGGGATTATTCTTAGTAAAATAACTCAGAAGGAGAAAGAATAACACCATATGATTTCACTCATGTGTTATGTGGAAAGAAATCAAACATATGAACTAAAGAAAATAAAAATAAACTTTTAGGTTACACAAAAATAAAGATAATGATGAAGTGTCTCCCTAATGGATGTTGTTACCTCAGTTAGTCATAAAAAGAAAATACTTTTGCTTATTTTTAAATCATTTCTATTATTATTCATGTATGTAAAGTACAAAGGCACCAGCTTTGTTGAATTAAAAGCCACTTGATTGAATATGCGAGTGCATATGCATATGTGAATCATATATATTCACATAGGTTTGTTCCTAGGTTACAAATAACTAAAAATCAATTTTTCTAAATTCTGTCTAGTTAAGCATTGAAGACCAATGTTTATAAAATACTTACGATTGCTCTATTTTATTACCGTTTATTACTTTTGTTAATTGTGTTTTTAATAGCCTAATTATTTTAATATTAAGTATAACTGTGAAATTATTTTTTTATTTGCCCACTTTATAATGTAATGAGTCTTGTACATTATTTATTGACTTTTATAAAACATTTGCGACTTTGAAGTAGAAAATGTTAGTAACCTCGGGCAGTACTCTGCTTTATCTTCACCCTCACATTCTTTCTTAGTCACCTCCTTTTGCACTAACTAGTTGTTGAGGGGGACTTTTCCGGGCATATAGTCGAGATCTCACAGGATGTCAAATCTGGTAAAACTAAAGAGTTAAAATAACAATCCCCTTAATGTAAATGTTAAGAAGCATTGCATTCTTACTAAACCCCAGGTAAATATTTTCTGATTCTTTGGAAACCTTTGCATCCTAAATAGAACCTGCAAAGTTGAATATACTTCACTTTTCAAGTGTTTACTAAATTCTACCAACTAGCTTAGTTCCTTTGCTTTTCAGTCCACATTTACAATGTTGCTGTTATTATTTCCCTTTTAGGTTATCTTTACACATGGACACATGTGCACCAACAAATGCGTTTATACTCACATACATGTAAGGGAGGATTATATAGAGAAAATACATCTAACTGCAAAAGGTTGAACATAAGAGGTGTCTTACTTAGGTAAATAAGGTATTGCTTTTATTCCTGATAAGAGAAATAGTCCAGAGAAGCAATCCAGGGACAAATAACAGAATTTGTGCTATGATTATTATCCCAGACTCGTTTATTCATTCCCACCTTCTATAGGACTTATTTTTCATTCTCAAATTGCTCGTGAGTTACAGAAAGACTCAGCAGCTCCAACAATCATAGCTGTGTAATCTTTAGAAAGGAGGAGGGGGAGAAGAATGTAGCATATTACAATTGAACTTCACGGCTTTTCGTAAAGATAAATAAACTAAGGGAAGCATAGATTTGAGTGGGCAACTACTTATCTCTGCGACTCCTTTTATATACTTCTTCACACATTTTAGAGTTTTAGAATATTTCAAGGCATACAACTTTCTTCATAAAACATTTGTCACATAAAAGCATAAGCTAAAGGCCACGAAGTCCTTGAATTCTACATGTATGATCACATCACATCTGTACCCATACAGACTCAAACATAGAGCCATAGGGGCATCTCCACAGTCAGTTGGCTCTTCCTGGTCTATCTACAGCTAAATCTTGGGACACTAGATTAAGGTACAGTCCTGGCAGGAGATGGAGATTGGCTCTAGGTGACCTTATGGTTTCTCATAAGCCTGAGTCACCTTGAAGTTTGTAACGTAAGTTCCAGTCCTTATGCAATTCAACCAGTTAGAATCTAGGCTGCATACTTTTGAACGGGGATAAAAGAAGAATCTTGCAGTGCTAAGAGAACACATGTATTCTAGTGTTAGGATGGTTACTGACAAAGGGCATATCCAGGTGCAAGGTTTGCTAAATTTAACTTTTTTTTTTCCTTTCCTTTCTACATCTGGTTAAGCCGAAACATGCTTATTTGTACTGTGTCTAGCAAAAGAATTAAAGCCATTTCTAAAATGATGTGCCATTAAGCTTTATATCTCTGATACTACCTGGCATTATAGGTCAGAGATTAAAGTGTCGTCTCAATTCTAGTTCTCTCAGGAAATATACTTCTTTTTTTATGTAAGGGCTTTAGTTTGGATCTTATTGTCCCTTATGGCTTAGTCACCAACACTTTTCCTTCTTTCTCTAGCCTTAAGTGGTGGTGGTGGGGAGAGGAATGCCTGCTTTTATAGTTACTGCTGGATCTGTTCTGATGGATCATAGTGCTGGTTAAAAATCAGTCATTTTTAGAAATATTACTTCAAGATTTCTGCTTAAGATGGATAAGATACTGCTTTGGTGGAATTCTTATGAAAATGAATAGTTGTTCAAAAAGCAATGGTCATCTTGGAAAATAGGGTATCCGATTAGATGAGTCCTGAAACACTAGTTACCATATATTTGACCACCTACTATAATTTGAATATTAATGATACCATATGCTTTTATGTACATTCCAAATAATTTTCACAATCACCCAGAGAAGTAAATATCATTGCTGTGTTTCTCAGCAAAAAGTGTGAGTTACCTAAATGCACCTGGCGAATAAATGCTAAAGATAGGATTAAATTCCTGCCCTATTTGTTGACAAAGTATTTTCTTACCCACACTCGCACACAGAAAAACAAACAAACAAACAAAAAAACAAAAACGGATGTTCTCTTTTTTAAATATTGGTAAAGGTAAACATTTGAAGTAATGTTGAGGATAAAACAGTAGAATTATTTTCTCATTGAAAAGGAGTAAATTAAATTATTATCCTAGGAAAAGTAAGCAAATACAGTACTTGCTTCCTCACACTGTGCTATCTCTGGAGAAACCTTCAAGCAATTCGATTTGACAATTAAACTAAACAGTAAGACTGGAAGATTTTCCCCACTGGGAGCTCATGTGCTCCTAAGAGAGAGAATTCAATACTTTTAAAATTCTGCTTTCACTTAAAAATGCAGAGTTATATCTGTGATAAGATTTCAGAAATATAGATAATCATGCCTTTGAAAATCTGAGAATCTGTTAGTTAGAGTTACTGGTGCAGATAAAGTGTTACTTTTTTGGAAAACTGCCCATGAGGTGTTGGTTGCTAGATTTAGCAAAAGAAACAAACAAACAAGCCCACAGAGAATGCCCAGTTAAATTTGAATTTCAGATAAACAATAATTAATTTTTTTAAGAAGTATGGCCACACAGTATCCGCAACATTAAAACTATTCATTGCTTATCTAAAATTCGTAACTGGCTATCCTGGATTTTATCGGGCAGCTCTCAGTGGAAGTAACATTGGAAAATGGAAACAAAAAACATTCCTACCAATACTAACAAAATGATGTCATTTTCAAATTCAGACAACTACAATTCAAATTATGGGCCAAACACCTGGGTGGGAGACAAATGACCCTCAGAGCAGGCTGGGTATGGAGGAAGGTAAAACAGCTTGCTGTATCCATGGGGAGAATTAGAGTTGTCTGAACACCATGTGGTTTACACAACTTGGGATGAGAAGTTTAGGGATCTCTGGGATGCTGTCAGAATACTCTCTAGGCTATATAGACCCACATGGACATTCTGTAACACATTTAAGAATATTTTCACATTTTAAAAATAGTTCAAAACCACTGCCCTATTACATTTCCTCTATGTGAACTAATTATTTTGTTTAATGTGCTCTACATATGGGTTTGCATTTTTGTGGGTGCGCCTTGTCTCCAGGACTCAGTACTGAACTCTCTCCAGGTGAGCTATCCGAAGGGACCGTGGGATCGAGGGGAAAAATACACTGTGTCCCAACTTTTTTCTTCTTTTTTAATACAGAATAAATTAATTTAAATAAATATTAAAAGTAAAAGTAAGGAAAGAATATGGTAAAAGGAATCCCATACGTTTTACATTCCATTGTAATAATAAGACTTAGAAAATATTCTGTAAATGTCACCTTCACCTAATACTGCAGACAGTCACCTTCCTTTACGAATTCTCAAAAATAAAAAATAATGTGGTCAACTGAATTTTTTATACAATTGCTAAGACTGAGTATGCGTGTTTCAACTGACGGCTGCACATGGAACAGAAACTCAGTGTAGTGTATCATTCTGATGGTATCACTTTATTTTGTAGGAAATTAGAGACATCCGTTTTTTCACTTTAATAATCGACTTGTGATTGGGAGGGAGACATGTGAGATGAGTGAAATTATCTCTCTTAACAAAGATGTTTCTGAGTATGTTTAGAAAACATCCTTAGAATTATATAACAGGAATAAGCAGTCACTTCCATTCTATTCTTCATAGGACAACCAAATATAGCACATTTCAGAGCATAGTGAAAAGAATTTGAAAAACAGGAGCATTAACATGATGATGACCATCAACAAAAATAAAGCAGTTCTTACCTGTAGTAACTACTTCAGCTTTCAAAAAATAATGAGCTTATCCAAGGGTCATAATAGGCCCTGTTACTGGATTAAAATGTCAGGTAATGTGTGAGACAAAATACTTTTCAATGCCTTTACCATTTAACTTAGTTGTGAACCTTCTTTTGTTCTACACCGCAGACTGCTCAGAGAAGTATACTCCATACATTCTGTTGTAGCTCTTGCGTTAAGACATTTTATCAGTCACATAGCAGCCAGGGAATATGATCTTTTTGTTCTGATTTATGATTTACATGAATTTCTGAGAATAACAACTCATAGAAGGAAATCTTTTCAAAATCAGTAAAGCAAACAAGCAAATGGGGGAGAGAAGGACATCAGGAACAAACAATGGTTCTTTTCCTTTCTTATGTCTTTAATAGAATTCACAAGTAATTGAGGCCAGAGGTAACGTGGAAACCAAGATGAGAGAATGTTCCATGTTGAATGAGATCCCTCAATTAGCATGTTTGCTTCTCCAACACCTCTGTTCTTTCTCATGGGCACATACTAGACCTTTCCAAGTTTGGACTGACAGTTTTATTTTTAGGTATTTATTTTTAGTGCCTGGAACTTTAAGCCTCCATTGTCTTCACATGCCACCCCAGAGGCTCTGGCCTTCCCGGTGGTCCTGGAGTCCAAGTGAATCTGCGTGAGTCACGACCCCCACACACCTGGCCCCTCTCTGGGACTGTGGAAGCTTGTGGTTCTGGAAGGTTGTTACAGAGTCTATGTGTAGGTGGGTAGGTGCAAGGGGAGGAGAGAAAGAGGGGGCAAAGGCTGGAAAAGCTAGACAATGTTTATTCCCAAGTAAATATAGACTGATTTAGAATCCCGTTATCCTTGCATTTTAGAAGATTTCCAACTGCTAAAAAATGCTAACTCTAACTCAATTCTCATTTTAACAGGAAGTTTAAATTAAATAGCTGTTTGGACATATGTTAACTTCTTAGTTGTCATCATCTAGGTTTCAAACGAAAAATTACGTTTTGATTACAAATCACCAGTTTCTCACTTTTACCCTTAGAGAGAACTCAATGTGTCATAGGCAAACAATTTTCATTTCTGTGTATAATAGATATTTCTGGGCTTCTCATGTGGCTGGGCATTATCCTAGCCATTGTCACCAGCAGCAAACGACAGACACTGCTCCTATCCTCATGAGGCTTTCTACATTGTATACTGAATTCAGATAATGAGACTGATTGTCAGAGGCTAAAATACACATAGACTTTCCCCGGTGCATCTAGAGTTTCAGCTGCGAAACCACAGTTAAGTTAGGAAGAGAAAAAATGAAAAAACAATCCACACATGTGTCTCATGTGAGGATTTATAAGCTCACTCAAAAACTTTTTTCATTCAACTGTGTGCATTAACTCATACCTCACAGCCAGGATAATAATAATAAATAATGTCTATATTACTAATAATATGTCTTTGCATATGAGGAATCTGAGACGCAGAGACATTTCTATGCCTTACTCAAGTCGCACTAGACCCATAAGTGAGAGAACTGAGATGCAAAGTCTTCTCATGCCATATCCTCTCTTTCTTATGTAAAATTAGTCTTGTGGGAAGTGGCAGGAAGCAAGAGGCCCAGCACAATTATTTAAAAGAAAACCTGCAAGTCCTAAGTTCACATGTTCTGGCCAACCAAAGAATTTCAGATATCATGTGGCTATCGGTATTTTAGTTTCTTGTTCTAGCAATGACATGGGGGATGAGGAGGTAGAGATGAACTACTTGCAGCAGTTTGATTCATTTCATGGGGTACAATCTTATTTAACAGAATCCCAAGATTAATGATGAGCTGTGTGTTAAAATAAAGGAAATACTACATTCCTGTTTTTCTAACTGTGAGGAATAGGATTAGAACAACATTTATGAAACTACAAATCACAGATGTGTACTGGAGTACTTGTTTTTCCTTCTAGAAACGTGAATGATTGACTATTGGACCAAGCAGCAAATCTCAGAAAGCCTCTAACATTTCCTAATTATTGAAGTATAGTTAGGACAACAGAGAAACCAGAAAATTCTCAGGAGTACCATTAGGCAAGCAGAGACTTTGTTCAAAAACCAGGTGCTGAGTTTTCTCTGTTTTTTTAAGTTTCTAGTTCATATCCCCTCTATTATTAGGTAGACAGGCATTCTTTTTCAAAAAGAGTTTTTTGAATTCTGATTTATCTTTTTTATTTTCAGCATCACTGCCAAAGAGTAACCAACAGACTACAATATTGGCATCACCTGGTAGTTGGTTAAAAATGCAGACTCTAGTCTCATCAAGACCTATTTAATCAGTCTGCATTTTAAGAAAATCCCCACAATTTCCTCCAGTTCCATCCATGTTGTCACAAGCCAAAAAGAAAAAGACAAATAGTGGATAATTTCACTCACATGTGGAATATAGAGAAACAAACCAGTCAGACAAAACCAAGGGGGAAAAAAATACCCTAGAAGTCTGACTGTAGAATTGAGGCTACCAGAGAGAGAAGTGGAGGTGGAAAGCAAAGGTGTGGAAGGGACAGACTGGATTATGGTGGAGGATCATGGGTGCTGGGTTGTGGGCGTGGCAGGGAACATACATCTGAAGAGGCGTGAACCTGAATCAAGTACAGTGTTGGAAACCAATGTGACCACAGTAAAAATAAATAAATAATAAACATTAAAAATTTTCTTCATGCCAAGAAAAATAATGGTAAGATTTGTGACTACAGAAAAAAACTTTTAGGATATTAGGACAATTATATGAAATTGATTGTGTTAGAAAGCTAAGGATGAGCCCTCCCTGGTGGCACAAGTTGTTGAAGTGCAGTACTAAGAAGCTGCTTTAGCATGAGTTGGATCTGGCCAGGGAGGTGACCCACATGGCACAGCAGACTTTTTCTGTCTCCTCTGCTGCTCCCCTTAGCAATGTACTTCCTGTATTTGCCGGTTCTGCCCCCCACTCTGTCTCTGGTGAATCCTCTCACCACCCCTGCAAACCCCAGTACTGTATGCATAAATAAATTAAAAAAAAAGAGAGAAAGATGATTTTCAAATATGGTTAATGCTATAAGTGACTTGGCCTCTTACACAGACTAGCAGGTGGTAGTTAAATGCTATTTTATTATAGAGCTCCCCCTGTGTCAGGCGCTGTGTGAGGAGGATAGTGTAGTGTTCTGTACTGACTGGCATGACACATTTTGTATATATTTTGTGACTTTTTTTCCCCATGTTCATTTCAAACATCTCAAGTCCGCTGGGGAGAGGACAGCGTACTTATAAATTGGGTTGGCTCACACGTCCCACACACACAAACACATGTGCAAACGGTGCATTCACTGAAACTAGATACAGGTAGGTAGCACCTGTCAACAAACTCAATCAATTGAAAACGAAGTGGAAGACCCCAGTGCATGGGGTGGCAGTGGAGGTTCTTCCCGAGCCAGGCAGGAGCGGGTGGAGAGGAGAGTGCCGTGTGCTCGCCCCATCACTCTGGCCGCTGTGGACTCTCACGGTTCTCAGCCAGCGCTCTAGATTCAGGCGATGCTGTGCTCTGGGAATCCTCTCCCCGTCTGTCCTCCACCATGGCTTCCTGGCCATGGTGGAAATTCACATCTCTGCTCTCAGTTGGGTTTTATTTTCATTGTTTTCTCAAGACCCCGCCATTTCTTGCTTGCATTCACAGTACAAACACCACGGAGCGTCTGGGTAAGAAACGGAAGTGGCGCCATCCCTTGACTTTTTGGCATCATCATCAAGCCAATGTGACTCCAGGCAACGCGCGGGAAACTCAGAAGGGTAAGTGAGGCTTGTTTTCATTGTTGAACATGCACTGGGGAGAATGTAGTGAGTTAGCTGCGGCAGCTGTCGACTTTGTATTGGTCCTGCCCTCACTATCTGAATGGACAGATGGGGCCGTGAAATTTAAGTGTAGGCAGAATCCAGCGCGCAAAGCACTTTTAGATGTCGTTGTGGAGAAGTGGTTCTCTGTTGTGGTGGCTGTACAGTAAATCTCCCAGGGAGCCTCCTCGCCCCTGCATACTCTGACTTTACTACTTGGGATGAGGAATTGGCATTAGTGACAGAGAGAGTGTGTGTGCTTGCATGATAATACACATCATCTGTTTACTTTCCATAGAACGTTGTCACTGTCATACTAGTATATTATTAATAATATAATCATTAATTATTAATATATATTTAGCGGCATATATCTAGATGCATACCAATAAAAGGACAGTTATTTTTTTGGATCAGATCTCCAGCCTCTCTGTGCTTGTTTTTTTATGCAAACTGCCATGTTTCAAGACTGCACATAACTTTGGTATATGATTGAGTTCCTAGATTCCTGAGCTTACAAGATATACTTTACAAAGATTTTCTCAGTCTGGATGTCTATGATGCTAAGTAGCAATTTAAAAACTATTAATAGTATAGCTGTTTTGTATATGAAATAATGAACATGCAGATTGCATTTGTTGACTCCATGTTTTAATTTCCATTTGGATTCTTGGCATCAAGTCAAACACAAAATTCTGTTAAGAAGTTAAAATTAGTACCATTGTCATGACTTACAGATTCACCGGCTGTCTATAGATGAAATGAGCAAACACTATTTACAAATATGTAACAGGAAGAGTTTAACACCTTATAAAGTGATGTTTAGCCTATGAATACATTTATGATCATTATCTCGATTATGTCTAATTAAATCCTCTGAGATCTGCCTTATTTTGATGGTACGACAGTGGCAATTCAGGTTGTGAGAAGCAGTCAGCAGCCTGGAGTAACAAGCTGAGCCAGTCGTAATGTGAGCCGTGGTCCTTACATTACCCACACCACACCAGTGTAAGTGTCTCCATGACCAGGGGTGCAGAGCCAAGGGCAGGGCCTCCATGTCTCGTTGATTCTGTCAGTTCATTGTGCCCTTGAAACTCTGTTATCCCTAGCCAAACACCAAACATGGAGTCCCTTGCTTTGTCGTCTTCAAGGGAATATGAAATCTGGTATTATTTAAACTGGCAGGCTTACTAGACCGGTTGGAAAATGACATCAGGGATTATTACAGAAACAAAACACATATTGACAGAAATCTAGTACTTGGTAAAGAAAAGGTTTAGTCCCTTCCATGTGTCACATGGATTTTCTTCACACTTCACCAAAATTGTAAAGCAAACTGAGCTCAGAGCAGGTAAAATATGGAAACAAGTGTGAAGAGAACAGGTCAAAGGGACAGGGGGCTCGGAGATTAGCCACTGGCGTCTCACTTCTGGAATCCAGAATGACTCAGAAAGTTCCCTGTAGCAACTCCTACGTTCGCCAGAGATTTAACACCGCTGTCAACATTTGTACCTGACCGTTAGGAGGCTGAGCCACGCATGCGCCCAGAGATGGGATATGCCATTGCTATTTGTGTTGCTCTGCTTTGCATCTTGGGAGACTGAAAAGCAGATTTGCGCTCAAATTCCTGTTGCACAGACTGTTTCCTTAAGATAATACAGTATTTTTTTCATGTCATAAATTCTAGTCCTTCTTATAAAACAATTAGAAAAGCATTCTATCTCCAGAGAAAAATCATAAAGGATTTGTGAAGGAATTGGGAATTTTGGACTTTAAATATTTCAGAA
Organism: Condylura cristata; assembly: GCF_000260355.1. NCBI lineage: Eukaryota > Metazoa > Chordata > Mammalia > Eulipotyphla > Talpidae > Condylura > Condylura cristata. The sequence continues at coordinate 10,153,397 of NW_004567122.1, forward strand.
TCTAGATCAAGGTTCATTTACTAAGTTATGCACTGGTAATGAATACTTAATTATTTTAGGAATGCTTCTCAGAGCAAATGTGTATCACTTTATGTTCATGTGCAGAATGTTTTATTAATTCAGAGAAACAACTTGGCCTAAATATTATGAGTTTTCAATTACTTGCTTATGTGCCTGTTGATTTTGGATCACTTTTTGGAAATGCATAAACTTACGGAAAAGTAGTTTTGGACAGTGTTCATTGTAGATAAATTGAATGAGAAGCTGTGTTAAAAGTACTTTGAAAAGGACAAAGTCATTTCAAAAATTATGGGCTTTGGAAACTCCTTAACATTGTTCAACTGTCACTCTATCTAGTGATCTCCTGTGTTGTCAGCCTTTTAGCAGGTGAGAACATTAAGGGTATCTATTTGTCTCCCAATGCTATTCTGTCCTTACAGTTGCATACCTCTTTGTAGGTCCCAAAATGTCTCATGATGAATGGTTAGTACTGACTAGAAGAGCTCTTTTATATTGAAGGAGAATAAGCCACCATGATCTACATTCAAGAAAACATATAGAACAATAAAAACCTGAGGCTGCTCCCCTTAGCAGTGTATTTTGGTCAGTCTTTCTGTTCTGCTCCCCTCTTTGTCTCTGGTGAATCCTCTCACCACACCTCTGGCCTCCACCCTGGTTCTTCTACACAAAAATAACTAAAAAAAAAAAAAAAAAATTAATTAAAAAAAATTTGCATTCACAAAAATAAAATCAGTCAAAAAATAGAATTTAACCTAATAGAGTTAAATTCTCAGTAACTACAATTACAGGGCAAGGAGAGTGGCACCCCTGAGCCCCCAAACCTGCTTGTTCTAGATAAGTTCTGCCATCTGCTACATCAAGACAAAACATAATAAGACCTTTAATAGAAATGGACTTTAATATAATTGGTGTGTGACAAAAAAAGACAAAGAACTTAGATTCTGAATCAAGCACCCAGAGTGACCCATCTCCTTGTAGATAAATGTCCAGCCAAACAGAGTTGGCCCAAAGTGGGGCCTCTGAAGCTGAAAGCCTGCCACAAGTCTAAAGCACTTTCTGATGGGCACCCATGAAAAGGGTCGAAAACAGCCAGACAAGTCTGGGAAGAAAAGAGCAAAATCAAAGTCAAGATGAAACCAAACACTGTAAACCTCCCCACCGGTCTCTCAGCCACATTTGTTTCAACCAATCCAGGGCCAAGAAACAAGCACAGCTTCTTCACATGTCTCTGCTTCGTGTGCCTCCTTCAGGTCTCTGGCTCTCCAGCCTCCTTCAGTCTCCTGTCCAGCTTCTTGTCTTTGCTGCTCAGCTCCACCCTACCTTGGGTGAGCTGGGAACCTAGAACCGCCCCTTTTCCTGGCGACCACCCTTTGATGCAAGACACTACACATACATGATTCCTAATTGATCACAAATAAGATGCCACTTTTATACTAATAACACTACCATGTAAATAAAGCCTGCACATGAAAGAAAGAATAACTGAAGTGGAAGTTTGGAAAGAGTAGTTGGTTAGTTTCACTTAGTGAAAGCCTACAAAGATGATGAGAAGGATTTGTGCCACGGAAGAATGAAAATTGTGATGTGTTCTCTGGGGTTTGTGTGCCCTTAAGAACTTCTAGATATGACACTGTTCTTCCTGTGACCTTGATCAAATTCATCTACATAATAATGTTTCCTCATGGACGCACCTGTTTTAAAAATTTCTGTAACTGAATAAACTGGGGCAAACTTGAAATGTTTTCTCCTGCCTCAGACATTGAAAATTAATAGCAGCCTGGTAAAGTTTTCTCTGTGCCTGATACTATGGCCCCTATGATGGCTTCGATCAGAGGTGACATGATAAGAGATCAACACAATGAAAAACCAGTTAGCTTTTCTAACTTGGAAAAGCTCTATATTGAAAGGATGGTGTGCTATATCAGAAAGATGTAGAAGTAGGGAGTCACTTCCCTCTCTTTCACCTATTTTGAATATGTAGATCATATATTACACCTCTTTGCTTAGTAGCTTAAATCTTCCTCATTTTAGAACTTTTGTAGATGAAAATATTGCTGTGTATACGTCTCAGGTTTACACCCCAAGTGTTTTGAGGGGGGCATTTGAAACATTTTAACTGTGTTAAAATACTCATACCATAAAATTTTCCAGCTTAAAATTTCTCAGTATAATTCAGCAATGTTGAGTATATTTATAGCATTGTACAACCAACCTCTAGAGCTTTTGAGACTTGCAAAACTAAAACTCTAAGCCCTTTAAACAACTCCCTGGGTCCCCTTCCCACTAGTTCCTGGCAACCACCATTGTCCTTTTGGTTCCTTTAAGTGGTCTACTGTAGGCCTGTGTGGAAGTGGATGCAGACAGTTCTTGACTTTTTGGAACTGGCTTACTTCACATAGTATAAGGCCCTCCTGCCTTTCGCACGTTGCACTATGTATCAGAAATACTTCCTTTTCAGTGGAGAATAGTGCCACGTGATGTTTAGTTCACATTGTGTTTATCTATTTATCCATCAGTTAATACTCAAGTTGCGTCCAAACCTTTGACTATTATGAATAATTCTGAAGAAAAAAATCTCTTCAAGACTCTTAACGTCTTTTTAATGCTTTAATATCTAAATTTTATAACAAGATAAAAGATTACCCTGACTTCAATGGACATTACCCATCATCAGTCTAAGAACTTAGATTTCTAGGATTAAATGTGTGAATTGTTTCACCATGGTATGTCTTCTGTCTCTGCCAATTCAGAGTCTTTAAAGAAGTTATTTGAAACAACGCAGTCCTATTTCCTACCCCTTTCCACCTCATTCCTTCCGGTCCTCATTCAGAGATGCTATTGTCCAAGAAGGTGGAGCAATGTTAGGGATGGAATGGTGAGCGGAGGAGGCAGTATGAGCTAACTAAACAAAAAGCTAATTAAGCAGCTTTTTAGGACCAGGTTTCTCATTGTACTAGAGGAGATTTACAAATTTGGGTGAAAAAAGCTAGAAATAACTGAAGATTTGGCTTTGAAATGGAAATAATCAACTTAAAGTTATGCAAGTGTGAATCTATACATGTATATATGCAAACATATAAATAGCTACAGGTATATATATATATACTTATATATTTGTGTAAATATGTATATGTATATAAACATACAACTATATTGTCTACTTTGACCTTTCTGGAAGCAATGACACAAAGGACTGATGAACACACTAAGCACCCAAATATTTGTTTTTAAATGCTATCTTCTACGAAAGGAGTCAGAGATTCTGGCACGGGGGGAGTCACAGCTAATATATGAATACATCTGGGGTCAAAGTATGCCAGAAACAATGAGGATATAGCAAGAGGACACAGGAATTGGGTTTCCCAATGGGCATTGTAGGAGAATTTGGTCTCAAAATAGAGTTTTGAACTATAACTTATTTAATAAATAGAAATTCCTTAGACCCCACAGATCAAAGAAATAGATAGGAAAGAATGAAAGTTCTTTCTTACAGTGAAATGCCAACAACTACAGAATGATTGAAATGGTAATTGATGGTTGTTGATAGTGTAGTTGATAGGAGTTATCAGTAGATGCTAAACTGCTAAGGAGCAGGCTATTGGTGTAATACAAGAATGTATTTCCACAAAGTACTAATCAAATCAAAGGGGAAGATAGTGACTTGTAGTCGACAATTACAATACATCCAAACGTGACTAGTGACTGGGGGAAGACTCACCAATTGTGGAACAAAATCACGGTAGTATGCTTCCTCACCTTGTCCTCACACAGGCACGGGTCCAACATGCTTTGTGTGAAATTCAACCCAACGGTGCAAGACATAGGCTCATCATGACCAGAGGAAGTTTGGAGGACCATGTTGGAGTTATCCGGTAGAATGATTCTGTATTCTCTTTTTCTTTTAAAGACTTATTTATTTATTTATGCATACAGAAATGGGGTACAGACCAGAGTTGCAGGGGCAGTAAGAGGATTCACCAGAAACAGAGTGGGGAGAAAAACAGGCAGATCTACAAAGAACATTACTGAGGGGAGCAGCGGGCAAGACAGGAGAGGTGTGCTGAGCCGTGTGGATCACCTCCAGGGTGGGGATCAAACTCGTACTGAAGCAGCCACAGCTTGGCTTAGCTTCGCAGTGCAGGGTTCCAACCCCCTGCTCCACCTGGGAGGGCCCTGATTCTGTATTCTGTAAGAGAATCTAACACCTGGGAGACAGGAAACAAAATAGGAACTCTTACAGAGTGAGAGTCTGGCAATCGGTATTTTTGTACAGCTCCTGAAACAAATGGAGGGAGAGTTGATATTTGAACTACGACTATGGATTGGATGGTCATGTTGTATCAAAGTTGCCTTCTTAGTGGTGCTATTAGAAGTTTTCCTTGTTTGAGGAAGGTAATCAAGATTTCCTGGATTTAAATTCTGGCTAGAATGTCTCATGTCAATATTTTGTCGGAGCCTCTGTTAAGTAACCTCTTAAAGCTCAACTTCCTAATTTGAGGAACTCAGAGAGCGGGGTTATTGCTAAGATTAAATGAGATACTGTACATAATACTCATCCCATGCTCTACAGTCCAATACATTTGGTAGTCATCAAGATTTTTCTTTTCTCCCCCAAATTCTCAGAACATATGTCTCATTCTCTATTGAGGCCTTGTGTTCTTCTTAGGCCAAGTGGCACTTTTGGTTGTTTCTTTCTATGCAGTGTGTCACTCAAAGTCTGGCACTGAGCCGGGAATCATCTGTCATGTCAGTGTGTTGACTGGATGGTTGCTTGATGTGTTCCTGTGGGGAGAGCCTACAAGCCCCGCTGCTTATGCAGAACATGAGTGCCAAATTATGCTGGACATTGTTTGAATTTTTGTCTTGAATCTTGGTCCATTTAGAATCATAGGAGAAATCATAAGATGAACAAGACTCCCTGTCTCCTGTTTATAGCCTGCCTTTCAGATCCCTGCCAAAACAAGTCACAAGGGTAGCCTTTCCTGGGAAAGTTTGGCGTTCTTGCCTCTGATGTAGCTGGAAACAGTCAGTGGAAGGAGTCTTTTTTTTTTTTTTTTAAGCAATATGCAGGTATATTTTGTTGGTTTTTTGGAAAGAGTCTTTTAAAAGATCGCCTTTAGTTTAGAGGGAAGAATAGAGAATAGTTAAAATATTCGTGTCATGGAAGCATTTCTAAATCACCTCTCTCCTGTTCTAATAACAGATCACTTTAGTGTTGAAAGGAGCAGTGGAAAACAAAGTCTTGGTTTAGCTGGATTGAGTTAAAATTTTAAAATGAAAATAGGTAAACTGATGGACTAGTAACTGCCTCTTTCCTGCTTCTGCACTCTGTCTCCAAGTAACAGACATAAAGAACAGACCCAAAACCAGCCAGACTGCCCTACATGATGGAGACCTCAGCACTTGCTCAAATGTCCTTTTTGGTTGACAATGTCTGTTGCTTCTTATTCAAATGATCTTAAATAAAGCCCTATCAAGCAATTTGAAGGCACCTGACATTTTTTAAAACAAAAGACTCAAGCAACCTTACGAACATGTCAATCCTTATATCAAGATTAGTTTATATAAAAATAAATAAAATTGTGGAGCTGTAATGGGTTGCTTGGTGTTTTATGCTTCATATCTTTATGAGAAAGCTGTTCTGAATAAAGTAAGCCCAAAAAGGTTTTCATGTAAATTCTCAACTTGAAATAAACCACTTCACCACCCACTGGCCAAAAACAGATTACAAAATGCCCACACACTGAGCATTCAATAGCATTTCTTTCTGCTATCATGCAAATATGCTAGTTCTGTTTTTAAATGAGGAAAAGTCTTCTCAAAACCAGTCAAGATATAGACTAAAATTGGAAGAAGTACATCTCTGAAAGCTTTTACAGGTTTTGAGGACTCTCTATGGACTAACAAGTCTGCATACATTTACCATACTGTATTTGTGGGGGCAGGGGGCGAGGGTGGTTCATTTGGGGGTAGAGAGGGCTACATTTTAATTTTTACATTCTGATATACTTCAAGTAGTAAAATGACTTTTTGTTGATTAATATATGTAGAGTGTGTGTAGAATATCACTTGATATCTGAGATGCTCTCTTGATACTCTCTCTTTGGGGCCTATGTGGTTATTTAGTAGAGGAATGAATGCTTGACAAGGGAATTAGAGGCCTTAGTATTAATCCCAGCTTGGTGTCTAATGTACCACATGGGGTGTACCTAGTCCCTAGGCCTTCTTAGGGAATCTAAATGTCCTTCTTTAAAGAAAAGGAGTGAGTCTTGGTAGTTCCGCAGGTCCCATTAGCATATAAAACTTTACTATTCCATTTTTAAAGACCCACGTATTTATTGCCTTTATTTTCAGAAATACAGGCTGTGCTTCACTGTCTTCCATTATTACATCTACTATATTCTCTTGTGGTAATTTAGTGTGGGTCTTCGTGAGCAAATCAGGAGTAACTTGAGAACACAGGCACTGCTCTCCCTTGAAGACTGGTGCAAGCAAGTGTCCTGATAGAGTAGAAGCAGCTCAGATGTTAAAGTGCAATAGACTCGGGGTTAAATGCTGACATTACTGCGCTACCGTTATCACAACAGACACACTCAAAAGGCTGAATAATCAGATGATTGGTAGAGTGTGAGGAGAATCAAGAAACCTGTAGATTCTGTTATCTAGGGACTAAAGCCAGTTAGAAAGTATTAATTTCCTTTGGCAAGGAAGGAAAGAGGAGAGAATGCTTTATGCTTAGAACCCTGAGAGCACTCTCTGGGCCCTGGGAAAACTCATCTCCCAGGACTTGAAACACACCAGTGGCAGAACCATTGTGAGGGAGGACAACAGGGAATAAATCTCTCACATTGTTTCTTTCTCTACCTTCTGATCTTCTGGTGTCTTCTATTGGCTGAAAACAGCCTGGAGTCAGAGAGAAACTTAGGTGATGGGATTTATAGAATTAAGATTCTCAAGGCACAGAACAAGGTAGAGAAAGATGGAGAATAGGGCCCTCCCTGGTGGCACAACAAGTTGAGCACAGCACTATGAAGCTATCACCAGGCATGGCAGTACAAATTCAATCCCTGGCCAGGGAGCTGACCCACATGGCACAGCAGACCTCCCCTGACCTTCCTGCTGCTCCCCTCAGCAGTGTGTTTCAGTAGATCCACCTGTTCTACTCCCCATTCTGTCTCTAGTGAATCCTCTCACCACCCTCACCTCTGGCCTGTACCTCAGCTCTTGTATGCATAAATAAATAAATCTTTTAAAAGAGAGAGAGAGAGAGAAAATAGATCTCCATGGGAAAATGGAACACGGTGGCCTCCTAGCTTTCAAGTCGTGGGGACAGGTATCAATCACTAAGCCTTGGTTTATAGAAACAAGTTGGTATTAGTATCTCTTCGGGGGATGTGAAAGTATGTAAGAAGGGGATTATTTTGTGGATAAGACCAGTACATTAATACGATTTCCATTTCTTGTTGAACAAATGAAAGACCAAGTTAGTCACAGGGCAGACTCACTTTTGTCTCTGTGGTCTGGGAACAGTGGAGCTATTAGTCTACACCTATGCACAAGGGTGCATGTTCTTTAAATGGAGAAGGCACAGAGTTTTAGAGCAACAACTTGAAATTCATGAATATGGAGCGGAGCTGTCGTCAGCAGGACTTGTGATAACACAGGGTGCTCTGTTACATGTTACACTCTGCAGCTGGTTAGACTATTTAGATACCGTGACTTGCCTGAGGACAGCTTCCTGTGTGAGGGGATTTGGTGGATTTTTTTGAATCCTGATTAATTGCTAAACACTTGAACACAGTACCTAATAAAAGCAAAACATGTCACAATCAGGCTGGGAATCATTGTCTAATTAAAAGGAATACCTGTATAGAGTACGGAGAGGGCATTGAACACCAAGGATATTTGTTCCCCCGGCTGATGTAGGAAAGGGCGTGAAAAATAGATTTACGGGAAAATCAACTTGAGAGAATATTTATGTGGTGGATATTTCTCAGCTCTCTAGTCCGTAATGCCTCATGAAATTTTTCATTTTGAAGTTCATATATTCATTGAAAAGTGGATTTATAACCAAAAGAAAAAAAAATTTAATTCTCCCTTCCCCAAAATTGGCTCCAGCCATGTCTCATGGAGGTTTCAGGTCAGAGATTCTTTTTCTATTTATTCATTGCAGGGAAAAAGACTTCTGTTGTATACATTTTTTTTTCATTTATTCTCCATATCTTGAAACAATCACCACTTAGAAAAAATACATATTTCCACTATAGAACCTGCAGTTTCTTGACCATGACATTGCTAACATGTTAGACAAGATAATTGCTGTGCTGCTCTGTGTAATATGGACTAATTTAGCAACATCCTGGTGCCTGCCCACATGATGCTAACAGCACCTTTTCTCCCTCCATGTTGTGACAATTGAAAGTGTCTCCAGACATTGCCAAGGGTCTCTTGGAAGCAGCGTTTTTCAGTATAGTCTGGCTAAATGGGTTTACGGTGCATTTATTCAAGGTTCTGTGCTTTCTTTATAGGAAGGAAGCAGTGCATTTTATAAAGTTTTTTTTTTTTTTTTAAGAACATTTTAGGGACTGCTGTTTTTGTGTTTTGAAAAAGCTATTTTTCTTTGGTTAAATGAAGTAATAGTTGCAGATTAAAGAAGTCAGTTCTCCCGGTCAATTCCGTGCTATTTTAAATGTAATATATAGAGGGTGTGTGTGTGTGTGCACGCATGCGTGTGTGTAGAAAGAGACATTTCCTATTTTCACCACTAAAAATATACAGAATTCTACTTTTTTAGATTCAGACGCATTTCACTGGGGTCAAAGTCATTTTCAAAATGCCACTGAACTCTGTATCTGATGACTTGCTTCTGCTCTAGTATGAATATGCTCATCATTTAGTGTGGCCCTAGGTCACCACTCGCAGCTGGCTACACACCCACTGAAGGTGGCCCCTTCCACATAAATATACACCTGGGGAGAGGGTCTCTACAGCTGAGCCTGTCTTCTAAATGAGTGCTAGTGCTCATACATGAATTCTCAATTGCTCCAAAGTTTTTTTTGTTTTAGTTTTTGTCTTTTGGTTACATGTTAGAGGACTTACTTTGCAAAAGGCTATCTTCATCAACTTTTTCTTGAAAGAACTCATCCTGGGACCATTTTGATCTTGTAAAATTAGTTATTAATCAGAGCACAAGAGTTAAACCCCTATTTGAAGAGAATGTCCAAATAAGAAAAAGGTCAAGACCCTTACATTTCCTTTTTCATCTATCACTTTGTGGTGTTTGCTACTTTGTATATTATGCTGTTTAATTCCTCAACAAGTGCACTGTAATTTGAAACAAACAAACAAACAAAAAATAAGAGGGAAATGTCTTATTCCTCATCAAGTGAACCAGCCAAGTAAAAACACGTAGCATGACCTACTTTACATTTTGCATGGATGAAAAAACTTAAAATTTATTTTTTCTTGTCTCAGGGGTTTGTATTCCCAAAATTGAAAACAGTTTAAAATAAGAAAAGTGTGAGCTTATTAGCACAGTAATACCCTCTAAATTCTCACTCCCTGGTGAAGGTAGAAAAGTGCTAATTAATCAATTGCTCAATTAGGAGATTCTCTTAAGAGCACATTTGTCCTGGGAAAATATAAGCATCTGAAGAGCTGTGTTAAGAAATAAGCATTTTAAAGGAATTATGATCAAAGTGATGTAATAGAGGTACAATTCTCCAAATTAAATTGTATTAGTGACTGAGATACTTGCTTGAAATCTTTAGTTTGAAGATGTACTTTCTCTAATTAGACAATAATATAGATGGAAGAAAGAAGATAGTATGCTTATTTATTCATTTCAGTAATTATGATAGAATGTATATGGAGGTTTGTGAAGATTCCATGTGATAATACATGGGAAGTGCTATATAAAGGAGAAATGTAAATATCCAGACAAGTAAGTGTCTAGAAATGGAGAACTTCCATACAACAAGCATGCTCATAGATATTTCCAGGTGTGTTTTGTGACCTTATTACTATACCAGGTGCTGTGTGAGGGGTGAAGGGGGCGATCCTTGATGGGAGAGTTCAGGTGGGGGTTGCAGAGAAAGTGAGACACCCCCATACTTTGTCCATATCATCCAGAGACCTTGTGGAGTATGTGTGGGAATTTAAGCTTTCTGAAAGGGAAAGTATAAATTTTATTCTAAATTATGGATTACTATGATCAGCCCTGTGCTTTTTAGGGGAAATCCAAGGTCACTGTGGGGGGAATAAAGAGATTCAAATGAAAGATAAAAGCAAATCACAGTGAAAGTACTGAGGAAAGAATCTGACTGAAGTCTTAAGTCAGAAGACTAGAGCTTATTATATTTGTGGCTGTGTGAGCCCAAGCTCAAGTGCACGTCTCCAAATGGCAATCCTGCAATCTGGAAAAGCAGAACTGAGAAGTAACTGGTCCTTGGCTGTTAAGTTGTAGCTCGCTGAGCTTCCTTCAAGACAGACAGTGCCCAGTCCTGGTTGGACAGGCAGCTCCTGACACAGCCCCCTAAGCTGGGAGCCTGCCCTGCCTGCTTTTCCTGTTTCTAACACTTCCGGGACTGACTGCCACACTCTCTCCTCACTCTGCTTTCCACCTGCATCCTGCCTCTCTAGCCACTTTGAAAAGCAGCTGGTCAGACTGCATGTTGGCAGCTTTATTTTCATCTGGGCATCTCTATTTTGAATGACCTTCCATAGTGATATGATAATAAATAACCACCCCACCAACCTGGACGCCACCCTACTGTCCTGAGAATTACTCTCCCAATACCCCGGAACACTTGTTTTGATCTGTTTTTCTGATCTGGGAGCCCAGAGCAATAAACTAATGTTTATTTAAGTTATAATGCCTAAAAGAAAGCAAGAAAGGAGGTTACAGATTCTCCTTTGAGTTGGTTAAAGTGATACTAAATATCATGCATCCATCATCAGTCACGCAAATGAATTACATAAACATGACCATTGACATAAAATAATGATTTTTTCAGCTATAGCTTTTTGTAATACTGCTTGCAGTTTTATTAGAACTAATTAAGTATCTTGCCTTGAACATCTTACTCTTTTTTTTTTCCTTTTGATGTCGTCAATTGATAATCAACCAGGCTGACTGTCCTATAACTCATAATCAAAATACAATTGAGTAATGTCATAATACCAGTTTTTCAAGCACATGTTTGATCCCTGCTCTTAGTTCTTCTTCCCCACCCAGCAGAAACTCAATCAGCATAACTCTCCTGGGCTTCCTCTCCCTCTTTACTCATTGCATCCCTCCAGCACCTTAAATCAAAATTGGTAATAATGCCCGAGGCATGGTTTTAAAACTAATATTCTAGCATTATGTGTATGTGAAATTTATAGGAAATATATCAAGTCAATCTCTAACCCAGGACAAAAAACAAAGGGAAATAAATAGATAATAGCCCAGCAGGAAAGGCTGCCCTGGCAAATATCAATTCACACTCTGGAATTACTGTGAATGTCTCCAGTGATGCTATGCCCGCCTGGCATGAAGCAGGGGCCCCTCTGCCTGGGACAGGTGACAAGCAAGGATCTCGGTCCACGGTCGCAACTCCATCCACTGAGATCCTGAGTATGAGATCTTGAATATCCTGCTATGCTAAAGGAGGCAAGAAGATTGTTTTTAAATATTATTGAGAAGAAAGAATTTAAATCCTGACATTTTTAAAATTTTCTCCTCCCTGTTTTGCAGATAGAGTAAATAATAACATCTCCACAATCAAAGCAAAAATCACTTTTAGTTTAGTGCAGACTGGCAAAGAGCAGAGATAGATAAACTTATGCAGCCGGGAGCAGTTCTTTGGATCTGAAAACAAGGGAAATGCATTTTCTTAATAATCCATCTCTACCTACCCCCTTTCCAACATTTCACTACCTATTGAAAATAGTTATCTTTACTTTCCAATCTAAAGTGAACTCAAATCTTTGATTTTCAAGATAATTCAACAAAATAATGCATACAGATTAGTTATATTAGTTATATTGTGAGCTACACAGTGTTTATTACATCCAGTCAATAAAAGAAGGTAGAGATGGTGTATGAAATAATTTGATGACTTAAAAGTCAATTGAAAAGGCAAATATTAGGCGATCATTTTGATCATTTGGTCAAGGCAAAATACAAGCAAGGCTAAATGATTACTAGGGTGGTCACAGGCCACTGGGGCAGAGAGAGAAAAGGAGATTTGTTAAAGCTCAGGAGAAGGCTGGTGGCACAGATCGCCACTGCTTGAAGCTTCTGCCTAAGAACAAGTTTGGTTCCCTAACCTGGATGGAGCTGAGCTTGCATGTGGATACTAAGCACTGCCAGCTGTGGGGATTAGTGGGCTGCAGGGACACAAGCGAGAGGAGATACTAAAATCCTTGGAACTATGTTGGCACAGCTTTCTGCAGTCCGACTGCTCCTGCAGCATGGCTTCCTTCAAGCTGTAAATGGTCCACCACCAAAGCCAGTCCTCTCTGTGAATGAGACAGAGTATAATGCAATGATCCTCACACTTCGAATCACCTGGAAGCCTTAAAAAAAAAAAAAAAAAAAAAAAAAGCCATACTAAAGAGATTTTGATTTCCGTGGTCACGGATGGCCCAGGCATCGGTAGTCTAAGCCCCTCTGGAGATTTACTTGAGCAGCATTGACAAGCTTTGGGTTTCTGGTTATCCACACGACGGCCAGTCTTTTTTCGTGAGGTTTAATGTGCTCATGTCGCCTCTTTCTAAAATGTAATCTTGGGAAAGTCAGGTCTGTGTTCATCCCTTCCTCTCTGCAGTGTGGGATGAAATAGCACTTACCCACACACTAGTGTGAAGTTTGTGGCCTGAATCTGAAACAATTCTGACAACTCATTTTAATAAAAAGAATGTAAAATTACTCGTCTATATTTAATCATAGAGTGAATTATTGTTTAGAATGATAAAAGACCTCCCTAACTATACTAACTGTACATTTATTATAGCTGACAAATTAAAAAAAAATAACAAAATTTTAATTAATGACCTAACAGTTCTACATTTTTTTTCTTGCCTTCATATTCTGTTCATCTCTTCACACTGCACAATTTTGCAATGTCGTTTTCTATAGAGATTATGAACGAATTATTTTTTCCTATATATAGTATGATCCATTGAAACTTATTTTTCATTAATGGTAGTTTAGACAAGTTGCTTTCACCACATTATAACTATCACCGATGACATGCAAATAGTTAGGGTTGTTATAATTAGGAAAAGTTCTGTCCCATCCGAGATGTAAGAATTCAGGATACTTGAAATCTTCATGTGTAGTAACTTTTTTTTTTTAATTCTTATGATCTGATGACTGTATTCTGAGTTTTATATTATTTTTGTCGATATATATTCCAGTGTAGATTGGGTTGTACAAGGTCATTTAAGGCTAAGGGAGACGAGAACAAAGATGCTGTCAGACACAGGCTTCCAGGCCGAAGTTCCAGTAAAGCTTGAACCAAGTGTGTTAGAGCCAGGTATTGAGTGAGAAATAGTGTCTACTGCTGCCAAGTGGCTGAGGATAGTGTGTGTGCCCCTGAGTTAGGAGTTGCCAAAGGAATGAAGGGTTATGTAATATAGACATAAAACTATTTACATCTTGAACCAGGCAAGCTCAAGTAGATCTACCACTTAGGTGCTGGAACCCGGTTAGAAATAGTCCCTTGTAGGCCCTCCCAGGTGGCGCAGCGGGTTAAAGCACAGCAGAAAGAAGCTTAAGCCACTTCCCCATGAGTTTGATCCCCGCTTGCCTGCCCCGGAGGAGATCCACATGGTGCGGCAGACCTCTCCTGACCCGCCCGCTGCTCCCCACAGCAGTGTACTTCATCTATCTGCCTGTTCTGCTCCCCGCTCTGTCTCTGGTGAATCCGCTCATCCTCCACATCTCTGGCCTGTACTCCAGTTCTGTACAAATAAATAAGTCTAAAAAAAAGAAATAGTCCCATGTAGAAGGAATTATGGACCACATAAGCCTGTCGAACTGTGGACCACATAAGCCTACCTAAGGGAGGTCAGATGTACCAACTCAACTTTGCCTTAGCCAGATCCCAAAAGTGTAGAATGGAGCAAAAAAGTTGTGAGGGGAGGGCTCGGAGGGAGCAGCAATTTTAGTAAACTGCTATGTTATTTTTTGTACTCTATATAATATATATAATTTAATAAGTCATTATTATTATTTACAACTATATGATTATTGTATAATTATAATAATTATAGAACTATTATATCTTATATGTTTATTATATGAACACAACACTAAGAGTTTCTATTGTATTAAAAACAAATATACTATCTCATAAGTTCTCCTTAAGTTTTAAGTGTTTAACTTGCAAACACAAAGTATTTTTTTGGTTATCTCTCTGGAAAAATAGAATCAGGTCTTTTCAGATTCAAAGTCCATTTGAATGTATAGAACACATCTACACCTATCACAAGGATTCCTTGTTGAGAAGAAGCTGTAATTTATGTCCAATGTGTATCATTGGGGCATTTGACCTCTATATAATTATATTGGGTACATACAGAAGCAGATAATACTTCTGCCCTTCTGACTCAAAGGTAAAAATACATCTTTCTCTCAGTGTTTTCAGAAATAGAATATTAGTTGAATATGTGCCAGCTCAGTAGATAGAAATCAATCTCTATTTTTTGTTTCATTATTATGTTTATATATATATATGTGTGTGTGTGTGTATACATATATATATTATGTTATATATATTATGTTTTATATGTGTATATGTTTATACATACATATATATATATATTTTTTCATATATATATATATATATATTTGTATTGAGGTTTTATTTTCAACATCACCAGAACAAATAAGATGATGTAAACTTCACTCATTTCCATAGAAACAAATTAACAACAAATAAATGCTAAATATTTTCCTTTACAGATTTACACACACACCAACAAAATGCCTCTCTAGCCATTAAAACTCCCCTGCTCCTTGAGGAAAAAAATTTCCTTTTTGTTTTTTTCTTCCCCTTTCCTCTGTTTTTGTAACTTATTCAGTGCCAAGTTTAGCAGATCATCCAAACTGTGAAGCCACACTTGAAGTTCAAAAATGTCATAAGCAATGGGATCAAATTAAGAGCACATTGAGAAACCGGAACCTCAGATGAAATCTGAAAGGTTAAGAGTCCATTTCATTGTTTAAACTTGAAATGTACAATGTTTAGTTCAAATTTGAGCCTTCCTAAATTGGTGGTGGGGAGATTATTTTCATTACCATTATGTTTCAAGGATAATTAATATAATTATTTCCTTCCATGAATTTTAAATGGGAAAATTTCTTTATTCCAGTTTTTCAACAAACTTCCAAAACACAGATGCAGTCCACTTGATCAATGAGGAATCAGAGAGAAAAGTAAAGAGCTGCTAAATAGCTAGATAGCAGTTGAAACTCTAAGAAAACTAAATAAATAATTGTTTTAAAAAAATAAGCCACCAAGCCCTTGGGATGTGAGGGGGTTGGAGAGAGGGACTTTCTTGACTGATGTTTTTTTTTTTTTTTCCCACTTTTGTCCAGAAAGCACTCTGTGAGCCACATACTGTGAAAAGAGAAAGAAATTTCCATCATGCATCTTAATGACAGTGTGGAAAATGCTAGAAAAGAAAAAATTAAGGGGACAACTTTCCATATCACTGACACTACTTTATGACCTCCATGACTTTTAAAAATCAAGGTAAAGCTATGTATATGCACCAAGCGCACACTAGTCACTCTTCTTTCTTTTCCCTGCCTTCTGGGAACCTAGATTGCAAAGAAAATTTCATTGTGTAATTGTGTGTTTTGGAACAAGAGATTTATCATTTCCCCCATCTCTGAGGTTCTCACTGACATTTGAAGCTTGCTAGCTTTAAACTTTAATCTCATTTTCTTCCTTGTTCTCCTTCTCTCTCATTTACCCCTTGTCTCTGTTTTTTCCCCTCTCTGTTTCTGTCGCTTTTTTTACACACACACACACCACATACACACACACACACCAGCACCACCATGGAATAAGACAATAAACAGCAATCAGGCAATCTAGAACTACGGTTCTAGATTCTAGAACCTGTGTCCATTCCAGGATTCTAGATTCCAAATCTACATCTTAAGTCACCAGGCCATCCGCATTCTTGTCAGACTTTGCTTTTTTTTCCTCTGGGCTTCTTCTCAAACTCTTACTCTCACTGCCAGCATGCCTTCTACCCCTAACCTTTCCTAAAGTCTTAAGATTTTCCCATTTATAGTCATAGTCTACTTTAAAACTCACGTTTTGTTGCCTTTACTTATACATAAGGCCCTCAAGGATAAGGTTGAGTTATCACCGTTATTTTGCTGCTAAAATCACACCTTGTATTTAGACATGCTTAGCAGTTGTTATTTAATAAAAGGATTTCCAAAGCCACAATAATTCAACTATGCTCATAAACATCTGTTCTATCACTATGTAAAAGAAATAATTTTGTCAGAACACTAACTAGTGTTAGGATACTTATGGCTCACAATCCCTTTTCAAACAAGAAGTTGTGTATTAAAGTAATCAAAATGGATAAAGGCAGGAATGATAAGGAGGAAGAAATTGAAGAAAAGAGAGAATAAGGATTGAAAATGTTAGATGTGTAAGCTAGTCATGCTGAAAAACCAAGTTATCAGAGCAAAGGAAGCACTTTCATTTCCCATGTACTCTTTTTTTATATTGCTTTAAACTTTCCCTATTTCCCTATAATTCAAGAAAGTATCTCCTGACACTTGGGACCTCAGAAATCATAGCCTTGAGAAGTTTCAGACATGTGGCTCTCAGCAGACCCAGTATCCTTAGTCAGTAGGCTAGTGACCAACCAGCTGTTATTAAGATTTATCAAGTACATATGAGATTTTACTAATTCAAAATCTTTTTTTAAAATCAGATTTTCTTTTACTCTACATGAAAAACTGGTGATAAGATAGAATTACAGCTATAGTTTCTGCCTCTAATGAACTTGCAGTTTGGGAAGAACAAATTGTTAAAAAACAAGGAACAATGATTGGTTAATGCAAACAAATTATAAAAGAATATGTTGTATATTTACATTACTAATCCATAATTTTTTGGGATCAGATGCATTGGAGATTATATATGTCAACTTTTTTTTGCAGAAGCAAATGTAAGGCATGCAGAATGATATGTCAGAGGCCAGGCAGCTAATGACAAAACAAAAGGAGACCCAGATATTCTCAGAGCGTGAGATCCGGACTATGAAAATCTGGGAAGACTTTGTGACAGAAGTGAAATTTCCAGCAAACCCTGGAAGTTTGGGCAGGAACTGGGCAGTTATAAAAGCAGGAATGCAAAATGAGAAGTAATTAGATGTGCTCAGGGACCAGTATGAATAAATTTGGGGTCAAAACAGCAGGCTTTGCTTAATAGCAGAATGTGATAAATTTGGAAATTTTAAAAATCTTGCCATAGTATGATTTTTTTCCAGGAATGATTTTTAAAATTTGGATCAAATCAGTAGCATAATTCAAATCCTCTATTTCTTTTTTGTTGTTGTTTTTAAATCCTCTATTTCTTGAGAATAAATCTTTCTAAAATGTTGGGGCATGATTAAAAGAGGAGAGAAGAGGAAAAGTTAAGGTAGTTTAAAATAATTACAGTAATACAGGCATGGAGGATGAAGGTATGTGCAGACACAGTGGAAGGGAGTAAGGGGTGAGATAATTACTCAGGAAAAGAAAACTTAGAATGTTTGTAGAGGAGTTTGCCAGTTCTACAATTTGTGGAAGGCAAATCAGCATGCGATTTTCTTTCTTTCTTTCTTTTTCTTAGTAAATGAAGGGGGAGAGCAGTTAGGTGTGAAGTAACAGTAGATTTGTTGAGTTTGCAGAGATATACTGACTCACAAATAGAAATGCTCTGTAGGCAATTAGAAATGTGATACTGAGTTCATGACAGCGGTCAAGATTAAAGAAAGAGATTGGAAATTATACAAATAGAGGTGATAATTGAAACCATGAGACTTAATAAGGTTCATAAAAAAAGAGAAGAGAGGGAATTTAGATCATATCGTTATAGTCACTTCTTAAAAATTCAAGAATTTACTTACAACCTCAAAGAGACTCAGAAAATGAAGAAAAAATTAATGTATTTTCTATAGCTCTGGATAAATGTTAATTTTATTAAATTTGACCCAATTTCACACATGCACATTCATAGTACACATACTTATAAAAGTGTGATTATGTATCCGTCCGACTACGACTGACTTACTAGTGTTTTGAGTTCTAGTGATTCCTAAATAAGTACTTACTGAAAGCCATAAATTTTATAATATTTACATCAGAAGGGTTTAAATTGTTGCAACTCATGAATGAGTTTTAGATGCTAGGATACAGTAGAACAGAAATTATTGTGACGTTGAATTCTAGTCAACACATACTCAACTTAATACACAAGACAAAATTGTCACAGCTCTTAAGTGGCCCTTAGTGGTGTGAGTATAGAACATGATCTAAGGTGTGTCTTCTATTTAATAGCACACAGTTATGAGAATGAGTAATTTCCGTAATACCATTATTTTATTGAAAATGAATGTATTTATTGCAGAAACCTATTGTAAACTTACTGTGTTTACTAATACTCCTGTATATTTAAAAAATACAGAATTACATTCTGGTCCAGAAAGACAGATAATAAATGACAAACTTCATATATGTACATAGCAAATTGACTGCGACAGACTGAAGGGGGCGTTAGAACAGGGAAGGATATGAGAAACTGCTGCAGTTATAAAAGGGGCTAGGGGGGCAGAAAACACCCTACTGAGAAGGCATCATTTAAAAGACCTGAGGAGGCAAGGAAAAATGCCCAAGAAAGGAAAAAGCTGACCTGCTTCCTGAGGGTGTCTCCAGCCCTCCCAGCCAGTATGTGGTGACTTCCTACCGAAGGCCACCAGGGGAGTATAGCCAAAGCCGGCTCTCTAACGCTGCAGGAAATGTTTCCAGTCCAAAAGCCACTTGTAGGATTATCGGATTCATTCTGGGCACCGCTGCCAAGTGATGCCCCCGCAGTGCCAACATCCCCCTCAGTTCTTTGTCCCCACGTTGCCTGGCCCTGCCCATGTGCCTGGCCCGGACGCTAGCCCCACCCTGGGGCCGAAGCAGTTCCCCTTCCCCTGGGCTGTCCTCCCAAGTCACACCCAGACGCCTCGGTCCACGGCTCCGCCTCCCCCACATGCTCTCACTTGACGGTGGGCAATGGGTCCTGGCAACAGGCTCCCCCCTGGCATGGTCACCGCAGCCTCTGCCCACGCCCCTCGCGGGAGTCAGCCTGCAAGGAGCAGCCGGCTAGGCAGGGGAATTCCGCGGCCCTCAACCCCGCCCGTGGCCTCCCGCACCGTCCTTCCCTGAGTAAATGACAAGAATCTCTAGGGCAAGAACATTATTTTAGGCCATTTCAGAAGCCATCGCGTTCCTGGAGCAAGAAGGAGGCACTAAGAGTTTTGGGTTAGAAAAGTGGCAGGATCTGATTTGCTCTCCAGAATGTCTGCCACTTGGGTACATCCCCTCTGTACCAAACGTAGTGCCAATTTTTCTGAAGAGCTATGGAAGGGAAAGAGGAAGAAGGAGGGAGAGAAAGAGAACTTGGAAGAAGACAGAAAGAATGTTTCCATGAACAAATTTAAATGCTGCCCAGGATATTTAAGGCATTGTTCCTTCTGGATGCAAAACGCTCATTAGGAATGTTCTCCATGCCCTGAGAGCCTGCGAGGGACAGAGACACAAAAGGCTTTCAGCACCGCAGTGCCTAATGCAGTCAGAACCAGATTGGACTTCGATGTTCTACTATGTGTAGGCAGAGTTGGAGGTTGAGTATAGACTCTGTTTACGAACACTAACTTGTCAAACCATAGTTTAACTTTGAAGAAACCCAGCAAAGTGGCATCATCGTCAAGCATTCTCCTATATGAATGTGTTTTGTGGAATAAGGCCCAAGCGACATGCATCTGAGTCGCATCAAAAGAAAACCATGGGCTTTATTTTAGGGGAAGTCAGAATTAACAAGAGCCATATAGCAGTTTAATTAAGTAAAGCCAGCATGGCGATTTAGTCAAAGTGGAAAAATAGCAGACCTGGTTTCCTTCTGATTGAACAGAGATGAACCAGACAAATTCTGTGTACTTTTACAATTAGTTTTCCTTCTCTGCTAGACTTAACCTTAACATCTCATAATGTTCCTGATGACTAAGTACAGGGTTTTCGTCTGTAATCATGGTCAGGGTCCTGGTTGTTAGACTAGGCAGCTTTATTTAAATGACATGATAGGTTTTATCTTATTTCATTTTAGTACCATTTGCATCATTATTATATGTAAAGAGCTATGTTTTTTTATTTTCTCTTGTCTCATAGGGAAAACATTTGTGTCCCCAAAAGAATAGAATATCTTGCTATAAGGTGTATATTATTCCTTCAGGTGTTTTTATAAAACATTCCTAAAAGTTTTAAATATCGTGGAAAAAAAACATAAAATATACTGGGCCCATATCAAGTAATTAGAATTACAAGTTCATAGACCCGTAAACAACTATAGAGGCAAAAGCCCAACCTCACATCATCTGGGTTATACATGTGTACACTCACCTAAAGGGAGTGGTTTATTCTGATAAACTGCTAAATCAGTGGTATTTGGAGACACATCACAAGACAGGGATCTTCTCTTCATTTGGTGATATAAACATATGTAAGACAAGTGTTCAGTTCCTTCTAGACAAGCTCTTCAACTTAAAGAACTGTGTACATTAAACTATAGAGATATCTAATATCTTCTTGGAGATGGAAGTAAATACTTGGTGTAGAAATAGTGTATTTCTTACTGCCAAATCTCTTTAACAAAGTCTTAAGAAGACAGTTACAAAGGGGACCTGGAAATGTCTCATTTCTAAGAAATTTACAGGAAAGGTAAGGAAGAGAATTCTGGGAAGTTACGTGCTATTCCCAGGCTCAAAATCCTGCAGTGTTTACTTCCTGCTGACAAATTCAACTCATCCAAAACCTAACTTCAAAAGGATTTATGACCTTCACTCCCTTCACAAATCTACTGATAGCTCCAGGCCAGCAGATTTTCCATGTACACACAGAACATACATTCCTGATTCTGTCTGATAGGATGAGAAATTGGAGGTACATTATGCTAATATGTGTACATGCATGGCAGAAGGAGATGCTTAAATGACCAGTATTTGCTTTTAATTTGTTGCCATGGAAATGAGAGGTGTTGCCCATTAATATATTTCTTTATACTCCTAGTCAGTGTTGCATGGAAATCATGATCTAATTAATAACAACAAAGTTTTATGAACAGGAACAAAATCATAACAATGAAGAAAATAACCTCTACAATTAAAATAGAAATTTGTCTTTAACACTGACAACTCACTGAACACAGGATTATAGAATATAAACAAAGGGTAACTTGATTCATGGCTGCAAGCTGGGAAGTCTAAAGCTATGATGTGGACATAGCATGGAGTTTATCTCTCCACTCTGTGAAGGTCAATTTTTTCCCTTACCAAAAATGTTCACCCCCAGCTTGTCATGCAGCCTATCTTTCCACTCCATGACCACTGCCCTCTGTGACCACTGCCTGAGAGAAACTTGTTTCTGGAGGAACCATCAGGGTGT
This sequence comes from Condylura cristata, assembly GCF_000260355.1. Taxonomy (NCBI): domain Eukaryota; kingdom Metazoa; phylum Chordata; class Mammalia; order Eulipotyphla; family Talpidae; genus Condylura; species Condylura cristata. The sequence goes on from NW_004567122.1 coordinate 10,175,127, forward strand.
CTGACAATCCAACCTCCCTAGCAAGAACAGCCCTTCCCACAGCTCTCTTCCCTGGGAATCCATTATTTATATGAGGTGACTTTACTGTTTTACCTGGCATAATCCTAGTTGATGCCTTTTGTTATAAGGACCTATCAGTTTAGCCCTTATGCAAGATTTAAAAAAAATTAATGAAGTGTTATTATTAAAATAGCCCAGGTGGGTTTGATTGACTTCTACTTTACCCACCTAGACTGTTAAGTCTGTAAGTTGATCACAAATAAATCTGTCATTTTCTAACACTTATCAAATGCAGCATAACCATAATTAACTCCTGTCCTTTAAAAGGGGCCATGTAGGGCACTTGTTGATGAGTAGCATTCAGCTACATGAATACTTGAGAGAAGTGTTTCATGATGCACCACTCACCTGTGCCACCAGAGAAGCAAAATCGCCAGCTGCATCAGCCCAAAAAGTGAGAAATATGGAAAAGAAACTGAGGCAGGAAGGCTGACTATACTTTCATGTGGCAGAGGATAACCTCTTCAATAAATAGTGTTGGGAAAACTGGATAACCAATTGCAGAAAAAATAAAGTTGGACCCTAAACACCACACACAAAAATTAACTTATTGTTGGCCCTCCCTGGTGGCGCAGCGGGTTAAAGCGCAGCACTGAGAATCTGAAGCCACTTCTGCATGAGTTCGATTCCCGCCTGCTGCCTGCCCCGGAGGAGACCACATGGCGAGCCAGACCTCTCCTGGCCCGCCCACTGCTTCCCTCAGCAGTGTACTTCGTCGATCTGCCTGTTCTGCTCCCCACTCTGTCTCTGGTGAAGCCTCTCACTGCCCCTGAGCCTCTGGCCTGTACCCCAGTTCTGTATGAATAAATAAATAAATCTTTAAAAAAAAATTAACTTATTGTGGATTAAAAATTAAATATTAGCCCAGAAACAGTAAAACTCCTTAAAGACAATAGAGAGGAAAATCTCCTTTACTTTTATCTTGGCAGAGATGTTTTGGCTATGAAACCAGTAGCACAAACAACCGAAGTAACTTATAATCATTGGGAGCACATCAAACTCGATAGCTCAGCTCATCAGAAGAAACTTACAAGAACAATGAAAAAACAGTGTATGTGATGGGAAAAAAATAAATGCAAGGGCTAATTCTGCTGAGGGGTTGAGATCCAAGATATTTTTAAAAACTTATGCAAGTCAATGACAGAAAACAGGAGATCAAAAAATGGACAATATGTTATTATTTTCTAAAGAAGACATATAAGTGTCCAACAAGTACATGAAATAGTGTTGAGCATCAATAATCGTGAAAGAAATTCAATCAAAACTATGAGATACCAGCTTCTACTTTTTAAAATAGTTGTCAGCAACAAGAGAGAAAATAAGTCCTAGTAAAGATGTGGAGAAAAGGGAACTCTTATGCACTGTTCTGATACATATTGTATGAGCCAGCGATTCTACCTCTGGGTGTATATCCAAAGGAAATTAAAATGTAATATTGAAGGGAATATCATGTGCATCATTTTGTATAATAGCTGAGACTTGAAACAACCTAAGTGTCTGTGAGTTGTTGAATGGCTGAAGAAGCTACACACACACACACACACACACACACACAGGAGTAATAGTCACATGGGAGGGTTGGAAGAAAAGTAATTCCACCATTTGCAACAATGAGTGGAATGCTAACGCATAAGTCCAATAGAGAAAGTGTAGATATCACTTCTATATGAGATCTAACATAGCCAAACTCATAGAAACAGAACAGAATGGGGGTAACCAAAAATGGGCAGTAGGAAAATTGGAGAAATATTGCTCAAAGAGGAATAAGTCAAGAGGAATAAGCCCTAGGGCTCTAATAAAAAGTGTTGTGGGGCCCTCCCTGGTGGCACAGCGGGTTAAAGCGCTGCACTGAGAATCTAAAGCCACTTCCACATGAGTTCGATTCCCGCCTGCCCCGGAGGTGACCACATGGTGTGGCAGACCTCTCCTGACCCGCCCGCTGCTCCCCTCAGCAGTGTACTTCATTGATCTGCCTGTTCTGCTCCCCACTCTGTCTCTGGTGAAGCCTCTCACCACCCCTGCTCCTCTGGCCTGTACCCCAGTTCTGTATGTATAAATAAATAAATCTAAAAAAAAAAAAAAAGTGTTGTGGATTGATTAACAAGAATGTATCATACACTTGAAAGTTGCCAAAAGTGTAGGTCTCAACATTGTCACCATGAAAAATAAATGGTAATTATGGGACATGGTAGCTGTGTTACTTATACTACAGCAGTAATTATATTGTCATGGTTCTGATCAAACCATCAAGTTGTACAGTCAATGAGTCTAGGGGGTGGGAACAGAAGTCACTGTTGACAAAACTGACAAAAAAATTGTACATAAAGAAATTGAATGACAAAGTTTTTAAGACCCAACTGAGGTTGAGGTAAAACTAATACTTTACAATCACAGTGTACACTTTGTTTTCCCTCATCGTTTGGATTTTAAAGCTGTGTGAGATTCTGAAGAACTACCTTATAAATCAACTTAAGTATTCTAAAATGGTACTCATCTTATTAAAAACAATCATTCTCTAGAATGTGTTTGCTTTTTAAAAAAATCAACCAGAAATTATTAACCAAAACCTTCAGCAAATGGAGTGCTAAGACTTCACCTTTGGAAGATGCTGTTAAATTGAAATTACTATAAAAATACTTAAAAAACAGGAACATATTAAATTTTTTCATTACTAAAGCAAGAGATCAACTAAGCAAATTATGAGCTCAGATGGTACATTAAATTTAATTTTGGAATTCTATATTTGTACTTTAGAATATTTTAACTTAGGAAAAATATTTTGATGACCCTTTGATTTTTTAATTAGATAAATTTCTATTCTGTGCAGAATGAAATAAACTTATGGACTAAAATATTGCAGTAATTATGGTTTCAAATGAATCATGAATTGAAACAACCAATTTAATGAGTTTCATCTTGTAAAATATCACTCAGAAGAAAAACACTGTTAATGAAGAACACATACACATAAGTTTTATTATTAACCTCCATTTTGTAGAAATTTCTCTGATTGTAACCAATACCTTTAGAGAAAATATTTTTTCAATAAGAAATATCATGGCTTATGGGGGAGTGGGGGAAGTCAGTGGTTTTTGTTACCAAGTTTGAATTTCTTGACCATAATGTGTGATTTTGAAAAATAATGAAGATGCTTTTATGAAAAGATTAAACTTATTAGAAAACTATATTCCTCAACAAAATACTGATGACATGTTTTAGCACTACATCTAAGAAACATTAAATGTGAGAAACTGTAGCAGTATAAATGTTTTATAATATGTAACATACATGATAAAATACTTGTTATTTTTAAATTTATAGGAATTATCTTTGAAAATTGTTTCTGAATGTAACTATTTTATCAAAGCACTATATATTACAATGATTTTAGGTTAAAAAAAAAAAAACAACCAAAAACTGAAAACCTGTAAATGCAGCACAGCTTTTCACATGCAAATGATACCCTGTTACAGAAGATAAGTTACATAATTATCCTAAGAATGTGATACAAGGTGAATAATTTCATCTCAGAGGGGTCTAGGTAGACTTCTGTCAAGTCACATGAGCTCCCAAAACAATTTGAACTCAGGCATTTTGGAGTAAGGCCCCAGGAGCTCTAGCTTAATGGACATAGTCTAGCAGATTATTTAATCTCATTGCCTCACTTTCCTCACTTATATAGAAGGTTAATAATAGTGCCTGCCTTGTAAGGTAATGTTTGCATTAATTAAAATATGTAAATACATTTCTAGTACATGGTAGGCACCCAGCACAATTTAGTGATGTTTAAATTAACTGCATGGACACATGCTAGGATGGCATTTCAACACCCACTTATTTGTGATGTTTTAATTGTCACTTTAAATACTCAAAATAGCTATGAATCCTTGCCAGTGGGGGTTGGGGGAGAAAGTAAGAGAATAAAGGAACATGTATTTTTTTAAATCAAAGTGATATAAATAACAAAAAAGCTGTTCCAAATACATTAATAATGTCCCTCTGTGCAATGCCCGACCTAAACGCCTAGTCTCCACCCACCCATTCTTTGCCCCTAGAGCCCCACATCTGCCTATAATTCAAGCAAATCTCACAACATGTTACCCAGAAGATTAAACTAATAGAGAACATTAGGAGAACTTACTTGAGGTCTGAATATACAAACTTCAGAGTATCATGATAACCATAAGTGATTCGTAGTAATGAAACATTCATTAGTGCTGTCTTCCAGATAAACCACTGAGTATTATTGTTTTTTTGGCATTTTTTTTCTAAACATGCTTTTGGGAACAATGTACAAGCTAAATATATGTTAAAGAACTTTGTCTGATAATATATTGGCACATCTCAGTGTTCAGAAAGTTGCCAATCTAATGATGGAGTGTATGCTGCCTCGTGGAATTGACATTAATTAGGGCATTGAGCAAAATAACTGGGGTTTTAGGACATTTTAAATCAACAGGATTAAGAATAATGAAATAATTTGAAGGGTTGATGTCTGTGTACTAGAAATGTAGAATGTTCCTTCATAGGTCCTGCCATTTTCAAGTAGTTTAACTTTTTGAATATAGTTAGTTGGTGTTTATGTCTAAAACTATGGAATTAAAAAGGTACACTCTGAAAAAAGGAGAGAATTAGGGTTCTTCCTTAAAAACTCCTGTGAATTCTTTACTAGCATGAGAAATCTCTGTTAACATTCCTCATATTTTAGGATGTAATCATTTTATTAATGTAGGGGAAAAGTTCTTGCTTCCTCATGAGGATTAAACATAACAGGTTTACAGCTAGAGAACAAGAGAGCTTCAAGATTTAGAAAAGCCCCAAGGCAAAAAGGAACAAACCAGAAGTTGATCCATTCTGAAGACTGCCAAGTTCTAGATTAAGAATCTTCTCTTTGCTAATGATGTTTATCCGCAGGGCTCCCCAATGCACACACACCCCCACGATAGCTTTTGCTTATGTTTTTCATTTATGATCACAAAATAAAACATAACTACATGCTAAAGCATTAGACAAAGACAATTTTAATAAATTTTAGAAGTGTACTGTTTAATTCGGGTGCTGCATAAGTTATGTATAATGAAAGACAGCACACAAATAATGTTAAGAGAATTTAAAAATAAAAGCAGATTTGGTATATAGTCATTAAAACACATTTATATTCAGAAATTTGTGTTCATTAAGAAAAAGGGAAAATTATTGAATTCCTGTGGGGTAATAGAAGCCATTTAAGTTTAGATTTTTCCAGATATCTTCCAAAAACCACAGAAATCACTGAGTATATAAATCCATTTACAGGCTATGACCCATGCATTGAAAACCAGAAGGTAGGACATATCTAAAACCTTACATTACATTAAAACAGGCACATAAAATATAAAAGGGGGCAAGCCATCTCTAGAACCCACTCATCCACAAAAAATAAATCAGTAAGGATTCTATGGGAAAAAGAAAAGTGAAGGACCTGTGAAATACAGATTTAGTCACACTAACCCTGAGTAGGTTCTGAGCACTGAAATCTGTGGAAATCTGATGTAACAAAACACTCCGTGCTATTGTTCAGAAAGAAGGGAAGTGAAGAGTATTAATTGGACAAGAGACTATTGTCTGAAGAAGAATGGAATACTTGTTTTTCAAAATAACCATGATAAAGGACAAGAAGGAACTAGTAGAAATTGTAGTTCATCCAGAAACAAACCCCCAAAAAGCCCCCCAAATAGACACATACTATCCTGTCTCTTCTAATTCTAACTAAAAAAAATATATGTCAGATACTAATAATTCATAGTTCACTGACCTGACAGAAGTGTAACCACTTCTTGAGGGAAGAACCACAGCATGTCAAACAAAATCTCCCTGGTTTAAATACAGTCTTGTTGCTAATCAAGGAAAGCAAAACATTATGAAGACAATAAATAGATAACGGCAGATGTCATTCATATAAAATTAACATTAAAAATACAGAAGAAGCAGCATTTTAACTGGTAAATACTATAGTCTAGTTACCAACCCAAAAGCAAAAGGAAAATAAAATATAACAGCTGAGTCTGATTTAGGGTACTTAAAAATGAAATACCAAGCATGAATAAAAGAAGCAAGTCAGATATTCAAAAGTCATCCAAAAAAATATGGAAAAGGAACTGGTAAAAAACAAGTAAATATTAACTGAATGCAGGGGGGAAGAACTCTAGAGGAAAAAAAAATGTGTATATATACATACATATATATGTATGTATACACACACACACACACACACACACACTTCCTAGATACTCAGGGGAGAATAGATTTCACAAGTATATAAGCAGAGTTTTTAAGAAAAACAGTAACAATATAAAGGGAGGAATTTTTAAAATGGCAGAATATGATTGATATAAAAGATCCAATGTGCATATAGTTGGAATTCCTCAAAAATAAAGCTATAAAGATGGAAAGTAACTAACATTTGGAAGTATAATTTAAAGAAAACTTCTAGAAATAGCTGAAAATATGAATCTAAAAATTTAAGGGTTCAGTGACTGAGGAAAAAATGACCAAAATTTGTCAGTTAGGGACTTTAGAGGTAAAGGAAGCCTTGGAATTCATGGTAAAAAAGAAGCCACTTAGAAATATTTGAATATATGTGTGTGTGCCCATGTATATGTGTGTGTGTGTAGATGTGTATCTGTACATCTGTTTGTATAAATGTGTGTATATATTGAAAGATGGAATGAGAGAATACAAAAATAAGCTGTCTACACAATCACAATAAATAAAACCATATGACACATTATATGAAGTCACATTAGTCATATCAATAAATATCAGGGTTTTTTTTAAGATTTTATTTATTTATGCATACAAAACTGGGGTACAGGTCAGAGGTGCAGAGGCAGTGGAAAGATTCACCAGAGGCAGATAGAGGAAGTACACTGCTGAGGGGAGCAGCGGGCAGGTCAGGAGAGGTCTGTGGTGCCATGTGGGTCACCTCTAGGAGCAGGGTTTCGAACTCACACTGAAGCAGCCACGGCCATTTTCACAGTGTTGTGCTGTGCTCCAGCCCTCTGTGCCACCAGAGTGGGCCCAAATATCAGTATTCTTATCTCATCTGATTCTGATAACTTTTATTTCCTTTTCTTGCCTGACTCTTGTGGCTTGAATTTCCAGTATTATGTTGAATGGGAGTAGTAAGAAAATTTGTAAGTAAACTTGTCTTATTTTTGATCTTTGAGAAAAATCTGATGTTAGCTATGGGATTATTACTATGAATGGTCTTTATTATGCTGAGATATGTTCCTTTATATCTCATTAGGTGGGCCCAGTATGCTTACCTCACTTAAAAAATAAAAATACAGTTCAACTCAATCTCTTCAACTTAGTACTTCATCCACATTATCTTCTCCAATACTCTGTACATACAATTAATTCATGAAAGACTTTGTGGAGGACAGAAGAAAAATATTACAGAAGCATTACATACATAAAACTCTGGAGTTTTAAGAATAACTATATGTTAGCCTTTACTCTGAATTTTTTTCTCATTAAAAATGCTGTAGAGGCCGTCCCTGGTGGCGCAGCGGGTTAAAGCACAACACTGAGAATCTAAAGCCGCTTCCGCATGAGTTCGATTCCTGCCTGCCCGGGAGGTGACCACATGGCGTGGCAGACCTCTCCTGACCCGCCCGCTGCTCCCCTCAGCAGTGTACTTCATCGACCTGCCTGTTCTGTTCCCCACACTGTCTCTGGTAAAGCCTCTCACCGCCCCTGAGCCTCTGGCCTGTACCCCAGTTCTGTATGCACAAAAAAATAAATCTTTAAAAAAAAAATGCTGAAGAATGTTCACTGAGATAAAAAGCAGCAGAGTGGCTCTGATCACTTTATTTTATTAAACCACATAAAGTGACTGGTTATTTCGTTCACATTATGTTTTCCAGATTAAAAAAATACATAATTAAGATATTAAAATGCAAAACCTTTTTACCATTGTGCTCCAACTTCAAATCCAATGTATATTTTCATTCATATAAAAATTATAAAATGATTCACTATGGGATGACATCATACATTTAAATCCTTTTTTCCTAATTTAAAAAGCGCGACTCCTTATTCAGTATAAGGAGGATCTCTTGCATTTGCTAGCAAATGCATCTTCATAAGTGTCAGTATTTTTCAAAAAATTTTTAGGTGAACATAACAGGAATTCAAGTAAATTACATTAAATGTGCTAGAAATGATTATGTGAGAGCAAGATATCTTTGACCAAAATAAATTGGTTCTAGTGATAATTCCAAAGGGAGTAGAAAAGAAAATGTATGTGCTGAAATATATAGGCTTTCATTTTAATCATTCAGCAGCACCTGACTGAAATGATTAAGGACAGGAAAAAATAATTTACTGTCACTTCAAAGAAATATGACTTTAGTGCAAGAAATGATATATGGCTTACACATTAAGAGAAGTTATTATGAAAAAACAATATTGGTCAAATTGCAGTTTGCACATAATTCAGCCAACTTCTTTCTTTCATCATAAGATTTGCATTTTTTAAAACTGTAGCTTTACAGAATGATGAAGTCTTTTCATTATTCATCTTTGCCACTGTCTCAGAATTAAAAGGCTTCTTGGTGACAAAAAGCTAATTCATCATTTTTATGTGACAACCATGACTGTTATAAAACAGACATTCTTAGAAAGTATGTTATTTTTTTCTTTAGATCAAAACCTGTTGAATGTGCTTTTCTATTCCTTGACACACTGAAGATATATTATTGTTATTTCTGGAGAGGAATAAAGAGTTACTACAAAGTCAATAGTAGCCATAGTTGATGGTAGAGATAGACCACAGTCAAAATTTTATATTGTTTGTTTTGTCAGTTATTCTTGGTGTTGTCCATTACATCATTTAAAAAACATGTATATGATTCATTCTCTAGTAATTCACTAATTTAATCATACTCTACATTCTGCAATGCTCCCTGCATGCCTAGAAGACAAAATGAATTCAAATGAAGACAAAATTGGACAAAGGGTGAATTTATTCATGAAGTAATGTTTGAAACTAGTCATTGTCAAGAAGTAGGAACTTAATTTTAATGTCCAGAAAACAAATTACACTAAAATAGTTGTTAACATATTTTTTAACTTGTGACATTAAATTACAAGATCTAGTGACAGAAACATGTCTTTAAAAATTATATTTTAATATACCTGCAATAAAAACATCATCATATACAGGTCTGTGAGATATTTCATAGCAAAGTTATAGGTACTGCTACTACTAATGTATTTGTTGTTTACATCTGTGATTAAAGGAAATGTTAAATTTCAGATATGTATTAGTAAAAATGAAAATAAGGTGTTTTCCTTAGAGTCCATAGACTATAATATTTATCCATAGACCTCTTGAGGTTCCCTTGAGCTCTGGAAGAGTTGTTGATGGCATAACGTCCCCATTATTCTGATGAACCTTTCAGGACTTTACTGCCACTCATGTAGCCAGGGTGTTACAGAAGGACCAGAACCCTGATTTCCAGATTATTTTCCCCATACTCCTAGGTCACAAGCTTCACCTCAACCTCCACATGAAGTGTTACAGGGTTTTATTCCAATCTATTTTAACTATATGCTAATTTGCGGGGGACCTTGACCAGCAAGGCCGAGGATTGGGTCCCAGGGTCGACGAAAGGAGAAGGCAGAGAGTCGATTGATCGTGCAGCAAAGAGAGAGAGAGAGAGAGAGAGAGAGAGAGAGAGAGAAGCTTTTTTCTTACAACAGTCAACAGTCATATATATATATATACCAGAGGGCGGCACAGAAGGTACAGGCGGGGTTGGTCTGATGGTCTAATGTCTTAAAGGCCAATGGGTTTGAGGGGAGGGATCCGTAATCATCTTCAGGGAGTGGACACTTATCTCGGGAGCCAGAGATAAAACCTTTCTCAGGCCAGGAACTTGCTGAGCTCCGAGGGAGAAAGGAGTGGGGGAAGGGATTCAGGTGTGCTGTTTTCTCAACCGGGATATTTACTCTAAGTTCCAATCAAGTGTTGTTTTGTGCATAGGAGGCAAAGTCCTGATCTCGGTCCCCGACACTAATTGTTCATAAAAGTTGATCATCTTACGTGTGACTATTGATCATATAAGGGACTGTGAGGAGGAAAGTACAGCATGGTTATTTTCTTCCTCAGCACTCCCAATGGAGTCTCCAAGGAACAGCTGAGATTTAGCGCAGCACAAACCCTTTCCAGAAGTTATCATTCCTATTCTTTTTTCACAGTAGATGATTCTTTCTACATAGGTCGCTGAGTCCATCTCTGCAGTAATTATAAAATGGCCAGGGCATTCATCACTCCTATTCTAGGAGGAGGTTGTTATCAAGAAATGTTAATCATAGAACCTTTGTGGAATGAGACTCTCAATCATAAGATGAACATGCATTCTTTCTCTTTGCTGAAATCAAGGAATTAAACCTAAACTCCAGAGAGTAGATTTGTCTTTATTCTCTGTCACCTTTGCCAATGCATTTAGAATCCAGGCTGATTAGAGAAAAAAAGTAGACTGCCAGGTTTTAAAGGTTTCTAGATTAGATTTGCAGTGCAGTCATTGCTGAAAGAAACAAGTGTCGGGAGAGCAGCAAGCTGTCCAGAGTGAAGACTCTGGACTTAACCTTCTCCACATACAGCTAGGTTACAGCAGAACAAAGCCAGTAACTCCTGAGGGAAACAAAGGATTACAGCACACACTGGGAGTAATGTCCAGAGGAGGTGGCCCTAACAAGCAGTGAAACAGGTGACCTGAGCAGGGAAGATGGACCCCAGCAACCCAGTGGGCCCTGCAGCCAGTAGAGTGAAGCAACAAGGTTCTTACGTGGTAGACCTCAGCAGGCCCTAGTGAACACCAGGACATGTCATGGAAGCAACCCCACTGGCCAGGGGCCCTGCAGTATTCAGAGAGTCCAGGAGGGTCGTAGAAGCAGAACGTGACATAAGAGACCCCTGCAGACTTTAGCAAGCTCTGAGACACAAGACCAGGTAGCCTACCTATCTTGGTAACCCCCAACAGGCCACAATGAACCTCCTACCAGGGGGTGTCCTAGAAGCAGAGCAGACCTGGAAGGTCTTGTCGAGCTGCAGGGCCATTCTATCAAGGAAGTAGACATGGAAGGCCCCAGCAGATCC